>NC_048230.1:18293895-18498606 GCF_002007445.2 Ailuropoda melanoleuca | reverse complement strand
TTTTTATGTGTGAGTGTTTTATTATTATATATATATATATATATATATATATATATACACACACACACACACACACACACACACACACATATATGGGGGGAAATATTCCATTATCTCACATCATTCTTATCCATTCATCAGTTGATGTATATTTGGGCTTTTTCCATAGTTTGGCTATTGTTGATAATGCTGCTATAAACATTGGGGTGCATGTATCCCTTTGATTCAGTATATTTTTATCCTTTGGGTAAATACCTAGTAGTGCAATTGCTAGATCATATGGTAATTCTATTTTTAACTTTTTGAGGAACCTTCATACTGTTTTCCATAGTGGCTGCATCAGTTTGCACTCCTACCAACAGTGTAAGAGGGTTCTCTTTTTTCTGCATCCTCAACCAGCATCTGTTGTTTCCTGTCTTGCTAATTTTAGCCATTCTGTCGGGTATGAGGTAATACCTCATTGTAGTTTTGATTTATATTTCCCTGATCATCAGTGATGTTGAGTATCTTTTCATGTGTCTCTTAGCCATCTGTATGTCTTTAGAAAAATGTCTATTCATGTATTCTGTCCATTTTTTAACTGGCTTATGTGTTTTTTGGGTGTTGAGTTGATAAGTTCTTTATATTTTGGATACTAACCCTTTATCTGATATGCCATTTGCAAATATCTTCTTCCATCCTGAAGGTTGCCTCTTAGTTTTGTTGGTTATTTCCTTTGTTGTGCAGAATCTTTTTATCTTTTTTAAAAAAGATTTTATTTATTTATTTGTCAGAGCGAGAGTGAGCACAAGTGGGGGAGGGGGCAGCAGGCAGAAGAAGAAGCAGGCTCCCTGCTGAGCAAGGAGCCTAATGGGGGACTCAGTCCCAGGACTCTGGGATCATGACCTCAACCAAAGACAGATGCTTAACCGACATAGCCACCCAGGCATCCCCAGAATCTTTTTGTCTTGATGAAGTCCCAATAGTTTATTTTAGCTTTTGTTTCCCTTGCCTCTGGCAGTGTGTCTAGTAAGAAGTTGCTGTGACCGATGTCAGTGAGGTTACTGCCTCTGTTCTCCTCTAGGATTTTGATAGTTTCCTATCTCACATCTAGGTCTTTCATCCAGTTTGAACTAATTTTTATGTATGGTGTAAGAAAGCGGTCCACTTTCTTTCTTTCTTTTTTTTTTTTTTTTGCATGTTGCTATTCAGTTTTCCCAAAACTACTTAGTGAAAAGACTGTCTTTTTTCTCTTGGATATTCCTTCCTGCTTTGTCAAATATTATTTGACCATATAGTTGTGGGCCCATTTCTGGGTTCTCTGTTCTGTTCCATTGATCTATGTGTCTGTTTTTGTGCCAGTACCATACCGTCTTGATGACGATAACTTTGTAATATAATGTGAAGTCCACAATTGTGATGCCTCCAAACTTGCTTTTCTTTTTTAAAGATTGCTTTGGCTATTTGGGATCTTTTGTGGTTCCATACGAATTTTAGGATAGTTTGTTCTAGCTCAGTGAAAAATGCTGGCGTTATTTTGATAGGGATTGTATTAAGTGTGTAGATTGCCTTGGGTAGTATACACATTTGAATAATATTTGTTCTTCCAATCCATGAGCGTGGAGTGTTTTTCCATTTCTTTATGCCATCTTCAATTTCTTGTATGGATCTTTTACCTCTTTGGTTAGCTTTATTCCTAGGTAACTTATGGTTTTTGTGCAATTGTAAAATGGAATCAATTCTTTGATTTCTCTTTTTGCTGCTTCATTATTGTTGTATAGAAATGAAACAGATTTCTGTATGTTGGTTTTGTATCCTGCAACTTTGCTGAATTGGTTTATCAGTTCTAGCATTTTTTTTGATGGAGCCTTTCGGTTTTCTACATAGAGTATCATATTGTGTGAGAATAGTGAAAGTTTGATTTCTTCTGTGCCAATTTGGATGCCTTTTATTTCTTTTTGTTGTCTGATTGCTGAAGCTAGGACTTTCAGTACTATGTTAAATAACAGTGGTGAGAATGGACTTCTCTATTTTGTTCCTAAGTTTAATGGAAAAGCTCTCAGTTTTTCCCCATTAAGGATGATATTAGTTGTGAATTTTGCCTTTATGATGTTGAGATATGTTCCCTCTATCCCTACTTCACTGAGGGTTTTTATCAAGAATGGATGCTGTAGTTTGTCTGATACTTTTTCTGCATCTATTGAGAGTATCATAGTGAATGGTTCTTTTAATGTACTGTTGGATTTGTTTTGCTACTATTTTGTTGAGAAGTTTTGCATATGTGTTCATCAGGGATAGTGTAGTTCTCTCTCTTTCTAAAAATATTTTATTTTATTTATTTAAAGATTTTTTATTTATTTGAGAGATTGAGAGCGAGACAGAAAGAGCATGAGCTGGGGGAGAGATAGGTGGCGAGGGAGAGACAGACTCCCTAACAAGCAGGGAGCCTGATGCAGGGCTCAATCCCAGGACCCTGGGATCATGACCTGAGCTGAATGCAGATGATTAACCTACTGAGCCACCCAGGCGCCCATGTAGTTCTCTTTTTTATGGAGTCTTTGGTTTTGGAACCAGGGCAATACTGGCCTCATAGAACGAGTTTGGAAGTTTTGCTTCCATTTCTGTTTTTTTGGAATAGTTTGTGAAGAATAGATACTAACTCTTCTTTATACGTTTGGCAGAATTCCTCTGTGAAGCCTTCAGGCCCTGGACTTTTGTTTGTTTAAGAGATTTTTGATTACTGATTCAATTTCTTTGCTGATTATTAGTCTGTTCAAGTTTTCTGTTTAGATGATCTGTCCATTGATGTAAATGGGATGTTAAAGTCCCCTACTGTTACTCTGTTATTATCAATGAGTTTCTTTGTGTTTGTTATTAATTATTTGGGGGCTCTCAAGTCGGGGGCATGAATATTTACAATTGTTTGATCTTGCTGGATAGACCCCTTTATCATGATATAGTGCCTTTCTTCATCTCCTGTTATAATCATTGGTTAAAAATCCAGTTTTTCTGATATAAGTATTGGTTCTCTGGCTTCCTTTTGACATCCATTACCATGATAAATGTTTCTTCATCCACTCACTTTGAATCTGCAGGTGTCTTTAGGTCTAAAATGAGTCTCTTGTAGGCAGCATATAGATGGGTCTTGTTTTTTTTTAATCCATTCTGACACCCTGTGTCTTGATTGAAGCATTTAGCCCATTTACATTTAGAGTATTTACAGATACCAATTTAGTGCCATTTTATTACTTCTTGTTTTCTGTTCCTTTCTAGTCCTTGTCTCTTTTGGTCTTTCTCACTCAAAGAATCCCTTTTAATATACCTTGCAGGGCTGGTTTAGTGATTCCAAACTCCTTTAATTTTTGTTTGTCTGGGAAACTCCTTTATCTCTCCTTCTATTCTGAATCATAGTTTTGCTGGATAGAGTATTCTTGACTAAAGATTTTTCCCATTCAGCATGTTGAATATATCATGTCACTGTCTTCTGGCTTGCCAAGTTTCTGTGGAGAGATCTGCTGGTAACCTTATTGGTCTTTGCTTGTAAGTTAGGGACTTCTTTTGTCTTGCTACTTTTAGGATTTTTCTTTATCTCTATATTTTGCACATTAAACTGCAATGTGTCTTGGTGTTGGCCTGCTTATGCTGATTTTGATGGGAGTTCTCTGTGCCTCTTGGATTTGGATGTCTGTTTCCTTCCACAGATTGGGGAAGTGTTCAGCTATAATTTCCTTGAATAAATCTCCTGCCCACTTTTTTCTCTCTTCTTCTTCTGCGAGTCCTATGATAAGAATATTATTATGCTTTATGGAGTCACTGAGTTCCCTAAGTCTACTTTTGTGATCCAAGATATTTCTTTCACTCTTTTGTACAGCTTCATTATTTTCCACAACTTTATCATCTATATCACGTATTCCTTCTTCTGATTCTTCCATCCTTATGGTCATTACATCCAGTTGTTTTCGAGTCTTGGTTATTGAATTTTTCATTTTGGCCTGATTAGTTTTTAGCTCTTTTGCCTCTGTGGTAAGGGTCTCTCTGATGTCTTCTATGCTTTCCTCAAAACCACCCTGTATCCTTATGATTGTTGCTTTAAATTCTGGATCAGGCGTATTACTTATATCTGTTTCAATTAGGTCCCTGGCTGTGACCTTTTCTTGCTTTTCCTTTTTAGATGAATTCCTCTGCCTTGACATTTTATCTAGGTCTCTGTGTCCTCCTATGTGTTAGGAAAGCCCGTACTGTTTCCTGTTCCTGTGAGCAATGGCCTTATGAAGAAGAGGTCATGTAGTGCCCAGAGTCTGGCACTTCAGGGAATGTCTCTGGTGTGTGTTTCATGCACTCTGCTGCTGTGGTTTGGCTGTTCTGTCCCTCAGGACAGTCATCTTTAAAGGTTCTCCTTGCCTGTAGTGTATATTGTTTGAACCTTGGCCAGAGTGTGGTGAGTTTTACCTACATGTGCTCTGGTCTGTTGTTAAATGAGACCTGATGCCATTTCCACCAAAACTGAAGCTTTGCAGCACTCTGTGGTCAGTAGGTGTGGTGTGTGCAAGGGTTTGTGCTGGTCTTCTGGGGAAGGGGACCCTTGTCCTTGTCTGTAGGAACACCTTCCCTAGAAAAGGAGTACCATCAGAGCACATGGGGGCAGGACCTGTGTAAGCAGGTTGGGCAGCCAGTGTTGGCACTCTGCTGTTTGCTAAAGTTGGTTTATGCTGAAGGGTGCGGTCGGGAAATGGCACCAACCCATTCCTTTGTCCCTGGAGTGGGTTGCTGCTCTCAGGAAAGCATTTTCAGAGGATCGAATATTTTCCCCTCATGCATCACAGGTGTTTTTCAGATTGCTGATTTCATACTGTCTGTCTCTGGGCCACTTGCCTGCCTGGTGCAGCACAGCATGCCTTGGACTCTACATTAACTAGGCCTGCTGATTTTCAAAATTCCACAAGCTTTAGGGACCTGGTGTGGTGGGGACCTATGCTGATCTTTTGAGTAAGGATTGCACCATCCTGGGACCGGTGCAGGTTTGACCCAAAAGGACAGCCAAGCAAGAGCTCAGGGAAGTGGGATTCAGAGCAAAACAGGCTAAAAACAGCCAATGTCTGGGCTAGCCACCCTTAGCAGGTATCTCTGCATCTATGCACTCCAAAAAAGAATGAACAGTCTCTCCCCATGCCACTTAGGTGATCCTCAGATCATGCAGTCTGCCCTGGGATTGTTTGTCTAGCTGTGCTCCAGGAGTAGGGTAGCATCCTCAGGTTTTGATCACAGCCAAACTTGGGGACATCTGATACTCCAGTCTTTGAACCCTGCTGATTGCAAAAACTCATGAAATTCAGCCCCTCTCATTTTCCCAGCCAATGCCTTTAGGGAAGTATTCTCCTTGTGCTTATCTCTGTGTGCTCCACTCTCTCTCACCTTTCTCCACAACCATGGCACCCTCTTCTCTGCAGAACCTCTGATCCGTTTCTCCCCCAAACTACATCTTCATACTTCCTACCTTCATTAAAGTGGCCTCTTCTCTCCCTCTAGTTGTGCAGTTTGTTCTCTCAGTCCTCGGGTTGATTTCTTGAGTATTCAGAATGATTTGACAGTTACCTAACTGTGTTTGAGGGACGAGGCAAGCCTAGGGTCCTCCTACTATACCACCATCTTAGCTCTCTCTGATTATTTTTCATAATTTATGATATGTCTGTATTTATAGATCAAGAAGCCCAATTTGAAAAAAAATTCCATGGCTAGACACATTTTGATGTAATTATACATCACCAAAGTGAAAGATACATAGTATCTACAAAGAATGGCTCTGAAAGGTTGCTGAAGGTGGGAAAGGGATCTTAGTTTGGATTCTTCTGAGAGCAAATCTTGGAGAAAAGGATTTAGATGCAGAAGGCATATTGGAAGCATGAAGCAGTGAGGAGGAGTCATAAGATATTATCGAGGATGCCACTGTGGGCAATGGAGTCTTGACCCTCTTGGGATTTCCTGAGGAGATCCCACATTTCTTCCTGAAGGATGGAGAGATGAATTTATACATCCCCTGAGATTGAGAGTTGCTTCCAGGGACATTAATCTGCTGCACTTCCTGGCAGTGCCCAGCATTCATGGCATGAGAGAAAAATCTGGGCAGAGAGTATATAGATGCATAACCATGAGCCATGTAAATACCTAGGGGAATAGTTTTCCAGGCAGGTGAAATGGCATGTGCAAAATTTTAGAAAGAAGAATTCCCAGAATGTTAAAGAACAGCAAGACAATTAATGTGACTGGAGCCCAGGTGAACAAAATTGGAGAGAGGCATAAAATGAGGTCTGAGCCCTAGCCAGAGGTCAGGTCACTCAAGACATGATCTATAGGAGGTACTTTTGTTTTTATTTGAAAGCAATGGGAAAATTCCAGAAATTGATAACAGTTATATCATTACAGATTTTTTTGTAATGTTTGCACAAATTGTTTGAGCTAGGACAGTCCATGCTTTAATGAGATCAAGGTGTTTCTAGTCTGGTGAAACTTATGGAGATGCTGTCATCATCAAAATGTGTTTTCTGAAACCACTCTAAGTATCATCATCCACCTGGAAAAAGGAGTAAAAGCCTGGAAGATCGCATTTGGAAATATTGATGGGTCAGGCATAAAAATATCATTCAGTACTTTACCACACAACCCATTGGCTAGAACCTAATCATTCTGACACAGCTAACTGAAAGGAAAGTTAGGAAATGTGTTCAGCTGTGTGTCAAAAAATTGAACAATAATTAGTTTAACATTTCCAACCATTTCTGAATATTAATAAATCTGCTGATATTTTGAGTTTAAACATTTTTGACTGTTACACATTTTTCAAAGCCATCTGGAATATATAGGTTGTGAAATTTCACAAAACAATATTTGCTCTTATTGTAAAAACCTGATAATTTTGTAGTCTATTTCATTTTATTTCATTCTTTTTATTTTTCATTTTCACCTTTTAACTGCTGGTTATGATTTCAGTTAGGATATTGATCTTATAATCTGCTTAAAGGTTACTACATGTAGATAAAAAATCAAGGTGATTCTACTCGTTGTGAACCAAGAAATAAATCCTAAGGTTAGAGTAAAAATGCTGGTTTCAAAACTCAACCATTGTCAGTGTATCAGTTAGATAAATGAGGTGTGGTTCTTAGATCAGCAATATCAGCATCACCTGGGAGTTTTTTAAAATTATTATTTTTAATTCCTATCTAATTGACATACATTGTTATGTTAGTCTCAAGTGTACAATATAACAATTCAACAATTCTATACGTTTCTAGTTCTCATCATGATAAGTGTACTCTTAATATGTTTCACCTATTTTTCCCATTCTCCACTCACCTCCCTTCTGGTAACCACCAGTTTATTCTTTATATTTAAGAGTTTCTTTTTTGTTTGCTTCTCTTTTTTTTCTTTGTTCCTTTTTTTTTATTTCTTAAGTTCTACATAGGAGTGAAATCATGTGGAATTTTTCTTTCTCTGACTGACTTATTTCACTTAGCATTATACCTTTTAGATCTATCCATGTTGTTACACGTGGCAAGTTTTCATTCTTTTTTGTGGCTAAGTAATATTCTAGTGTGTGTGTGTGTGTCTGTGTGTACCACATTTTCTTTATCCTTTCATCTATTGATGGACACATGGGTTGCTTCCATATTTTGGCTATTGTAAATAATGCTGCAGTAAACAAGGGGGTGCATATATCTTTTCAAATAAATGTTTTCCTATTCTTGAGGTAAATACCCAGTAGTGGAATTAATGGGTCATATGGTTATTCTATTTTAAATTTTTTAAAGAAAACTCCATAATATTTTCCACAGTGGCTGCACCAGTTTGCATTCCCATGAGGGTTCCTTTTTCCTGCCACATTCTTGTCAACCTCATTGTTTTTTATGTTTTTGATTCTAGCTATCCTGACAGGTGTGAGGCGATATCTCATTTTTTTTAATACAAACTTTGTACTCATCTATACTGAATCAAGGTCTGTATTTTACATATTTCTTAGGTGATTCATATACACACAAAGGTTTGAGAAGTACTGCGCTAGGAAATGCTGCAGTAACAAACAACCTCAAATTTTCCTAATTTCAATATGTTTATTTTTCATGCACGCTGCCTGACCACAAGTAAGCAAGAGAGTTCTGCTCATCATAGCCGCTCAAGCATTAGGTCTTTGGAGTAGCTATCTTCTCAAACACTGCCAGTTGTTTTTCCAGAGGTAAAAAAAAAAAAGCCTAAATGGGTCTTTTATCAGCCTACCACATGATCAAATAAGCAAATTATTGATGTCACTTCTGTTTTCTGGGTACTAAACCGTTTTCTCTCTTATTCATTCATAGTAAATCTTGATCTTTTGATGCCTGGGTGGCTCAGTCAGTTAAGCATCTGCCTTTGGCTCAGTTCATGATCCCAGGATCCTGGGATTGAGTCCTACATTGGGCTCCGTGCTCAGGAGGGCTTCTTCCTCTGCCTGTTGCCCCCCACCCCCAGCTTATGCTTGCTCTCTCTCTCTCTTTCTTTCCCTCTCTGACAAATAAATAAATTTTAAAATCTTGATCTTACCTCAAGTATAACGTTTAACAAATTGTTAACAATTTAAATTTAAATTTCACAAATGAAAAATTTTGTATGTTTGTTGTTTCTCTATTTCCTCCATTGAAATGAAGCCCATCTTTTCTTATACATCTTTACATACTGAATGTTAAGTTCAGAAAAGTTTATGAATTTGTGGGATTTTATATTTCACGAATTAAATAACACATTTAGATTCAGAGATGCTTTTCCAGATTAAGAAATGTATCAATTGCATTAAAAGAGAGCTTAGTACTAGGAAGTCCCTCTTAAAACAAGTCACCATCTGGGTGAGGTCAGAATGAGAAGACCTTTCCTGAATTCAGGAAGGCTGATGGATGGGATGAGTTTGGCCCACGAACTTAACACCCTTGATAGCACTTTTTATCTGCAGAAAATGGATGAAATTTGAAAGTGTGGGTAGGTCCTGACTGTAGTTCTGATCCTCCTGGGGGTAAAAAAAAAAAAAGTACCTTTCAAATTTCCCAAATGTGAAAGTCATGTGGCTACATTTGAATTTTAATTGGATGTTTTCTACAAAGAACATATTCTGCAAGTTAGAGGTTGTTTACAATATTTAGTCATCTGCAGCCAATTTTTGTCTTCTACTATGCTTAGATTCCTTTCCTCCCATGTCTCTTATGAATTGTTTTATACAGCCAAGACCTTTCTTTTCTAATACTGCTGAAGGCCAATGCAAAGCAGAGGCTATTAGAACATTGGTACTAGATCACAAGATGTCTTTCCATATTAGTTCAATCAATCCTCACTTCAGATCTATGATTGTCCTCATATAATGGTTGAGACAACTGAGGCACAAAGAGATTAAATGACTTTACTAACTTTGAAGTCCTAGAGGATTTATGGAAGCAAACTTATCAATTATCCTTTATAATTTTTAGAAAATAAGAAGCAGAACTTTTAACAAATTAAATGTTGCTAATACTGAATTCTCATATATCCCTTTGGTAAGGGATTACATGCTCATAAATTTGATTACATGCTCATAAATTTATTTGATTACAATCAATTTGATTACATGCTCATAAATTTATTGAAGATGTATAAAATTTTGGAAGTACCTTAGTTGAGTATTTCATATATTTTTATGTAATATTCACTTGAAGAAATTTCCATGAAACTTCAGAAAACATAGATTGATAGTACAACCAAAAATTGAGATATGAAGATGATGACAAAGGAAAAAGAAAAGTCTCAAAAGATTTGAGTTTGTCACAAAATTTTTTTTTCAACAAGACGTCACAAAATTCCTAATGGACTTGCTTAATTTAAAAATGTACCCCTTCAGCATATTTTGTTTCATGGGATGCAAAATTGAGTTGTACCTGAGGGTTTTTTTTTTTTTAATATTGAAAAGATACCTAGCTCCTTACCATCAAATGTAGGAAGCCAGTCTAACAGACAGAAGCAATAAATTTAAGTATAAAGGGTCATTTTCCTTCCCTCTATTCAAAAATAGGAGCTCAGAATTAACAATAACCCAAGAGTCAATATTCTAGCTCTCAGTCCTTCATTAGGGCTGGTCTTATTCTGTACTTCTAAAAGAATAGAGAAGTATGTGTCAACTTTTTGGTCTACTTTATTTCACTCTTCCTGGAATGCAAGCCATGAAGAAGAAACAAAACAAAATACTTGGCTGCATTTAGTAGCAATGAGTTAATTCCAAGCAAACCAACCAAACAAACAATACACATTTGTAATTTGTTAAAAAGTAATTAAGTAAGTTAACAACTTACTTAACAAACACTACATAACTGTTAAAACAGTTATGAGCATGCAGTGAAGAAATATGATCGCTGTCTATTCTTGGAAATTTGTTTTTGTTGGGGCAAGGGATTGGTTTCAAGCAGCCGTCCCAAATTTGTCTACATGTTAGAATAACCTAGAATATTTAAAAAGTGATGCCCAAGCTGTGCCCTAGGCCAATTAAGGTAGAATATCTGGGGAATCAATATATACATTTCCATATTTCTTTTTCTTCATGATTATTTTTTCATAGTTATAAATATATTTTTTCCTTCATAATTACTTTTATTAAAGTACACACAATGTTACATTAGTTTTAGTTGTACAACATAGTGATTCAAAAAGTCTGTTCAGGCATCTATATACATATATATATATATATATATTTAAGGTTCAACAAAAATTTATAAAATATAAAACAAAACTCTCTCCAGTCTGGGCTGCATACAAAATAACCACTGTTAACAGTTTAATACAATTTTTAAAAATTAAATAAAGGAAATAAAACTTCCTCGCATTTTTTTTTATACACATACACAAACACACACACTCCCCAATAATTCTCTCATTTTTGTTTTTTAAACAAATATAAAAGTCATGCTTTATATTTTGATCTGAAACTTGATTTTTTTTTTAACATTAGATACCAGGACCATTTTCCTGAGTCAGTACAAAAATATCCACTACTTTCTTTTCATGGCTGTGTAAGATTATGTAGAGATACCACAATTTATTTTGCCATTGCCATAATTATTAGACATCTAGTACACCTAATTTTTTGCCTATTAAATGCAGTAAATTTTCTTTGTTTATATATTCCAAATAACTCTGTAGGATGGCATCCTAGAAAATAGGTTTTATAGGTCCTGTGTATGTACATTAAATAATTTAAGAAATACTAACACATTCCTTTCCAAAAATTTCAGTTTTTAGTCCCACCAGCAGTATATATGAGAACTTGTTTTCCTATGCCAATATCAAGGCTAGATGTTACCAACCTATACAATTTGTGTCAATCAGATTATTAAAAAAAAAGATACAGTTTCATTAATATGCATTTTTTACTTCGTTTTTCATACTTAATTGGCTATTTGTATTTTTCATTTCAATTTCCTCTGTCTTCATTGCCCATTTTACTATTGAATTATTAGTATTTTTCTTACTGATTTTTAAAAAGCACTTTGTGTATTTTTCATTATTTTAATAATAATATTTTTATTATATTATGTTTGTCACCATACAGTACATCCCTAGTTTTCGATGTAAAGTTCCATGATTTATTACTTGCATATAACACCCAGTGTACCATGCAATACGTGCCCTCCTTAATGCCCATAGCCAGCCTATCGCATTCCTCCCCCTCCTCTGAAACCCTCAGTTTTTTTCCCAGAGTCCATAGTCTCTCATGGTTCATTCCCCCTTCTGTTTACCCCCCTTTTCTTTATCCCTTTCTTCCCCTACCGATCATCCTAGTTCTTATGTTCCATAGATGAGAGAAATCATATGATAATTGTCTTTCTCTGCTTGACTTATTTCACTTAGCATTATCTCCTCCAGTGCCGTCCATGTTGCAGCAAATGTTGAGAATTCGTTCTTTCTGATAGCTGAGTAATATTCCATTGTATATATGGACCACAGCTTCTTAATCCAGTCATCTGTTGAAGGGCATCTCAGCTCCTTCCACGATTTAGGTATTGTGGACAATGCTGCTATGAACATTGGGGTGCATATGGCCCTACTCTTCACTTCGTCTGTATCTTTGGGGTAAATACCTAGTAGTACAATTGCTGGGTCATAGGGTGGCTCTATTTTTAACTTTTTAAGGGACCTCCACACTGTTTTCCAGAGTGGCTGTACCAACTTGCATTCCCACCAACAATGTAGGAGGGATCCCCTTTCTCCACATCCTCTCCAACAATTGTTGTTTCTTGCCTTGTCTATCTTTGCCATTCTAACTGGCGTAAGGTGGTATCTCAGTGTGGTTTTGATTTGAATTTCCCTGATGGCTAATGATTTTGAACATTTTTTCATGTGTCTGTTAGCCATTTGTATGTCTTCATTGGAANTCAATTTTTAACTTTTTGAGGGACCTCCACACTGTTTTCCAGAGTGGCTGTACCAACTTGCATTCCTACCAACAGTGTAAGAGGATTCCCCTTTCTGCACATCCTCTCCAACATTTATTGCTTCCTGCTTTGTCAATTTTTGCCATTCTGNCCACATCCTCTCCAACAATTGTTGTTTCTTGCCTTGTCTATCTTTGCCATTCTAACTGGCGTAAGGTGGTATCTCAGTGTGGTTTTGATTTGAATTTCCCTGATGGCTAATGATTTTGAACATTTTTTCATGTGTCTGTTAGCCATTTGTATGTCTTCATTGGAAAAGTGTCTGTTCATATCTTCTGCTCATTTTTTGATTTGTTTATTTGTTCCTTGTGTATTGAGTTTGAGAAGTTCTTTTTAGATCTTGGATACCAGTCTTTTATCTGTGGTGTCATTTGCAAATATCTTCTCCTATTCCGGGGTCAGCCTCTTAGTTTTTTTGACCGTTTCCTTGGCTGTGCAGAAGCTTTTTATCTTGATGAAGTCCCACAAGTTCATTTTTTTTTAAGCTCTATAGGTAATTCCAATATGGAGCCACAGTTGAGATCCACCAGTTTAGTAAGTCTACTCTTAATCCTATATTGATGCTGACATTGCTTTAAAAGTCCCACCAACAACCCCATTATATAATTTACTCTCAGCTCTCCTTCTATGTTATAGAAGACTGTCTGATAAGTGCGGTTATGGGGATTATCTGTATAGAACGATACACAGAGGAAAAACTTTGTTCCTCTAATGAAAAGGTTATTATTAAACTAGTTTGAGGTTCTGTAACAATGATGATGGAGAGTACAGTCATGCTTTCTTTGTAATTGCTTGTTACTTATGACAAATATGCTCTGCTTGGCCAAACATTCCTTTGGTTCCTGTGAATTCACTTCTCAAAGGCTCTGACTTTTGGGCTTTTGTGTTTGTCTCTGCATTTTTCAATTTTAGGAAGAATCCTACTATGTCTATTTGGCTAGAATCAACCATCCTTGACATCTGATCACCCTCAATATCTGATCAGTTTCTTCATCCTTCAGTCTTCGAGGTGATTAATCACTTTGGCAAGAATTTTCTTAGGTCAGTTTAGTCAGGATCCTCCCTCACCTCTGATATAAGTAATTCTCTTAGTAATTTTCCATCCACTGACACCCGCACCCCCACACCCTAGCTTTAAATCCCCATTTTTGCTTGTTGTATTTGGAATTGGTTCCAATCTCCCTTGCCGCCACTGCCAAACCCCATTGTAGCATCCCCTGCCCTGTTCAGATGGTTTGAATAAAGTCTGCCTTACTATTCTTTAACAAATGTCATTAATTCTTTTTTTCAACACTTTTAAGTACATGTGAAACAGCAGCTATATGTTTAGATCTTAGTCTCTGAATTATTCCTTTCTACCAGTCCATTTCATTTCCTTTTAAAATGTATTTTTTTCACAAGTATATGAAACTCAGTTCAACTACATCAGAAACACTAAATTTATGCTAGCTTTACTAATCAAAAGCTCAATGAGTAGGACTCATTCCTGAGCATTTTTCACAAATAATCTGTGTGATATTTATGTTACTAAAATTTGGCTCAGGAGCAAAGCCTGCTTAAATTAAAAAATATATGGATATATTACTTTTAACCAGAAATAAATCTTTTTAATATTTATTTATTTATCCACAGGAATACTACACTAATCAGAAAAGATGGATCTCACCCAATGGAGGTTTCAGAAGACTATCAGTGTTTTAGCCAGGAATAAAACCTACTAGCCAGGAATAAAACCAAGAATTGGATCACAGAGGCTGGAACTTTAAAAGTAAGATGCCATTTTCCTTCTATAATCTCTGATCCATAAAGTTGTATAGTTTCTTTACTTGAGCCGGATTATAGTTATGGCCAAAATAATGGAATATTTGCATTCAGAATGAACTCTGGACACTAATTTATCTGTCAATCCAAACATGAAAAACACATCTTTTCCAATAGGTAACAAGCAGAAAGAAGATAGTGAAGTCACTTATGGGATTGATATTTTCCATTAACATATTGTCATCTCAAACAAGCAGTAGATGGCTTGTTGATACTAAGTTTACAAAGAAGCTGATAATTCAGGAAAACAATGTATTATTGTGGTTTATGATTTATGGAGATATTTTCCCAGTATTCTGTTAGGCTGTGAATCAAAACTATTTCTGTTTGTGTGTATTTATGTGTCTGTGTGTATATGTCGGGGGGGAGGTAACCTATGAAAGGGCATACATGCATACATGCAAAGCTTATGAAACCGGTCATTTAGACACTGGGATTATTTTATGGCTATAAGAGATGTGAACTTCTTCAAATTTAAGGACAATATCTTGTTCATCTTTGCTTTTTCTCCAGAATCTGATAAAGGATCTTGAATTCTAAATGGTCAGTGTATCTATCAGACTTGAAAATAAGTCAAATTTAGATAAGATATAAGTGAGAATATGATAGGTATTATCCCATAAAAATAGTCTTGGTCTGAGATTGAGATTATTCTTTAATCTAGGCTAATAGTGACTTAGTGTATTAATTTTTTTAACCTAAAATTTCTAGTAGATTGTTTAAATTCTCATGTACATAATCCATATTTAACTATACTACCAAAGCCAGAAGCAATGACTATTTCTTACCATTGTTTTCCATATATGTCATTAAGTAAAGAAGAATAAAGAATGTTGAATAGAATTATTATAGGAAATCAAGCTTATGAGGATGTCATTAGTATCCTAAACCGGAACACATTTACAATGCAGATTTTCAGAATGATTAGGCAAATCCTATCAAATTTTAATAGTTCCATAGGGCATATTTAGCCCACTAATTTGAGTTCTGTTAAGGAATACTTTTCTACTAATCAAAACCACAATTTGTCACAAATACTTGGATTCTTCCAGTTCTAAGTTTAAAAAGAAAGAATGAAAGAAGAAAGAAGAAATGAAAAGAAAATCTCCATTTAAATATCAGAAAAGCTTTATAATTTAGATAAATACTTTCCAAACCAAAGAACTATCAGTTAACAAAAACTCTAAGGTTATTGAGAATTCTGGGGAGATGGCAGAGTAGAAGCACTAGGAATCTGTCTCCCCACCTAGATAACAATAGCACTAGCAAAATTGTCTGATATAACTGTTTTAGAACTCTGGAGTCTATTGAAGGCTTGCAAATTCCAGAGGAAGGGTTGGACAGTAAATTGCAGTTAATTTCCACCAATTTCAAGTATTATCACAGTAGCAACTACTCATATTCCACTCTTCAGCCCCCATGGCAAGCAGCCTATGTATGTGTTTCTGGAGCAGCTTTCAGGAACCAGAGTGGGGAAAAATGACCTTGTCCTTCAAATATTGTAAATCAGTACTCTGATCACTGAACTCTAATCTCAGAAGTGCAGATAAAATGATGGACAGCCATTGCTTTTGCATCTCCCTCCACTGATGTAAACCCCTCCCCACCTCCAGCAGAATTGACTTCCAAGGGATTTTGAAGATTGGCACCCTTTTCCCTCCCCTTTCATTTTTTTGTTTCCAAATGTAGATATTTAAAAGCAACTGCAGGGGCACCTGGGTGGCTCAGTCATTAAGCATCTGCCTTCGGCTCAGGGCGTGATCCCAGAGTCCTGGGATCGAGCCCCACATCAGGCTCTTCTGCTATGAGCCTGCTTCTTCCTCTCCCACTCCCCCTGCCTGTGTTCCCTCTCTTGCTGGCTGTCTCTCTCTCCATCAAATAATAAATGAAATCTTTAAAAATAATAATAAAAAATAAAAGCAACTGCATATATGGGGGAAATTAGAAAGTCACACACATGCACAGCAAAAATGCAGGCTCAGAAGACACCTAGAAGGACCTTAAGTTAACAGCTCAGGCTGGTCCTCTGCACAGAGACAGCCTATAACAAAAAAAAAAAAAAAAAAGCAAACACGAAAACATTAGACTCTGGGAAAGGGGAGGAATCTGATTTCTAGAGTTACTACATTATTAGATTCTAATGTCCAATTTCCGAAAACAAGCAAATAAACAAACAAATAAAAATCACTAGGGGTACAAAGAAACAGGAAAGAGCAAAGAACAAAGGTCAAGTCTAAAGAACAAAGGAAAAAAGATTGAAGAGTGAACAGAACCTAAGGGACCTGTGTGATACCATCAGATGGATGAATATTTCACTGTAGAAGTCCCAAAAGAAGAAAGAGAGAGAGGGGAAGAGAGAATATTTGAAGAAATAATGGCTGAAAATATCCCAAATTTGATGAAAGACATGCATATAAATACCCAAGAAGCTCAACAAACTCCAAAATGAAAGTAGAGACCCATAGTGAGACACATCATAATTAAACTTCCAAAAGATAAAGACAAAGAGAAAATCTTTAAAACAGCAAGATACAAGTGATTCATCACATACAAGGGATTCTCAATAATATCATGAGTCAATTTCTCAACAAAAAAGTTGTAGACCAGAAGGCAGTGAGCCAATATATGCAAAGTGCTTAAAAAACAAAACAAAACAACAAAAAACCTTGATCAATCACCTGTATGTGGCAAAACCATCTTTCAAAAGTGTGGGAGAAATTAAATTTGGGAGAATAAACAAAAGCTGAAGGAGTTCATTGTCATTAGGTCTGTCATGAAAGAAATGCTAACAGGAGTCTTGCAGGCTGAAATGAAAGAAACTAAACAGACTTGAAACCATATGGGCAGATAAAGCTGATTTTGTTGTAACAATGGTATATAACTCCACTTTTAATTTTCTATATGATTTAAAAATCTAATACATTTGAAAAGAATTATTAATCTAAATGCTAGTATTATTATAATTTTGGTTTGTAACTCCACATTTTATTTTCTACATAAGTTATGGGACTAAAGCATTGGTTTATATTTTGGGATGCACACATGTATATTTAATTTTGTGACATCTCAACTAAAAGGGGTAGGGATAGAGCTATAAAGGAGCAGAGTTTTTATATCTTATTGAGGTTAAGTATAAATTCATTTTAGAGTATTATAAGTAATACTCTAAATTAAATGTTATCCTCATGATATATGTTAAATGTAATCCTCATGGTAACCAAAATGAAAATAGCTACAGAATATATACAAAAAGAAATGAGACAGGAATATAAATATTTTATTTTATTTTATTTTATTTTTTTTATTTTTTTAAAGATTTTATTTATTTTTTTGGCAGAGAGAGACAGCCAGTGAGAGAGGGAACACAAACAGGGGGAGTGGGAGAGGAAGAAGCAGGCTCCCAGCAGAGGAGCACAATGTGGGGCTTGATCCCAGAACGCTGGGATCACGCCCTGAGCCGAAGGCAGATGCTTAACGACTGAGCCACCCAGGCGCCCCGGAATATAAATATTTTACTAAAAAAAACAACTAAACACAAGATAATGAAGTAATACAGGAAACCAAAGACAAGAAAAAACTATAAAACATATGGAAAACAAATATCAAAATGGCAGAAGAAAGTCTTCCCATATCAGTAAGATTAGCAGAATGGGTTAAATATTAATGATGATAATGCAACTATTTGCTGTCTATAAGAAACTCCAAGACACAAAGAGGTTGGAAGTGAAAGAATGGGAAAAAAAAACATATTCTGTGCAAATAGTAAATAAAAGAGAGCTATATATATATATACCATACTAATACAAAACTATAACTGTACTTTAACTAAAGTTATATACTAACTATAGATACCTATACTAATATAGAGATAAGTATACTAATATCAAATAAAATTAGAAAGAGTTATATGAGAAAAGGAGAGCTGTATGTATTAATAAAAGTTTCAAAACAGCAGGAGGATATGACATTTGTAAGCATTTAAATACCTAAAAGCAGACCACTAAAATGTGGCTCAAATTACTTTAAAAAAAAGAATGAAAGTGCGAACATTAGTTTGGATTCTAAAGAAATATAAAAGATTATAAGAAAGTAGTATGAATAATTGTAAACTAACAAATTGGATAACCTAAACAAAATTGACAAATTCCTACAAATCTTGATGAAACTCATCAAGACTAAATCAGGAAGAAATAGAATATCTAAATAGACCTATAAATAGTAAGGTGATTGGATCAGTAATCAAAAATCTCCTGACAAAGAAAAACCTTGGATCTGATGGCTTTACTGGTGAATTTTATCGAACCGTTGTAGAGGAACTGATAACAATCCTTCTCAAATTTTTTAAGAAATTGAACAGGAAGAAACACTTCCTAACTCATTCTTTGAGGCCAGCATTATTGTGAAACCATAGCAAAGAGATGACAAGGAAAAAAACCATAGAACAAAGTCCCTCAGGGCGCCTGGGTGGCTCAGATGGTTAAGTGTCTGCCTTTGGCTCAGGTCATGATCCCAGAGTCCTGGGATCGAGCCCTGCGTCAGGCTCCCTGCTTGGTGGGGAGCCTGCTTCTCCCTCTCCCTCTGCTGTTCTCCCTGCTTGTGCTCTCTTGCTCTCTATGTCAAATAAATAAATAAAATCTTTAAAAAAATATATTGATGCAAAAAATCCTCAACAAAATACTAGCAAACTTCATGTGGTAGCATATTGAAAGGATTATAAAACATGACCAAGTTGCATTTCTTTTCCTGAATGCAGGATGATAATTGATAAATGTAATAGATGACATTAACAGAATGAGGAAAACACACACCCACACGCAATCATTTCAATTGATGCAGAAAAAACATGTGACAAAATTCAACATTCTTTCATCATAACAACATTCAACAAAGTAGAAGTGGAATGAAACTACCTCAACATAATAAAAGCCATATGTATATATTAAGCCTACAGTGAGCATCATACTCAATGGTAAAATACTGAAAGTTTTTCCTTTGAGATCAGAAGCAAGGCAAGGCTGCTCATTTTTGCCACTTCTATCTGACATAGTATTGAAAGTTCTAGCCATAGCAATTAGGTAAGAAAAATAAAGCCATCTGAATTTAAAAGGAAGAAGTGAAATTATCTCTGTTTGCAGATGTGGGAAAACCTAAAGATTCCACAAAAAAAATTGTCAGAACTAATAAGTAAATTCAGCAAAGCAGCAAGATACAAAGTCAATACATGAAAATCCATTGCACCTCTCTACATTAATAATGATAGGGCAAAAAGGAAATCAAGAAGACAATTCAATTTATATTAGTATCAAAAAGAATAAAATACTTAGGAATTGAGTTAATCAAGGAGGTGAAAGACTTACACAACAAAAAATACAAAACATTACTGATTATCCAGCCATCAGAGAGGATGAATACCTACCATTTACTTTGAGGTGGATGGAACTGGAAGGTATTATGCTAAGTGAAATAAGTCAATCAGAGAAAGAAAATTATCATATGGTCTCAATCATATATGTGGAATATAAGAAATAGTGTAGAGGATAATAGGGGAAAGGAGGGAAAACTGAATGGGAAGAAATAAGAGAGGGAGATAAACCATGAGAGACTCTTAACTCCAGGAAACAAACTGAGGGTTGTGGAAAGAGAGGTGGGATGGGGAAACTGGGTGATGGTCATTAAGGAGGGCATGTGATGTGATGAGCACTGAGTGTTATATGCCACTAATGAATCATTGAACACCACATCAAAAACTAATGATGTACTATATGTTGGCTAATTGAATTTAAATTTAAAAAAATTTAAAAAACTTAAAAAGTAGACACATCACATATAAATGAATTGGAAGACTTAATATTGTCAATACTACTCAAAGTAATCTAAAATTCACTATAATCCCTATCAAAATATCAATGATATATTTAAAAGAAACAGAAAACATCTATTCTAAAATTCATATGGAATCTCCAGGGACCTCAAATAGACCAATGGAATAGAATAGAGAGCCCAGAAATAAGCCCTTATATATATGGTCAAATGATTTTTAACAAGAGTCCCAAGACCATTTAGTGGGACAAAAGACAGTCTTTCAACAGTGCTCAGAAAACTAAATAACCACATGCAAATGAATGAAGTGGAAGTCTTGGCTCATACAAAAATTAACTCAAAATGAACCAAAAAACCTAAGTGCAAGTTTTAAAACTATAAAACTCTTAGAAGGAAATATAGAACAAAAGCTGTACAACATTGGATTTGACAGTGGTTTCTTGTATATGCAGCAAGGGTATAACAATAAGAGAAAAAACAGAAACTTTGAAAAATTTTTTTAAAAAAATGTATTAAAAGATACTCTCACTGTCAACAGAGTACAAAAGCAACTCACAGTGAGATAAATTATTTGCAAACCATATATCTGGTAAGGGATTAATATCCAAAATACATAAACAACTCCTAAAACTCAACAACAAATAAACAAATAGTCTGAACCAAACATGAGCAAAGAGCTTGAATAGACATTTTTCCAAAGGAGAGACAAATGTCCAGTAAGAACATGAAGAGATACCCAATGTCACTAATAAACAGGGGAATGCAAATAAAAAATGGGATACAACCTCACACCCATTAGGATGGCTAGTATAAAAAAAAAAGAAAGAAAGAAACAGAAAATAACAAGTGTTGGTGAGAACATAAAGAAATTGGAATCCTTGTAAACTGTTGGTGGGAATGTAAAATGCTATAACAACTGTGGAAAACAGTATGGCAGTTCCTCAAAAAATGAAAGAATTATATGATCCTGTAATTCCACTTCAGGGTATACACTCAAAAGAATGAAAGCTAGGACTCTAAGAGATATTTGCACACCCATGTTCATAGTAGCATTATTCACAATAGCTAAAATATGGAAGCAACTCAGTGTTCATTAAAGAATAAATGGGTAAGCAAGATGTGGTAAATACATGCACTGAAATATTGGTTAGCCTTAGAAAGGAAGGAAATTCTGACATATGCTACAAAATGGATGAAGCTTGAGGACGTTATGCTAAGTGAAATAAGCCAGCCACAAAAAGATAAATGTTGCATGATTCCATCTAACGAAGTTCTTAGAGTAGTCAAGGTCATAGAGACAGAAAGTAGAAAGGTGGTTGCCAGGGACTGAGGGGAAAGGAGGAAGGAGTAATCGTTTAATGAGTTGAGTTTTGGTTTTAAAAGATGGTAAGAGTTCTGGAGTTGCATGGTGAAGATGGTAGGGCAACATTATTATTGTTTTTAACACCACTGAACTGTACTCTTAAAATGGTAAAGATGGTAAATTGTGTATGTATTTTACCACAGTAATTTAAAAAACTCGACATTCATCCAGATGCTTCATTGATTGATTCATTATCCACCTACATTTTCTGTTCATCGTTTCCTGTGATTGAATTGATAATAGAAAACTCTCCTTTCCTGAACTTTTTCTGTGCTACCCTTTATGCCCCTCTACCACCTGAATTCAACTCATTTATGTCATTGTGAACTTGAAGTCAATTACGTAAAAATTCATTATATGTTCTAGAGAATTAATACAAAGTATTTTATAAAACTATCCCAAATTGTAACTGTACATGTAAATGTCTTCTTAAATGGCAGTTGACTAACCTCAATATCATTTTTCTTCTACTATAATCAAAGGAGATCAGAGAATATAATGTCAACTAGGAATCTGTTTTTATTGTGTTCTTTCTATAGATTTGTTTCAAAGCAGTTGCATTCTTTGGTACTATGAAG
Source organism: Ailuropoda melanoleuca (assembly GCF_002007445.2). Classification (NCBI taxonomy): domain Eukaryota; kingdom Metazoa; phylum Chordata; class Mammalia; order Carnivora; family Ursidae; genus Ailuropoda; species Ailuropoda melanoleuca. The sequence goes on along the minus strand of NC_048230.1, from coordinate 18,476,575 downwards.
TGCAGTTCAAATTAGTTTATAGTTTGAGTTACAATACTCTACAGTTTTGTACAACTTTGCCAAATTCATAATAGCTAATTATACCTAAAGTCTAAGAATTAAGCAATATACCTGTTCTAAAATGAGCCTATCACTTTTATATTAAACAAAAGTGTCTGGCATTTTAACTAAGTGCTGCTCATCTCTACATTTTTATCTCAAACACTGTAATATTAGTAATAGCTAATATTTATGGAGCTTTAATTACATGTCAGAAACTATCAAGAGGTTTAGATTCATATCTAATTTAATTTAAACTTTGTAACAAACCTGTGAGAAAATGTCATTATTATCTAGCATTTTAGGATAAGGAAACCAAAGCTTGGGCAGGTTTAGAAACATGTTCAAGGTTTTAGGTAGTAAGTGGGAGAGCACAGATGCTAATCAAAGCATGTCCACTCAGCTACAACATTCATTCAAATTAATCATCTTAACCTGTTCAGTAGCTACATTTGTGATCTATTCCTAACCTTTCCAAAAACATTTTTAGAATGTTCTTTTTTGGTACTAAATTTATCCTTGGCTTGATTTTATTTTGCCATCTATATTCCTCTCTTTCCACCAAATTTCTTAAAGTATTTTAAATTGTATGGATTTTCTATGATAACTAAGTTTTTAGTAAATGAGGAACAATATAAATAAACAAATAAGAGCAAACTTTGGAAAGATAATCATTGAAAGAATTACTCAAAATGGTGTAGGAAACTACCTCCAAAGGAAAGAAGTGTTTACTTGGAGTAGTTTGATGTTTATGAATTCCTGAGGTCCAACTTAGACATTCTCTGGGGGTTGAGAATGCATAGCTGAGTATCATGTCCCTAGGGGTTCTGCACTAACAATCCCAAGATAAACACAGGGTTTGAAAGAAAACATATTTAAAACTAATTTCTGTCCATATAATTTATATTCTGGGTTGAATAGAGAGGTAGGTTGCTAGTAGCTACAAAATGTTCCAGGCAGAAAGTGTTGAGTGACTTCCTTGCTTGGCTGTTGATGTTACATAAGTTTTGAATTAATGGATGTCTGTGCTTTAGTGTTAATTATGAAAACCCGAGCTCCTGGCTGAGAAATTTGACTGCCTTTATTTTAAAATAAAATTTTGCCTAGAGGAATAAAATTTCATCTCCCTGAGATGAAAATCATTGTTGGCTCATTGCCTGATGCACTGTATGAAGGAAAGATGAGACTGGGAAGAGAAGGACAGTATACACAATTGAGATAAGAATATTCAGAGACAATATTTTGAAACAGTCTGATTATTGTTCAGTATGGGTTAATATGACAGAATACGCATAAAAACAAATCTACAGCCTCACTGATAGACTAGAAGGGTTGCCACAATCACATTCATTAGAAATTCGGGGAAATTAAAAAGCAAATGGAGTAAGATTAATGGTGAAATCTAACAGAATTAAGGAAGGTAGCAAAAGAGGAGGCCTTCAAGAGCAATAATGCTATTCCACAGCACAGAAATTCTCAGGAATAGCTCCTCCAAGATACCCTAGAGCAAAAGCCAGGGGGAGAAAAAAGAGGGCCGTGAACAGTCAACCAGGTAATTATATTTCATCAATCCTTAGCTTTAGAATTTTTCACATGTTAATATTTATTTAATAATCTAAAAGTGTCTTACAATCATGCAATGTCAGTTGGCAGCAATTTTTGCTTGTAACTGTTCATGAAATAATGATACATTTCATCACTGATGTTTTTGTGGTCTGTGTCCTATGAGATACAATGAGTGGGGGAACTGCAGCCCAGCTAACTATCTCCTACAGCTCAGAGCTGCTACTACTAGTATTTGCTTCCAGGTAAAACCCAAGAGTACACTTTTTTTTTTGCTTTCTTGTTTGTTTTGTTTGTTTTTCTTTTTTAAAACTGGGATATCACAAGAGATCAGCTTCTAGATTGGCCATTGTAGTCGAAGATGATAGTGTTTGGAGGTAATTGATATCTATAATAAAAGGCAAAAAGTCTTGAAAATGGCAGAATATATTGAAAAACCCTACTCTATCCCAGATAAACCTTTATCTTCCACTCCTTTTCAGAACTATCATTCAAGTGTGCAGGAAAAAGTAAAGATATGTTTTGATATAGAAACCTTTTAAAAATTTTACTACTATGAACTGTGTGAAAGAATTTATAGAAAATATTCTCTAAGTGAAAACGAACGTTAGAAGTGTAGAAAAATTAATATGTAGATGAGAGTGCTGAGCAGAAAAGTAATAATATTATAGGTGGGTATAAGTAATTATCAGTATGGCAGCTATGAGCATTGGTGTACTTGTTAAGAAATGATTTGTAGGAAGGAAAAGGCAAATATAAAAATAACCTGAAAATAACGTTCATGGAGGTTTTATATAAATAACAGTTTGGAAGAGGAAGTGAGCAAATGAAAATGTCCAAAGGATATTGTGTCATTTGAAGGGTGATAATTGATAACAATATTATTTTGATACTGATTAAGCAATATGTTTATACTACACGTTTTTAAATGATGTAAATGTAACCACAGAAAGAATAGAAATAGTATGCAAAATATTCAACATGGCTAGCAAACTTTTTGAGACAACTATGGAAAAAAAAGAGATCTCAATCCAACTTGGGACAGAAAAGAAATAACAATAGAGCATATGAAAAGTAGATGAAAAAGAAAATATTCAGATGAGACAAAGTGTAGTTTTCTGTGTCAGTGTATGGACAGACAGAATGGTTCAATGAGTGAGTTTGGAGGCTCTTCTCTTGTTACCAAAGAGCTATGTGGAACTGATGGCTCTCCTTATGCAAACCAAGTCTTCCCTTTTCCCAGTGGGATCTGGCATGGAGAGGATCCCTGCATATTTTCAACATCCCGTAGCTCTGAATGGACTAAGACACCATCTCTGTGGTGTATTAATCCTGTGAGTATCCAAAGCTCTTTTGTTTCATTACTTGTCCTTGTCCAACAACATCCCTTGATAAAACTATAGAAAACAGTGATGGGGTGGAAGCAATGTAGGTTTAAAAAGTCAGAAGTTCTGGAGCACCTGGGCGGCTCAGTCAATTTAAGCATCCAACTCTTGATTTGGCTCAGGTAGCATAAACATGTCTCAGGGTCGGAGAATTGAGCCCCACGTCTGGCTCTGTGCTCAGCATGGAGTCTGCTTGTCCCTCTACCTCCCCACACACCTGCTCTCATGCTTTCTCTCTCTCTCTCTTTCTAAAATAAATAAATTAATATTTTAAAAAATGTATCAGGAGTTCTGTATTCAGAACTTTGATGGGCCATTTAAGAATTCTATGACCCAAAGTTCATCATATAAGCTAGGATTCACTTTATCATGATCAAAGTGAAAGTAACAATATATGTCTACGAGGATGAAGATAACTTATACGATATTGATTTTCACAGAGTTTAACAACCTGGAAAATAAATATCGATTGATAGAAACACAAATCCCCAATATATTCTAAATTTCATTGTAAATTTACTTATAGACTTAATTCTAGATGTTGGAAAAGAAAGGAGGACAGAAGCATTAAGTCAAAATGACTGTCACACAGAAAGGCTGATGTTGCTGGGGAATGGTAGGCAGAATTTTAAGGTGGCTCAAGATTCATGTCCCCTGATGTGTAATCACCTCCTCTTGAGTATGAGGGGATAGTAGTTCCTTTGATTACATTAGGACATATGACAAAGGTGATGTCAGAATTACTCCCATGGTTATGTTGCTACATAATATTCCATGTTAGTAGCAGATTGGATAGTCATTTCTCTGTTGGCTTTCAAGAAATAAGATGGCATATCATAAGGGAGAGAGGCAGAGGGAGAAACAAACTCCCCACTGAGCTGGCAGCCCGATGTGGGGCTCAATCCCAGGACCTAGAGATCATAAACTGAGGTAAAGGCAGACACTTAACCATCTGAGCCATGCAGGTGCCCCTCAGCCCACACTTTGAACTCAGCATGGTATAATCATGAACAGAGGACCAGCTAAACTGGAATTCTGACCCACATAACTGAGATAATAAATCTGTTCTTTGTAAGTCACTAAATTTGTGGTATTTATGCAGTAATTGAAAAATATATAAGGACTTAAGGTAAAATGATGCCTGGAAACTATGAACATTCTCAGAGTGGCATCAGGAAAAATGGATAACAGGACCTGGGCAGATAAATTACTTTGAGAACCATCAGTCAGTAGTAAGTCTGAATATATTTGAGACCCCTACCCGTACCCAGGTGTTGAAGCTGAAACTTGATGTATATGGACTAAGGAAGTAAGTAAGTCTAATGAAAAATAAGAGACAGTGAAGACAATAACAGAATTGACTTAGGTAAAATGGTGATCAAATTGCCTCATGAATAAAGATTTGCTCTAGACATGTCTCCATGTTAAAAAAAAAAACAATGAGGATTAACTTGTTCTTTAAAAAAATAAGATTTTTCCAAAGGATTTCTTGTACAGGTATAGTTTCTCTGTATTTTTTTTTTCACAGAGCACTGTAAAAATAAATTTTAAACTATACTTTTGAAGCTGCATTAAGTTTGGTCATATTGTTTGGAATGATACACTGTTATGTCCATTTGATAGTTGACTATCAGATCAAATTGGGGAGGATAAATACATACGATAAATCATGTGATTTCACTTCCTCACGTGTCACAGTTAATGAAATCTTCAGATTAGGGTTTCTTGGCCCTATAAACCTCCAGAAGAGGGTAGAAAGCAGAAGCATTGTTGGAGCTGAGCACCAACTTTAGGCAGTAGTTTTGGATTGTGTAAGCCCCTTGGAGAACTATGAGGCTGGAGAGTCTTTTCATCTGAGTTGACAGCCTGGAGTCCCGAATAGACAAATTTATGAATAGCATAATAGAGTTCTGGGAAATCTTTTCTTCGTTCCATGTACTGTGATTACAGCCCCCTAAAAGAGACAAGTTTTTACTCTTACTTGTCATCCCCAGGTGCCTGTGGAAAGTCTCACACATGGTAGAAATCAAGTAATATTAACCAAACTACGCTAAGTAAATTTATTGAATATACATAATCTAGTTATTTGTGATATTGATCTATGACATGTCCTTCAAAAGCTGGTTCATATCCCATATTGCCCAGGAATCTTTACATGATTGACAGCATAATTCTCATTTATTATGCCCTTAGGACTTTCATTATCAATTTGTTCTATTTAAATGTGTATTTCCCACATGTTCCCATGGGCTAGCATTTTCTCTGTTTCTTGTATTCTATTATGTTCTCCCCAAAGCCAGATCCTGTGTCTCTCAATTCATTTACCTGTCCAGATTGCCTTGGTCAAGCACCTGTTCACAGGAGGCACAGGATCAATATTTTTTCCAAGTGACTAATACTTGCCAGTATTTGTGATTGTTGTATTTCATCTTGGTTTAAATCCCATAGTAGGTATATTTTCTTCTGACTTAAGCTTCAGCAAAACAGATGGCAAGCGTCTGCACATTGATCTCTCTTGAGGTGGCAGAGTGAAACACTTTGGTTGTAGAAAAAATTGTTTAGAAGCTTCTCAATTGACCCCTTTGTGTACCAAATCGACATTTTGTGCAGCTAGTTTTATCTTTGCTTAAACTAGTATTGATCAAACTATCAAAGATTGTGTTATAGTTTGAACAGCTGTTCTTGAAGTACCACCAAAACTAAGAGTTTGCATTTAAATCTTTAAATCAATCCACATCTTGTTGGCTATCGCAGAGTTTAGATGATAGGAAACTTGATTAATTTTTTTTCAATCTTATTTACCACAAGAGAAGCTTTAACGGTATTTGAGCACTCTACATTTTTTCTCATTCACTGTTCAGTTTATTATACCTTCTACCATTCATTCCTACCCTTTGACCCCTTCCTCTACAGAAATGCAGTTTTCTAAGAACCATTGTTTAGATGAGGAATCAGCACTGGTAAATGCTTTGTGAAATATTGAAGGGCTCTGCTGGAATCTAAGGCTGATGTACCTTAATCACACATACACAAAAGAAACAAAAAACATTCTGAGAAAACTTGTAGGATACCTTGAAACAGCTTAAAATAAGCTTTATTACAAGACGGGTGATTAAATTATTACATGAGAAATTAGAACTTGAGCTATTTGCAGTGAGGACATTCTTAAATCTCACTGCTGAGAAATGAGTAGGGTTTTAGCAGAGATTTGGAAAGCTTTTAGGCTTCTGTTTCTCGGGTAAGCCTAGGAAAGACTAGCTTTCAGCTGAAAATGGGTCACAGCAAGAGAATAGTATTAATTACAGCTAAACCCTCCAGAGAACTCTGCTACAAGGCTACAGATATGAAGGTTAAAACAAATTCCACAGATTTGCAAAATTCTTTATTTATGCTTAAACAGATTCAGAAGCACTCTTAGCATAAATCAAGCTCTGGAGTTACCTCCACCTAAAAAAATACAACAAGCATTTAGTGTGCCTCTCCTTGATCTTACATGATTATTGTAGGATTATCATTTTTTAAATATTTGTTCTGCATATGTTTATCTTTACAATTATTTGCCATCAAAAACTTGATTGTTGATGAAGCTATATTAGGTTATTAATGGAGGTAGGAGATTAAAACTCCCAAACCTATTCCCAGAATCTGTGCCACTTGAAGATTTCAGTAGATTTAATAATGCTCAGAACTTTCTTAATCACAGATATTTGCTATAAAGTGTGGGGCAGAAAATAATTCCCATATATTTCTATCTCCCTTCTTATCAATATAAGGCTGCCTTGCTAATATGCCTTCTGCAGGGCTTGAAATTTCCAGCCTGGACCATTATTAATCAGCCACAGCATACTGTGGGTTAGTTTATCAAACCATGACAGAATGAGTATGGAGAGGAAATACTAAATGAGATGGGGAGCTGAGGGAAAGTGATGAGAGCAGGAGGTCAGGATGGCTTCAGGAGGGGCATGGAAGAATGTAGACGAAGAACTTATCACAATCAAGAGAAAGATCTGAAAGTTTAGGGACATTTTGTGAATTTTGTATCCCAGTGATGGTGGGTCACTAATTCATTTAATGAGTGAGATAGGATGCTGACCCTGATGGTCAGACTGTTGAATAGAACAAAATATTGACCCATTTGTTCCTGACTTTTGAATGCCCTGCTAGACATTCAGAAAACGTTTACCTGAGCCGATCTGTATTCCATTTTATAAAGACATGTTTTGGTTTTTTTGTCCATGGTTTTACTATACAATGAACTTTGCAGGAGAGCAGTGGAAGTCTAAGTCAAATGTTAATTTGAGCTCCAGAATTGTTCACAATTTCAGAAATACATGTCACTGGTGGTGATAATGATGTTTGTCGTTTTGTTTCACAAATATACCTATCAGCCTGTATTTGTAGATTCCACACTGTTGGCAAATTTACATAGATGTGTTAATCCTCTCCTTCATTGTGACTTCTAGTGTAGCCATCCTCAAGGTTTTACCTATTGATATATAGTTTATTATAAATTACTTTCATTTTATTTATCCCCTATAATTTTAATTAAGGCATTAAAATTAAATGTGAATATAAATGATATTATGGATTTAATGCAAGATAATGAAGATAGCTTTATTTACATATATGTGTTATAAGATAAGAACATTGCACAGGGTAAGGTGGAAGAGAATGACCTTGGAATATGGGAAGGGCCTCAGGAAGGCCTTTGAGAAAGAAGAGAATGAAGGCCCTGAGGACATACTTTCTTTAATCACTGACAGCCCTAGTACAAATTCAAGTACAGATAAAATATTTTGATAGAATCAGAAAAAGGGACAAGCCAATAAATTGATTGATTAATAAATTCATTTAGGCATATAATAAATATGAAACTATAAGACTGTAGTAGGGGTGGAGACTCACAAAAGAATGAGTCCCTTATCCCCCAAATCAAGTAACTCTGGTAGGAGAAAGAGATGCATATATAAATTATTCCAAGACAAGGAGGCAAGTTCAACTCTACATGTGAGGGGATCTAATCACGTGTGGAGGAAAGGTGAGCTGGGGAAGACGTCTCAGAGGAGATGGACTGATTGGAACTTAATTTACTGGTAAGATCTGGCAAGCCAAATGATGCTGAGAGGGAGTGTTGAGCAGTCCCGGGGGAGAAAATTGTAACCAGTTACAAAACCCAGGGGAAGACTCCAGCTACATGGAAGATAGCAAATATCATCACTATAAAGACCACCAGGGATAGAAGTTCAAAGGCTTTTGCCCACTGCATCTTGGTATTGCAGTCACTTAGGAAAACACAATGTAGTCAGGCATGGGTGACACAACATGTTACTTGTATTTACTTACATAGAGAAAAAACAGAGCAAGATCAGTTTAATAGTGGACATTGGTACCCTGTGGCCAGCATGAATCTCCAGGCCATCAATGCAAGGCAGGTTGCCTACATGCAGCCTTCTGCTGCTGTGATAGAAGGATCCCAACCCTCACCCATGGAATACGAAGTACTGGAAACTGAAGATGTGTCTGAGTGCCACTGACATACATGCTTAAACAGAAAAAAATGAACACTCACTGAACATGTAACAAGAAAAGATGTTCTCACACAAGGTGATAAGCCTGGCACAGGCTGTATGGGCTCTTCGTTTCTTGGTAAAGGTGTGTTCCTATCTCAAGACTCAATCTTAATGTAGCCAAGGAGGGATCATGAAAAGACTGCATGAAATGAGTGCTTTTCCCAACAGGGAGGCATTGGATTGTTGGCAAAGAGAAGTATAGAGAAGGAACAAGTAAAAGAATATGAACAAGATATATGTGTGGAAAATCTCAAGAAGCAGCTATCATCTGTGAGTCAGGAGAAAGGCAGGGACTGGATCTTTGAGGACCGTAGTAATTATGTAAGAACTGTAATATTTTTTTATAGAATAGAAGATACTTTTTGAGAAATCTCTTTGAGGTAGCTGTGAGGAGGAAGGTGTTGAGGCAGATAGGAGAGGAGACAAAGGATAGTGGATACATTACTGCACTAATTTGATAGAGAATGAAGAACTATAATAGGGCAATAGGACCACTACCCATGCACCATCAACAAGGTTCTGCATTGATTGGTCTGAGTTGGGTACCGAGTATTGGAATTTTTTTCTAAGCTCCTCAGGTAATTATGATGCCTAATAAAAGTTAAGAAGCATTGAATTAGATAATTACTTAGAATAAATCAATAGGACTTGTCTAATTGGAAAAGAGAATGAAAGAGAAAGGAAACAAGGAGACATCTAGGATTGTGCCCAGAGTCCTATTTTGGAAAAATCTGCAAATGGTGATGTTATTAATTCAACTAGAAGAGGTAAGAGATTGAATAACCTGAAGGGAAAAAATAATGCATTCCAAATGAGCATATTGAGTTCAGGGTTCCCATAGTATATCTGAATGTTGATGGTCAGCAGGCAAGTGAATGTAACAGTTCAATACTTTGCAAGTTAATATAAAAGGTCAGTACTTTGAAAAAGATGTGCAATTTGAAGGTATAAATTTTAGAGTCATCAGTGTCTTGAAGGGGAGGTTAAAAACACCCCAATGCGTATTGTTCTTCAGGGGCAGGGTGTGAATGAGAAAGGCAGGAGACCAATGATGGAAATCTACACTGTATCGGCATTTCAGGAATGAATAGAGGAAAACATGCCAATGGAAGAGGCCAGCAGGAATGCTAAAGAGACTTAATAAGACTTAGGAAAGTGTAGAGCCGTGAAAGCCAAGGAAGAACAGATTTTCAAGATATTATTTGCTGCAATGAAGAAATGATATAAGTTCAGAACAGTAAAGTGTTAATTAGTCTTAGACTAGGGGGCCATTAGTAACCTTAGAAAGGTACTTTTCAGGGCAGGCCAGCTTGATAGAGTGTGTTGAGGAGTGAAGGAGTGATGAGAAGTAGGGAGAGTGATTACAAATTTTTGTTTTGTAAAATAATTAGGGCAAGAATGTGTAGAGAGCTAAATAAAATTATACCTTAATTGAAAAAAATTTTTAAAGTTTCCCCTTTCAAAACATTGTTTAACATAGATATTGAAAATATTACATATTTTTAATATTAATATTTTAGGATTTCAACATAGCTAGTAATTGAGGAGCTGAGGTTTAGATATCAGTTCTGTCTGATTCCAAAGTATTTCTTCTAGTCTTTCATATCCATCTCAGTTTAAGAAGCTCATGAACATCATTCTATAATCTCAATCAAGAACAAGAAATCTGCCAAAATTATGAAGTAACTAGAAAGCCTTTGTAACTAAAAGTCAAAGACTATCCAAAAAACTCCACAGAGTTGTGCTTGGTATTTCTTGGTTGTACTTACTGTGTAATCATTTATATTTCCCTATACATTTCCCCTTGATAGATACCATCATCCGTAAACCATCATCTCAATGATGACAGAGTAATGGGCCCATTGATTTTGACTGGTACTCACTATAAAACAGGCTTATCTGGAAACTTGCTACAGCAGTACTGAGTTAACAGACTTTCTGTCCTACTTTTAGATATTAGACATCAGACATCAATTGAACACATCAGGATTGTTAATAATATTTGTCATACCAACTAAACTGTTGAGTCTTAGAGATGTAATGCAACCTGTGTAAGACTCAATTTTCCCAATTTTTAAAAAATGAAAGTGTTATTCTTTAGCTGATGCCTTCAATTAAAAAATGCAACAAATCTATGAGTTATCATGAAGTTGTGTGATCAGAGATGGTAGTTGTGGGAGTAATTAAAAACATAAAATCTATTGGATATTTGTTTTAGCTAGTGTCCCTTACTGATCTTGGCTGTTCTTAGAGATAGTTTAAAAGCCCCCCTATTATTTGATAAGCATGATACATATTTGTTAGTTACTATTTAGTTCCAAAGTCCCCATACTAGTGTAGTCCATCCTCTGTAGTTTCTTGATTGTTGGCTAGTTTATTTCTTCTTTGGTTTATACACTTATTCAGGAGAAATTATTCTGGTTCTCAGATATTATGCTAGGTGATTTGAAGAAGCTACAAAGGTGGAATAAGATCCTTTCTTTCATGCAAGAAAACACTTGTTAAAATAATTTATCAGGCACGAGAGATTTATAGTGCAATACAGAATGTAGTAAACACTTTAAGACAAGTATAAATATAGTGATACAAATGCTCTTTGAATTAACACAAACTTATTGAGCACTGCTATGAATAAGGCATTGTTTCTAGGTTCTTGATATTCCCAGTATAGTCCGTGTACCTGCAGCCTTGACTATCCCTTGAATCTTGTTAGAAATATAGAATCTCAGGTCCAGATGTAGCCATATTAAATTAGAACCAATGTTTTAATATAATCCCTAGATTATTGATATATTCATTAAATCTTCTAAACACTGGCCTTGGCGCTCCTGGGTGGCTCAGTTGCTTAAGTGTCTGACTCTTGATTTTAGCTCAGGTCATGACCTCAGGTCCAAAAATTGAGCCCAGCATCAGGCTCCATGCTCAGTGGTAGTCTGCTTGAGATTCTCTCTCTCTCCCTCTGCCCCTTCCCCTTGCTTATGTGCCCCCCTTAAATATATAAATAAATCTTAAAAAAAGAAAAAAAAAGAAACCAGTTCGATTTTTCTCAAAGTGGAATATTAGGACCACCTACAACAGAATCCTGGCTTCTGGGATCCTACACCTAGGAATTCTCTTTCAATAGGTTTGCAGTGGAACCCTGGATCTTTATTGAAATGAAGTTTCTCATGTGATTTTTACATTTGGTTTGAGAACCACTGGTTTGGGCATGGGGGTTGCAAAGCTGGGGATTTAAAGAAATTGGCATAAAATTGGGAAGGTCATTGAGGCCAAGCATAGCTAGATTTGTTTGGATCCCAAAAAAAAAAAAAAGTTTGGATGGAGACAACCATTCAAATGTGTTTTGATCATTGCAATACAGGCATCTTGAAGCAAGAGATTTATATTATAAAGTCTTCTGTTTGACCATAGAGAAGTTCTGGTTGGATATATCTAAAGCATTTATTTGGGATCAAAATATGTTTTATGCTGGTGCATTAGTTTCCTAGGGGTGCCATAACAAATTACAATAAACTAAGTTCATAGTTCCACAGTATAGAAGTCTGAAATCAAGGTTTTGGCAGGGCACTGCTCTCTCCAATGACTCCAAGCAAAAATTCTTCCCAGAAGCCTCTGAGACTTCCGATGGCTGTTGGCAATCCTTGGCATTCTTTGGCTTGGAGATTCTTACTGCAATCTCCACCACCATCTGCATATGGCCTTCTCCCCTGGAGTCTTTCTGTGTTCATATTTTTTCCTTCTAATGAATACATCAGTCATATATTTGATTTAGTATGACCTTATATAAATTTTATCTAGTATGGCCTTATATTAATTTTATTATATCTGCAAAGAATCTATTTCTAAATAAAGTAACACTCATAGTTTTTGGTGAAAAGGAGTTTTGAGGGGACACTAACTCAGTATAGCTGGTATTCTAATGAGAAATATGCAAAGACATGTAAGTGGCAAATCACTTTGATACTGTTAATCTTTTCTTTGCAAAATGCAATTTACTAACACACCTTGTGTATCAGAAAATTTGTGACAGAATTGTGATTTCGCTAATAATCGTCAAAAATAAGTAAATGATGCTTATTTTATATTGGTAGATAAAATTTGTCCCCATAACTTTTCCATATGGTTGTAGGAATCCTATGTTTTAGCAATCATTACCTCTATCTTTGTATTCACATTCAATAAACTATCATGTGCAGGTTGTAGATTAGAAATGAAGAAAGTTTAGCCTGATTATATGGTTGCTGCTTCTGGCTATTCTGAAAGAAAGTTAATATATCCTCATAACAAGGATAGGCTAATGAAGAAAACATTTCTATCAGCTTAGTTTATTCTTGTCTTTCACATGATGAATAAACTGTACTAGACTGCATACGATGTTTCAAAATAACATGATTAGCTATAATTAACCCATTAATGAGCAAGTGAATTCACCCATTCCACAGGTTACAGGACAATTACAAATTACAGAGAGTCTACTATTCTAGATAAATAATGCATAGGCATAGTAAATACTTGTTGATATAAAAGACACTGAAATATATGATAGGATAGTTCTTGCTAGTGAGAAGTGGTAGACAGTGGATAATAAAGTAAATTTCTATGAGGTGTTTGAGCTTTTCAGAAAATGCTTTATATAAAATTTTAAGGCTCTTATTGTAAATATACAATATATAGGCAAAGGCTAAGAATTAAAAGATTATAGAAAGCGACAATAATAAAGTGTATGGCAATACAGTGTGCATCGAGACATCTCAGGCTAGTACTGTACATAAATTTGGACATGGAATCTTTGCCTAACATTGCAGCTTTCAAAAGGGTGCAGCCTAGCACACAGAATTATAAATCTTAAACCAGTGGAACAAATCACAGCATTTGAACATACATTGGCTCTGGGTGGAAGAAAATTAAAAACTAACTGGTGAGAAATTACTAATTTGGAGGGATGCAAGTTTAGACACTCAAATTATATGCTCTACATGGTGTAGCGAACACTAAACTGAGACATTAACCTAAAAAAAAAAATAGCACCTGGAGAAGAAGGCCAGTATTCCCTAAGAAAAGAAATCCTGCTGTTAATAAGTAAACAATAAGCAATTACAAACAACAACAAGAAAATTGTCAACCATGTAAAACAAAACAAAATAGTATTCTACTCCCAAGAAATCTAGTACAGAATTTAAAATGTGGATAAAGACTATACAATAAGTATAACTAAATGGTTAAACATGTAGATAAAGATATAGAAATTATGCAGATTGAAAGAAATGTCATTTAAAAAGAGAAATATACCCAAGGAATTTCTAGAAATAAAACTGTGGTTCATGAAATTAAAATGGATGATTAGTAGTTCAACTTCCTTCTTTCTGAATAACATCTCAGCATTTAGGGAGAGACTGCCAGTGGTTGTATATAAAATTCTACATGAATAGCATTTTCCCTTAGTACTTAAATACTAATCAGATAGTCTTCTGGCTTCTCGCACTTAAATACTAATCAGATAGTCTTCTGGCTTCTAGCACTGGCTTCTAGCACTTAAATACTAATCAGATAGTCTTCTGGCTTCCATAGGAAAGAAGGACTTGACATAAGAATCAAACCTGAACAAATAAATTGATAAATATGTAGGCAACTTAAAAAGCACTGGATAAAGAAAAATAATAAATCCTTGCTTATTTTGCTGGATTTTAAATCAGAACAAAGCTAAATTTATATACAAGATAAAAGATGAGTATTTTCAAGAAGGATGATAAAGATGATAGTTTATTTTTTATTTCATTATATCAAATATACACATAAATATTAGTATATGATCATTAAAATTTATTAAGTAGAGTGATTAAAGAGTTATATATAAAAGTTGATAAATCTGTTTTTTAAAGGTAAAGATTAAATATACAAAACGGTGCAAAAATAAAGATAGTTGAGGGGCGCCTGGGTGGCACAGCGGTTGGGCGTCTGCCTTCGGCTCAGGGCGTGATCCCGGCGTGATGGGATCGAGCCCCACGTCAGGCTCCTCCACTATGAGCCTGCTTCTTCCTCTCCCTCTCCCCCTGCTTGTGTTCCCTCTCTCGCTGGCTGTCTCTATCTCTGTCGAATAAATAAATAAAATCTTTAAAAAAAAAAAAAAGATAGTTGAAATAACCCCAAATATTTCACTTCATCACAAAATAAATGAATTATATTATTAATAAGCTTATAATATATTACATATTATAATAATATATATTTTATAATATATACTATATATTATAAGCTTATTATATTATATGCTTTATATTGTAAGTGATTTATCTGAACCATGATACAGACAGAAATTGAAATGATGTGAAATTGGTACTATGAATATACAATCAAAAATAGAATATTGACACATATTAACATTAGTTTTAAAAAATAGATTAAGGCAAAACACAGTTCAGGGATAAAAGGACCACTTTATAGCGAGAAAAAAATGTAACTTCACTGAAATCAAACAACAATTTGAAGACTGCAAACACCTAACAAAACAACCTCTGAATAAGTAAATCTGATAGAATTAAAAGGAGAAACTAACAGTACATTCAATTCAGTAATTGATAGAAAAAAACATAAAAATTTATAAGGCAGAGATTTCTTTTTTTTTTTTTTAAGATTTTATTTATTTGACAGAGATAGAGACAGCTAGGAGAGAGGGAACACAAGCAGGGGGAGTGGGAGAGGAAGAAGCAGGCTCATAGCGGAGGAGCCTGATGTGGGGCTCGATTCCATAACACCGGGATCAGCCCTGAGCGGAAGGCAGACGCTTAACCGCTGTGCCACCCAGGCGCCCCGAGGCAGAGATTTCTTGTCATGATGGAGGAGGAGGCAAGTACCCTCCTGCACAAATCCTTGGCAGGTAACAGGCATAAAAACTAGATGAAATTTTTGAAAAGAAATTATTATTTACAAAAAGTAGGAATACATCCAGTTGTTGATAGACCTCATAAGGGAGTTTTGCTTCAAAAACTTGCAACCAGAGGGGTAAGAATTGTGAATTTGTTCCTTGCTGGTCCAGTAGTCTGGCCAAACCTCCATAATGATAGCTGTGAAAAACTATAGAAGGAAAAATTCACAGCCTGTTTGGCTAGCGATACTTGAGATCAGAAGCTCAGAGCCAAAAGATAGCTGAAAATGTAAAGGGCACAGTTATCTCAGGAATGAGACCCAAATCTCAACATAAACTGCCCATATTCCTGCCTGATAGGTTAAAAAAAATGTACAGGGAGAACCAGAGACATGGCAGGAAAGCAGCCAGAGACTAGAGACAAATCTACTCATGACAGAGCTAAATGAAGCCAGATCTATAAATTTGATGCTTTCCTCATGTGGGTGTATTCCCGAATCACGCTCCACTGAAGCAGCAGGAAGATTGACATAAAAGAGTGCAGAGTCCATAGGTGGCAAAGCAGCTGGAAATTTAGGATGAATCCCTAGAAGCAAGGAAACCAGAGAGAAAAGTAGTCTATCTCTGCTCAAATTCTTCACAGAGAGAAGATCCACAGGGAGCCAGGATTAAAAAGCATAAGGACAGAGCAAAATTATCAGGAACTGCATATCAAGAGAATGATAATTTCCAGTTTGAACCCAGGTATATGCCTACTATTGCAAAACCAAGAATCCACAGAATACGACATAATAACAAACCACTATAATGCATTAGCTACACTGTCCAATTTTTCAACAAAAATTTATTAGATGTGCATACAAACAGGTAAAGGTGACTCATTATGGGGCTAAATAATAATCAATGGAAACTCTAATGATGTTGGATTTAGGAGAGACACTCCAATGTGCATGTCATAAAAATGTTTACGAAGTGAAACAAAATATGACATAAGTGAGTATAGATGAGGAATCTAAATTGAAAACTGGGAATGCTATAGAATATGGTAATTCAAGAGCTTCAAAGTAGATTAACAGAAAAAATAATCTCTAAATGGAATCAATGTCAGATTGAGGAAGACAGAAGAAGGAATATGTGAACTTGAAGGTAGAATAATAGAAATTACTCAATCTGCAGAACAGAGATAAAAAATGATCAGATTCTTCTTAACTTATCAGGAAAATTATGCGTAACTTCAACCTAGAAGGATATGAGACAGAAGAAAAAGTGAGTAGAAAGTGTATTATAAAGAAATAATAGCTGAAAAATTGATTTCCAAAATGTTAATGTATAGATCTGAAATGGTCAACAGAGATGAATTAAGGCAAATCTCTCCTAGGCAAATTATAAACAAAGTGATAAAAGTCAAATAGAGAGAAAATCTCAAAAATAAAATGATGGTTTACATAGAGAGAAATGATAAAATAGCATTGACCTTTCATTAGAACATATGGAATTCCAAATTTTTTAAACATTTTGAAAGTGCTGAAGAATTCTATATTTAGAACAGCTATCAGGCAAGAATTCTATATCTGGAACAGCTATCCTTCAAAAATGAAGGTAAGATAAAGACATTTTTAAATTAAAACAGAAAAAAAAAAAGAAGAAAAGAAAGAAACTATTGCCAGCAGACCAGCAACACAAGAAAAGCTAAAGAAATTTCTTTGGTCTAAAGGAAAATGACATTCAGTGAAAATTCATTTCATAAGAAGAATGAAGAGCATCAGAAATGATGAGTATGTAGGTAAAAAAGATTGTGTATTTATTTTCATTTAATGTCATCAAAGGCAGATAAATAGATAAGCAAAAATTATATAACTTAAGGGCTTTTTAATAATATAAAACAATAATGTTTTTAGAAAAAAGTATGACCTCAGATTAGACAAAGATTTATTATACAGGATATAGAAGCACTTTATCAGAATTAAAACTTCTGGGGGAACTTGGCTGTTTCAGTTGGTGGAGCACGGGACTCTTGATCTTGGGGTTGCAAGTTCTACATGTTGGTTGTAGAGATTACTTAAAAATAAAGCCTTAAAAAAATTTAAAAATAAAAAAATAAAAATAATTAAAACTTCTGCACCACTAAAGACCTCACTAGGTAGATGTTTTTTTTTTAATTAATTTTATTTTATTATATTATGTTAATCACCATACAGTACATCCCCTGATTCTGATGTAAAGTTTGATGCTTCATTAGTTGCGTATAACACCCAGTGCACCATGCAATACGTGCCTTA
The DNA here is from genome assembly GCF_002007445.2 of Ailuropoda melanoleuca. Taxonomy (NCBI): domain Eukaryota; kingdom Metazoa; phylum Chordata; class Mammalia; order Carnivora; family Ursidae; genus Ailuropoda; species Ailuropoda melanoleuca. The sequence continues at coordinate 18,458,877 of NC_048230.1, read as the reverse complement.
AGCATAAGCATGTTTTTTATCTAGAATATATAACTATAGCTTCAAACACAATAATAAGATAACAATCCAATAAAAAGGACAAAAGTCTTGAACAGACACATTGCAAAAGAAGATATGTAAAAAGCCAGTAAATATATGAAAAGTTGCTCAGCCTCATTAGTCATCAGGGAAATGCAAGTTAAAAACAAAACAAAAGAAAACAAAACCACGAGACAACCCTACATACACACACACACACACACACACACACACACACACACAAGTTAAGGTTACAAACCACTGATGTGCCAAATGCTGATGAGGAGAATGTGGAACTATTGCTGTTAGTAGTGTAAAGTTTTAAAACTACTTTGCAAAGCAGTTTAACAGTTCTTAAACATACACCTACTCTATGGCATAGAAATTCCACTCTTAGGTGTCTATCCAACAAAAGTTAAAACACATGTCTATCAAAGAACAAAAATATGCTTTGTAGCTTTAATCCTATAACTTCGTGTTGAAAATGGCTAGCTCCACAATGAAAAACTGTCCATCAACCAGAAAATGGATAAATAATGGTGGTATAATCAAACACGGACTGTTCCACTGCACCTAGACAAATGTAAGCATTGAAACATGCGTAACTGATGAATCTCAAACATATGTTGAGAGACAGAAGCCAAGTGTGAAGAACATATACTGGATAATTCCATTCATATGAAGTGAGAATAAGGAAAATTAAACTCTAGGGCTACATTTAAGAATCTTAGTTACCTTTCAGGTGGGAGGGGATTGGTAGAAAGGGATGCCAGAGATTTAGTCAATGACAATAGTGTTTTATATCATAACTGAAGTGGTAGTTACATGGCTATAAACAATGAGTTCTATGACTCATCAAAGTGTATGTAAATTTTCTGCCAATAAAAAGAGTGTTTCTTTATGTGCCTCTAAAACTCTTGTCTTTATTTGTTTAAAAGCTTAAAGTTTCAGAAATCACATCTTTATTGCTTTCTGTCCCTTTATATGGTTAAAGTCAATATAGAAACAAACCTTTTTTTCTTTGGTTGATGTGGCTTTTCTTACCTTTTATGTCTTAATTTTCTTATCAACTTAGGTCCACTTAGTCTTTTTGTCTATGGCATATGGATTTGATATCTTTCATTATGTGACAAACATGGGTATCATTCTACATGAGTCACCTCCACTATACTCAAGGTTTTCCCTTATTTAATTTAACAACTTGCTGTAGGACCCAACAGTTCCCATCCAGCCCTTTAATATGGATCCGTTTTAGGAAAACTTGTTAATGCCTATCACCAGTTGCTCAGACTTGACCAGTGCTTGATGTTGTCCTAATTGTAGTGTGAATTAGCTTTCAGTCTGAGCTCCATTATATGTTGGTGTCTCCAAATGGTCTTTCAATCACTGGTAGCCAATGTGCCTAGAAGGAGCCCTCATGACCTTATAATTTTTGTATCACTCTGACGTACCATGTTTCTGCCTCCTGACCCACTATGTACAGTTGTTTTTACCATCTTCTATTTGGTGTTTTCTCAGACTCATGAAGTCCCTTGTTTGTTTGTCTTTTCAAATAGCACAACACTGACATCTTTACTTTAATAAACAAATATGTATTGAATGCCCACTCCATCCCTATTATAATCCTAGCGAATGAAACCGACAAGCAACCTGCCTTCAAGTTGCATTTTTCTCCTGACACTTGCCACTTCAGCTTTGCCCTTCAGAATATGCTTTTGCACTGAGAACTCTGCCTAACAATCCAGTTCCCTTCTTTTTTTCCAGTTTTATTTAGAAATAATTGACATACATCACTGGACAAGTTTAAGGTGCACAGCATGGTGTCTTGATTCACCTAGATTGGAAAATGACGACCACAAAGAACTTGGTTAACATCCATCATGTAATATAGCTACATTGAAAAGAAAAGAAATGTTCTCCTTCTTGAGAACTCCTAGGATCTACTCTCTTACCTAGTCCCCTTCCTTTTATCTTTCATAATCATAAACTAATCCCATGGCCTTTCGTGCTGAGTTTGTGTGCCTAATTTCTGATGCCCAGCTCATTCTGCACTGGGACCAAAACAAACAAATCTGCCAGGATGCCTGGTTTCTGACAGCAAAACCATGCCTGGTCACCTACTGCTTATTCAATCAAATGTTCTTCATCTTTCCTGTTTCACAGGAATGCTAATCTAAATATTCTGGATTTCTTTCCTTATCTAATCAAAAGTAGCTTCTTGAGACCCAGTTTATCATATTGCATTGTAAATTCTTTTCTTAGCATTACAACTTTTAATGTTCTTCTATAGGTACATTTGTTTGTTTTCCCTCACTAGTTCATAGGCAATATCAGAGCAATTCCTTTTTCTATCTTATTCACTAGAATACTAGCTAGGGAGAGTGTGGGCATTAAATAAATATTTATTAAATAAATTAAACCTTAGTGCCACTGCAAACTATTTAATGAAACAAAAGACTATCTTTCTGAGTCTCAGTTTCCTAAAATGCCAAATGGGAGTGATAAAAATAACCGTACTTAGAGGTGTTATAAACAGGAAATACGGCATGTGAAAGTGAACTTAAAATTACAAAATTTCTTTTTTTTTTTTAAAAAAAAGACTTATTTTAGAGAGAAACAGAGAGCATGCACATGAGCTGGGTGGGGTGCAAAGGAAGAGAGAGCATCTCAAGCAGCCCCACGTGGACCTCAATCTCAGAACTGTGAGATCATGACCTGAGCTGAAACCAAGAGTCAGACACTTCATCGACTGAGCCACCCAGGAGCCCCCAAATTACAGAATTTCGAACATGCTTTTATTTTAAGTTACTTTCCTGGCCACATTGAAAAGCATATACATTCAGGTGTTATCCTGAAGTTGCTATAAGGCACTTAAAAATAAGAAAACTTAAAAATAGTAATGACATTGTAATAGTCCATGATACTAAATAGGTATAGGATTAAATAAGATACACTTCCAAATATGGAAGAATTCCACTTAGATATCCAAATCATGGGGCAGCATGAAGCGTTGGAAAAATATAGAGACGTCCTGAGTTACTCCAATGTCTGGTTGTCAAGTTCCAGCTAAAGGCAGAGCCCAGATCCAGACAGCTTCCCCTGCTTGACCATGTGAAGCTGTGCCCAGGATGAGTGATGTCAGGGTGAGGGCGGACCAGTCCTTCATGTGCCAGAGATGGTGGACAGAGGTCTTTAGAGATAAGGAAGACAAAAATAGGTTTCTGAGATCATTAAACTTTGAATAACAAGGTTTCTAGTGATCGATTATTCCTAGTTCCCCTCCCCCTTCCTCTTCTCTCTAATCTGTGGCTTTTTAAGCATTTTCATGTTACTCTTTGCAGCATTCCACCCAAGGCTGGCATGGGTCCTAAAATGTTACTCTATCTTAATTTCCAATATCTCATTACTCAGCAATCAGGAGCTCTCAAGAGGAAATAACCTAATATCTTAATTATTATTTAGGTGCAGATGACTAACAATTACTGTCTTTAATTCTCTCCTTTTCTCTTCCTGGGGTTGGGGAAATGTACCTGTCAACTCAAGTGAAAAAATTGCAGAATTTCAGGTGATAAAAGAGACAGATATGAAAGAAACTAGTAGAAAGAGAGACACTGTTAGAACTTAATAACAATTTCAGTGAACATCTCATCTGTTATCAGTACTAATACTACAAGCCAACAGCAAGCAAAGATCTGATTTAATGAGTAATATATATTTAACTTGTTTCTGGTCTGTATAACATGTATGCCTTATTATAACCATTTTATAGATAATGACACTGAAGTTCAGATTATAAGTCACAAATCCAAAATTTCATATCCCATAAACACAGAGTTGGGATTGAAGCAGAGATGCAAAGTTTGCATTCTATTAAAGTAAAAATGTATCTGCCCATAAGATTTCAAGAGTTGTGACATGGACCCATCTGTACCTGGATAATAAAATGCTTGTTAAAAAATATCAATAAAAATGTAGTACCGACGATCTGGATGAAAATTAAGACTTTATTCTAAACACAGACATTCACCTCCATTGGAACAAATGGCTTGTTCAGTTATCTAGAATGTCTACAGATTGTTCCTTCGAGGTGAATTCTTTTTATCATATTGATCTAGGAGTAAGTCCTTCCAAAATTTCTACCCAAGTAAAGATTGTGGGTTTTGGGGGCGGGGGTTGTTTGTTTTTGTTTTCCTTTCTCAAAACATCCTTTCCCTAGAGTAATCCCCCAATGGTAGAGTATTCGGTTTTTGAAAAACTTTATAAAGAGGTTAATGATGTTGGTCACTCTGCATCATAAAGTTCTTATGATATATTCAGCAAACAGCAGTTTTTAATGAGCTCAGTTGCCTGAAAGATAAAAGTATGTTAAGGTATCCAAGATGATAAAGTATACATTGTGCAGCACTAATCATAATGGCTTAATTAGATGTTAATGTGGATTTTACGTTCATTAGAATTTAATGGTAACTGAATTTTTAAGTGTTCAGTTAGTCAGCAATTTCTAACATCGCAGTCCTGGTGAGGAAATATTTTCAAACCCAGAACTTGGTAAGAGAGTTGGTGTCAGTGTAAATTATACCCCAAAGAGAAAATTCCCATTTCTCAAGTCGACATTTCATGCCAAGTGATAGCAGGTGGTGAAGTCAGACAGGGCATGAATAACACACCCTCTATTTATGACCAGTCCTATTTATGACCAGTTCTATTTATAACCAGAGGGTAGCAGCTGCCATCTGGCATAATTTTTGGAGGGTATTGAAAGGTCATTGTGACCAAAATATCGATTTAGTATTATTTTGTGATTTGGAGTCAGGTAACATTTATTGAGCTATAACTTTATGTCAGGTGCTCTCTCAGGGGCTTTCACATATGCTATCTTAAAAAAAGTCCTAACAAAATTCCTATTTTTACCTGCTTATTAGATCAACAATTTAAGCCTTGGGGAAGCTAAGAAGTTGCTGAGGATGTTACATAAACAATACCTAGATAATATATAGTTAAGCTTAGTTAGATATATCTATAATTCCAAGTACAGAATATAGAATTCTCATGGACATTGTCACTAGTCACAGGTCTTCTCAGGACAGGTGCACTTTAGCTGTTCCTCCTACACTGACACTTAAAAGAGGGAACATATCATAATCAGCTAATATTTCAGCTCTGAAAAGCAGCCTCATGAACCAAAGTCATTATGGTTTACCTGAGGCTCTATGTATAAATTTAAAACAAGATATTGACAAAACAGAGGCTGCTCAATGATAGACAGCATGGATAATGAACAAACTCTATTAGATAGAGAAGACTGTTATAAGATCCATATGTGTCTTCAGGTTTTATATTTTGCAAGATGACTGTAGGGGTAATAAGAGAATACATGGTTAGTGATGTCTAAAATATAATGTGCTCCCAGGGAGGTAAGAAGTGTCCTATAAATGTCCCAAGAAAAGGCTAAATGTTTCACAGTAATGTGGAAGGATTCAGCAAGCGATGTGTGATTGAGTTGTATCAATTTTAGTTTCTCCCTCCAACTACTACATACTACGATAATGAATAATCTGTGAAATCTCGTAAGATGAAGTTGTATAAAGCTTACAACAGGATGGAGCTCAAGATATTTTTAAAACTTCATTGAAGATAGTTTAGGAGAACTTGCACAGCTCAACACAAGTTGAGGCCACTCACTAGAGCTGGCTTGAAAGGTAAATGCTATATACAAAAAACTAAAGTATAATTTAAGAACCAACTAGAATTCACCCTGACCGATAGAATTTCTCATTCTCTTTGTCACAGAGCTTCAAATTTTAGCATTATTGACACATGCAATTATCTCTTAAAGGCTGGTTGATATCTTCTAGGATTTCTGTTAAAATGTGCACACCCCACGAGAGAGTGACACCATACGCTTTTATCAACTAACATTTTGAAGAAGTATGACAGCTGTATCAGACTCCAGCTCTGGGGGAATATGGTGGAACATTCATACTGAAACCTATAAGGAAAGGGTCAGAAAAAGAAGAAGAATTAGAAAAGAGATTGAAAAATACGGATGGTTGGGGCGCCTGGGTGGCACAGCGGTTAGGCGTCTGCCTTCGGCTCAGGGCGTGATCCCGGCGTTATGGGATCGAGCCCCACATCAGGCTCCTCAGCTATGAGCCTGCTTCTTCCTCTCCCACTCCCCCTGCTTGTGTTCCCTCTCTCGCTGGCTGTCTCTATCTCTGTCGAATAAATAAATAAAAATCTTAAAAAAAAAAAAAGAAAAATACGGATGGAAAGTAACAAAGGCAAAGTTTTTAGAAGGACTTCAGGGATTGGTGTTCTCAATAATTCCTTTAACACAAATTCTTTTCAAAAGCTGCTTCTGCAACTAGATGGCACACATACACACACACACCCCACATTTTCTCATCAAATAAAATGTATGTTCATTACTGATCACATTTCCTCACACAATTAAAAGTATGTTTATTTCCTTTTTAAAAATAATTTTGAAGTACCATCTATATAGAGAAAAGAGCAAGTATCTGTGTTGTTCATAAAGTAAACACACGTGCAAAAATCACACCCACCATGGTCAAGGAGTAGATTATCTAATTTTAAGAAGCCCCTTCTCCAATCTACTCCCAAGTTATTAGCTTCTTTCCTCCTCAAAGAGCCTATGATCCTGATTTCTTATGCCATATCTGATTGTAGCCTATTTTCAACTTTCTTAAAATGGAATAATTTGTCTTGAATTTAGCTTCCTGTCCTGAACAATAGGTTTGTAAGATTCCCTCATGTTCTGTCTTTAGTTTGTTCATTTTCATTGATGTATGCTGTTTTACCATATGACTGTGCCATGATTTTCTTATTATTTCTGATCTTTATGATTTAATCTGGGGTATTTCCATACAAAATCTCAGCAGAGCAGACTTTTCTATTAAGTAATTGAGAATATATTTGTAAAGCATGAAAACTCAAATAACCAAGAATGGCCAAAGCAATTTGTCATAGAATGCAGTTAGAGGATAACACCACCTGATTTTAAGATTTACCATGAAATCACAGCAATTGAGGCATTAGTGAAAGTAGTGACTTTTAATGGAACAGAACTGGGACTTGAGAAATAGTCCCACACATATATGGCCAATTGATTTTCAACAAAGGTGTCAATAAAATTCAATGAAAAATGAAAGTCTTTTCAACAAATGATGCAGCAATAACTGGATGTCCATGTGTAACAATTGAACTGCAGCCCTGACCTTGAACCTTAACAAAAATTAAGTCAAAATGTAAAAGCTAACACTCAATAGGTCTAGAAAAATATAATAGAAAAATTTTTGCCGTTTTAGCTAGGCAAATATTTCTCAGATAGGATACAGAAAGCATAAACCATATAAGAAAGAAATTATAAATTGTATGTCATTAAAATACAAAAATTTAAAACAAAAAATAAATAACTTTCTTTTTGAAAGACACCATTAAAAAGTGAAAAGGAACTCATGGACTGGGGGAAACATATTTGCAATACATACAGCTGACAAAGGATTTGTAACCAAAATATATGACATTCTTCAAACTTACAAGATGGCATAATATAGAAATGGTCAGAGGAATTAAACAGAAATTACACAAAGAAAAATAAAGAGCAAAAAAAACCACGTGAAAACGATAACATTAGTGATCAGGAAATCCACATTAAAACTGTAATAAGATTACACTATACATCCCTTAAAAGAGCTAAAATTTAGAAGAATGATAGTTCCAAGTATAAGAGAGGGTGTGGAGCCATGGTATCTAGAAGAAGCTGTATAGAGAAAAGAAATAAAATTTTCGGTTCAGGTTGGATAATTTTGTAGATTTTGTGCATATGCAATGAAATACAAACAGCCCCTTACTTATGATGCTTCAATTTGTGATTTTTTCGGCTTTACAGTGGTGCAAAAGCAATATGTATTCAGTAGAAACTGTACTTCTCATTGCAAATTTGGATCTTTTCCTGGGCTAATGGTATGCAGTACGATACTCTCTCGTGATGCCAGGCAATGACAGTGAGCGGTCTCTTTCAGTCAGCCCGAACACGATGGTAAACAGCCAGTAACTTATGACCATTCTGTACCCATACAACCATTCTGTTTTTCACTTTCAGTACAGTATTTAATGATTTACATGAGATCGTCAACACTTTATTATAAAATAGGCTTTACATTAGATGATTTTGCCCCACCGTAGTCTAATGTAAGTGTTCTGAGCATGGTTGAAGTAGGCTAGGCTAAGCTATGATGTTTGTTAGGTTACATGCATGAAATACATTTTCAACTTGACAGTATTTTCAGCTTACAATGGGTTTGTTGTGATGTAGCACCATGGTAAATTGAGGAAGATCTGTACACGTACACCTCAGTTTTTCGTCAGTTCAAAGATGATAGCAATGAGCCTTTAATGGTTGTAAGGACAAGTGGCTGTGAAAATGTGCCAAAGGTAGAGTGATATGACTTATTTTTCATACCAATATACACGTGAGAGTAATCTATTGAAGCAGCAAACAACTTTTTAATTAATTGTCTTACTGCTTAAATAAAAATCAAATTATCTTGCTTGCAACTGTGTACTTATTTATGTTTCTGTTTATACTGTAAATACTACTATATCTGTAAATACTGTAATCTGTAAATACTACTGTAAATGCTACTCTATCTTATAACCACATATGCTTACCTATAGGAATAGAATAATGAGACACTTTGAACTGTGTTACTCTATAATTTTTTCATTGTTTGCCTTTTTCCTACCAAAATCATATGTTTAGTAATTCAACATATGTGCAATATAAAAATATCAATTAATTGGTATTTTTCAGTTCAATAAATAATCTGTACTTTAGAGGCACCTGGGTGGCTTAGTCCGTTAAGCGTCAGACTCTTGATTTCCCTCAGGTCATGATCCTGAGAATCAAGCCCCACCTCCAGCTCTGGGCTCAGCTGGGAGTCTGCTTGATTCTCTCTCTCCGCCTCTTCCCCTTGCCCACCCCGCTCTGTGTCTGTGCACACGTGGATTCTCTCTCTAAAATAAATAAATACATCTTAAAAAAATAATCTGTACTTTGCTGTACTTTGCATTGCAAAAGTAAAAGCCATACTGAGATATAGATAAAGGAAATTTGGAACAAATATTCAAGCACCTGATACCTAGTTTCTGCTAGTCTTTCTTTGCATCTAGGTATTTCCAGTATATCTTACTCATCTGTGACCTCTCCCTCTTTCTAAATGTGGTTTGAGTTAGTCACTCTGTTGCTGCTACAAGACCTATTTTTCAACTTTAAACCGGCTCATCTGTTGGATTCTGGGCCCGTTTTATTTTATTTTGGACAGTTCCCCTAGGCTTCAGCTAGCTTGCTGTCACTCCCCATCTCTATCTCTTCCTGGTCAGGTCACTAAGCCTCATTTTCATTATCTGTGAAATGGAAATAATAACGCTTCCTCCAAGTGCTGGAAGGAACTTTAATTGATAAACGCAGGGGTGTTGTAAACTAATTTTCCCATTAAAGAGTTAGGAAACAAAACTTGAAAGGATACAAAAGAGGAAACTCAAGCACCATTGTTGAAATTTAGACAAATTACTTAGGAAAATGGTATCTAATCTTTTTACAAACATCTGTATATCACAGTGTCCAGCAGCATCTTTATTCAAAAATCCCCCAACTACAAAAAGGTGAAATATAATTACAGTTGTAAAGCAGTGTCATCTTAATCTTTTCCTACTTGTTGGAAATTTGATTTAACACCAGACCTCCAGGGGGAGGGAAGGTGGGCAGCAACAGAAATTTTTCTAAGAGAGCCAGTCATTAAAAAAACATTGTTAACAATTGTTCTGGCCTACTTCTCATATTCTCATTTGGCTTCTTGACCAGATTTGCACAAATCACTAATAATGCCCAAAACAATTCATGAATATAGAGAAAAGGGGAAAAAAGGGAGGGGTAGCAAAAAAGGAAAAGTGAACTCAGGGGAAAAAAAAGTAACACCAGTTTTTAATTACTGGGGCACTAATGAAGACAGTGAATCAAATAAACAGTTTGTTCTCAAAGCGTTATCATGCAAAACACAATAAACTTGAAAGTTCCTGAAATAACACTTCACAGCAAGTAAAGGAAAATGCCCTATAACAGTCCTTGAAAGAAGGAATGCATTAGTATTTTGCTTTATGATTCCTGGTTGCAGGTGCCAATCTAATCTCCATAGAAATGGAATTCCAATTGGGCCTCAGAGATATCTTACAAGCACACTATAATCCCAACTTGAGAGAGAAATTCAAGTTAACTGAAATTCAGTTTACTCTCATGGGAGCAGTTAGGCTGAACTACTAGGAGGGACCAAATTCAAGTTCTTAAAAGTGGACTGGATGAATTCTAAAATAAACCCAAAGAGCTAATATTAGAATATGAAGAAACATAGTTTGTTCTTCCATATCCCATTTCTGCTTCTTTTCTCACTATTTCTATCCTCATCAGCCTCTTCCGTCTCTCTTTCCATTTTCTTACACAGATAGGAAATGATTATGAAGATGCAATAGACAAAAATGCCCCTAAGCTACACAAAGATTCAGGCATCTTTAGAGACAATAAAATACATATTTAACCACAACTGTAACACAGAGACTGTGTCTGTAACATATCCATGGAAACATAGTTTTTATTTTTATTTCAACAAAGTCCTTTTGTTTAGTCAGGAATAAACATTTTTTCTTAAATGTTGATGATCTAATTTTTTTTTAGCTTTCCTTCTTTTTTTGTTTCTTTTTAACCAAAGTGCTATAAGATTTTAAACTCATTTAATTTTATTTGGACATGTCTGATTTGACAGTTCCCTTTCAACTATGTGTTAGAAATTTTCTGTTTCCCATTTCAAAACAAATTGACAGAAGTTTTTTCTTCTTTTTTTTTTCCTACACAATTGTGGATATAGTAATTCAGTCAACTTGAGTACACATGTTACTTTAGTGAGCTTTGAAAATGTGTCTGTGTACTAAGAGTGATTTTATAACTTGTCTTTATTGAGCACTTTGGGAGTCAGGTCGAGTGGGGTTTCAGGGGTGGGTCCACCATTTAATATGGGCAGCTTGTTGAAAAGCTGGTAGCTCAGTTTCTCCAGCTGTGAAATAATTTGATAGTGAAGACTAAATGCTATGAGGCAAATGGAGCTCCTAGAACAGTGTTTGGCTGTGGGAGACACTCCTTTGAATGACCATCCACCTCAGCCAGTGCCTGTCTTCTGAGACCAGTTCTGAAGACACAAAGGTGGTCTTCCAGTTGCCATTTCTGTACCACCTGATCTTATTCTTGGATGAAGCTAATGGATGTGCAGCTTTGATCTGAGCCAATCAGGTTCTCTCAGAAAATAGCCCTAAGAATAGGAAGGACACAGATGTTAGGAGCTATTCCGTCTTAATCATGTTACAAGAAAACTCTTAAAGGAGAAGAAAGAAAAGTTCTTGCTGCTGAGATTTCCAGAGCTGGCATTGTTCCTTGTCTCCTGATTCTGTCTCTGATCTCATGATAAACCACAGTTATCCTGTCCTATCAATATTTATGCATTTTTTCTCTTTTTTGCTTGAGCTAGAAAGAGGTACAGGTGCTTTTAAAAGAACATTAACACATAAATATGTACAGAAGAGTGTGCTGTATAGACAGACCTTCAGGGAAATGTGGGCTACTTAGAATTGGAGACAATTATATGGAAGGTGAATAGACTATCTTCTATGTTACTGGAAGAAAACTAGTGACCTAGAAATAGCCCATTACAGGTATCACTGGAGGATGATGCTCTAGGAGATTTGGCCCCATAGAAGATACTGAAAGAGAGACAAATGCTATTTTTGCAGAATTGGTTGACTGCTCCTGATTGTGTTGTAGAATATGACTCCTGAATCAGTGTTCTATTGCCTTTAGCAGTTCAAATCACTGAAAACCAAACATAGAAGTGTATTTATTTGCTTACTTTAGCTTAATTCATGAGCTATCCATGATTATAATGCATGTATTGTGTTGCTTGTCAACTGGAAATGGACTTTTGGAGATAAGATTTAGAATTTCTAGGAAGCATTTGGGGAATTTAAGAATAATCATATGGTCCAACTCCACCCACTATCCCTTAAATGCTGTATCTAAAGCCACTCTTGCTGAAGGAAATACCAAACCAATGGATGCCTCACCCTTCATTGTCATTTGTTACGGGACTCTTTTTAAAATCAAATTCAGCTGCAAACATGATTAGTAGTATCAGAATAAAAACAAAAGAACTTACGCAAGAATTTACCAAAGGATATCATGAAAATCTGTTGGAGGTGGTGGTGGTAAAGTTAAAATCTGTACTTGCAGATTTTGAAGGTTCTCAACCAAGAATTGAACATAAGGAAAACTGCCTTTAATGTCTTAGTTTGGACAGTCAGCTGTGTTTGTAACCCTTTTAGCAGTTTGCTAAAGCAGATATGGACACTGTGCTTTATTGCTCCCCGTGTTATTGAATGATCAGATAACCCTTGCCCAATATAGGGAAAGGTATTCGAAAATTTCAGAAGACAAACATGTTTGATTGTGTCTGTCATGTGTTCTCTGTTCACTCAGCTTCCAAGTATTTTGGGAAGAAGGGTAACCAGGTCTTCTAAAAGGCTTTGCCTGATTCTTCTGGCTATTTTTTTAGGCCAGGCAATTAGAAAGATCTACCACCGGAAATAAGGTACTGGGTAAAAAGGAGCCATAAGGCAGTAGTTCTTCACGAGTAAAAAGGCAACAAAGGAGGCTTGGTACTCAGTTTGGAAAATGGGTTAACCCATCTAATGTGCAATGAATTAGGAAGTCAACTCAGTTCTTCCCAAAAATAGATCTATCTTATTACCACAAACAATTCTACCAACCCAGTACAAGCAATCATCATCTTTTGTCTGGAGGACTACAGTGCCTCCAAACCAGTCTCCATTTCCCATGTTTCTCTACTATAAACAATTACTAAGGAGAAGCCAGAGTGATTACAGAAACACGTAAATCTAACCATGACAACCATCTGCCCCATTTCAGTAGCTTATTGTTGCATTGAGAATAAATACAAATTTCTTTAAAAAAAATTTTCATGCCCCCACCCATCCCATCTATTTCTTCTTTTACTCAAGTAAAAGCTATTCCTGATTCACACGATCATTTTTGTCTGTAGTTTAATTTTTATATAGTTTTATTACATTTGCATGTATCCAGATGTATATCTGTACCTGTGTGTGTGCATGTACACATATTTTGAATAGGCAAGATATAGACTGGGGAACAATATTCTCAATACATTTATTTGGAAAAGACTTTTTTCTAGATTATATAAGGAATTCCTACAAATAAAAAGTAAATAAATAAAAAGATGACCAACCCAATTTAAAAAACCCAAAAAACAAAAGGCAAAGACTTAAGCAGATACTTCTTAAAAATTTATATGCAAATATCAATAAGCAAATGAAAAGTCATTAAACAGCTTTGGTCCTCAGGGAAATTTCCTCAGGGTGATAGAACAGATTAATAACAGCAAAAATTTTAATAACCTAACCTGTTCTAAATATCTGGATGTTTTGTATATGCCATGTGTTAGCCATGGCTCTGACAAGTCCAAGATCAGGGAATGCTCATAACAGCTTGGGCAGGGGGCAAAACGAAATTGTACAGGAAGGTGGCTGCAATAAAAGGCTCTTATAAGTCGATGAAGAATGCCATGTGAGTTACATCAACTAGCTGAGATAATTCATTTCAGTAAAGTTTACAACGACCTCATTTTCCTGTCCCTGTAAAGCAGATTTTTAAGTGCAAGCTTCTGTGTTTGGCACTGGGAATAAAAAGATGAACAAAACTCTGTCTTCCCTGAGTTCACAGTAAAGTACGGAAGACAGCTACTTAAACTGATCATCATAACATAGTATGGAAAGTGCTTAAAACAAAAGTATCTATGAAGTGCTATGGGTCCACAGAGGAAAGAACTGACCTTATCTGGGGTGATTCTAGAAATACTTTGTAGAAGAGAAAACATTTGAACTGAATTGAATGATAAGTAGGCATTGTGGAGAGAAAGACGAAACAAAGGTGCATTAAGGCAGTGGAACCAGCATCTCAAGGCACAGATGTGTGAAAGAGTATGAAACAGTGGAGGAAGGCCAAAGACACTGTTATAGTAGAATACAAACATTTTGAGTAAAGTGGAAAACATTGCAGTAAGGGGAATCGAAACGGTGGGTGTTATAAGAAGAGTTAAACAGATTTGTAGGATCTGGACTATGTTCTCCAGTTAGTGAAGAACCTCTGTTAGTTCAGTGTGTGGAAATATTTTGGCTAATATATGACTTTGAAAGTTCTTGTGATAGGCAGAATAAAAACTTTCCTCCTATCCAAAGATGTCCATCCTAATGCCCAGAAGTTATAAATATGTTACATTATGTGGCAAAAAGGACTTTGCAGAAGTGATTATTTTGAGGATCTTGACATGGGAACACTATCCTGGATTATCCAGGCAGGCCCAGGGTAATCACAAGAGTCCTTAAAAGTGAAAGCAGGAGGTGAGGGAGACAGAAGGAGATTTGACTTATAGAGCTAGACATTGGCCTGATGAGACATGAGGAAGACCCAATCCACCACTGCTGGATGGAGTGTGGATTAAAGATGGAGGAAGAGAGCCAAGGGCATGGAATGTGAGTAGAATTAAGATGCTGAAAAAGCCAAGAAATCAGAGTCTTCCCTGGAGCCTCCAGAAGGAATGTGGCCCTGCTGACACATCGATTCTAGCTCAGTAAGACCGAGTTTAGATTTATGACCTCCAGGACTGTAAGATATCAGATTTTGCTGTTTCAAGCCACTAAGTTTGTAGTGCTGTATTACTGCAGCTGTACAAATCAAACACAGATCTCACATGACAACGAAAGGATCCTGAGGATGAGCATTGCCCTCCGTGGTTTCTTCTTAGATATGGCTCTTTCCATCTTTCAGACTCTGGCTGAAAATAGGATCTTGAACACTGCTCAGAGTGGTGCTTACTATACTACAGTAAATTTAAGAAGAACACAGTCTTTGAAGCCAGAGAAACTTGAATTACGGTCTCAGATCTGTCATCACTTACTCTGTAAGCTTGGGATAAGTACTCCAAAGATTGACCCTCACTCAGCTTTCTCATCCACAAAATAGGGAGGGTAACACATTGCTCATTGAGTTGCTATGGGGATTGGCTAAACTAAGGTTTCTAAAGATTCTACAGTATTTGAGTATACATGCTTAGCACATGCTCATTCTCACTTCACAGTTCTCACACCACAGTGAAATCTTAATATATCCGAACATACATATGCAGTCCAGGCTGTTAATTCAGATACCAAGTGATTGACGCAAATAGCAAAACTAGCATTGAGGACCTGGGGAAAACATTCTGGAATTTGATGGTAATAATACATCAGAAGAAAGTATTTGTGCGCTTTCACAAATAAACACACGCATACACACACTCACACCCAGAAACACACAAATAAAGTGCATGATTGACTGGATTTGGGAATTTTTCTTCTGTATACGTACTGTCATAGAGATAGATGAAAAATTCCTTGCCCCTCTGCCAGAGCTCTGCAAACCCACTCAAATGTGTGGGATGATATGCACAAGGCAGTCCTAGTGATATTCACCAGACAAATCTAAATTCTTCCTTGAAGAGTCTGGATTTTTTTTTTTTTTGATTGTGCTCACCCAACAGGGTTTTATTTTTAACTTCCCTTAGTTTTGTTAACAATATCTTGGACAACAGTCTGGGTTTTTAATTAAAAATCTCAAGTTGATGTCCCAGTTGAGCAGCTTAGTTTTATACCACTGAACAAAAAACTGGCAGAATTCTTTTATCCCCAAAGAATTTATCTCCATAGTGTGCCCCACATGCATATACCAAATTACATTTTTCGAGGAGGGGTGCTTTGTTTTTATCTCTTTCAGACCTAAGTACAAAATTTGTCACCAACCCATTGAATGGCCTATGGATCTTAGGGAGGTGAAATACCTTAACACTGTTATGCTAAAGACTTTCAAATATTCGATTGGTGGGCCATTCCAATAATAGACCAAATAAAAGCAAGAAAATGAAAAACATCAGGTATAATATGTTGATATTTCTTGAAGTACTTCCTCAAAAATTAACTGTTTCACAGCAAATTAAGGTAAGCATTATTTCCCATTTTACAAATGAAAAAATTTAAAAATCTAAGTTTTAAGGCCAATATCTAATGCCCTAAATTACATAAATGGCAAAGCAAGAATTTGATCCCAAATGTGCTTTCTAATTGAGGCCACAATTCTTACCCACATGCACAAAGACAAAAGCCATTCTAGGGGCGCCTGGGTGGCTTAGTTGGTTAAACATCTGACTCTTGGTTTTGGCTCAGGTCATGATCTGAGTCATGAGATGGGAGCCCTGTGTCAGGCTCCACACTCAGCATGGAGTCTGCCTGAGATTCTCTCTCCCTTTTCCTTTGCCCCTCCCCCTGCTGGCATGCACACAATCTTTCTCTCTACATAAGTAAATAAAATCTTTAAAAAAAAAAGACAAAAGTCATTCTATTAGCTTCTTAATTAACATTTTCTTTGATTATAAATACTTACGTTGCAAAGATTGTTTTCCCTAAGTTAGCATTTATTTCTCCCGACAAAAATAACACATTTTTATAACACATGGTTTATATGTTAATCAGTATTCACTTATACACTGTAATTTAAAGTTTGAAGAGATCTGGATAATAGTTCCTTTCACTGAGAGTAACTATATAAACAATTACAGGAAAATCAAATAATCTTTTTAGGTATTGTAATTCCAATGTTAAACATGGGAACTGAGGTATGTGCCTTGATTCATTTTATTTTTTTAAACAGGATGGGATGCCTGGGTGGCTCAGTCGATTAAACACCTGCCTTTGGCTGAGGTCCTGGGTTTCAGTCCTGCATCAAGCTCCTTGCTCAGTGCGGGGGTCTGCTTCTCCCTCTCCCTCTACCCGCTGCTCCCCTTGTTGGTACTTGCATGCTTCTCTCTCTCTGACAAATAAATAAAATCTTTAAAACAAACAAATAAATAAAAATAAACACAAAACATTCCATGATGCTAAATCCCTGAGACTTTTTATTGTCCATCTATTAATCATAGGATTAAGACATATTTGATTTTTTCCCTCTGGTCTTTGTATTTTAAGTGAGGCCTTATATGGGTCCAGTATCTGTTTTTATTTTTGTAGGCATCTTGTTAAGCATTATAATATGAATGTGATGTTGCTCCCACTCTTTGAAGTACTATTCTTTGCAGGTGAAGTTAGTTTTATCAAAAAGCTTTTCCCAACATCACTTGCTGTAAATTAGTCATTGTCATCGTCATTGTAGTATTAGATTTACTCAGAGTAGATACAAAAGATATTCTCTACTACCAATACCTTACAATAGTTGCAGAAAACATATTTTACATTGTAAGGAAAAATGTAGAAATTATTACAAAAAATAAAGTATCTATGGCTAAGAGATGGACTGATGCCACTTGGAAAAGCAATCATTATTTTCATTTGTCTATATCAAAAAATCACACATGATTTTTTTATTCAAGTATAATTTACATACAGTGTTAGATTAGTTTCAGGTGTACAATGATTCAACAATTCTATCCATTTCTCAGAGCTCATCAAGATAAGTCGCACATATATTATCATCTCCCTGTCTCACCTTAGATTTGATGCAGCGTCATTCATTTTTATCACATCACTCATACGCATACCTACCTTAAGTCCCCCCTTTGAAATTTAACCTCAGTAGTAGAGCCGTCTTCTTAGCAGGATGAAACCACAGTACTGCTCCCGCTAGAACTGTACTTTGAGTTTATTTGATACCCTTTTCAGCATTCTGTTTTCTCATTTATTAACCACCTACTATCAGCCAGGAACTTTGTATGTGTTGTCTCACTCAATCATGGAACTAAAATTGGTTGAAAGCAGAACATATTTTAGATGTATATAGATAAGGCAGTCACTCCTGTCTGCTTATCAGCTAGCTTCCTGATTTGTAACAATAAAAGAGTAAGAGAGTAACGATAAGATTAGTTGCAAACATCAAGGCTAGTTTCAAGTTAGATTGTCAATAAATTGATGATGATCACCTGCCACTTAATGCCTTCTTGGTATATTGTCTGAAGCTTTCCTGAGACCTTAATTGTTAGAGTTTGAAATAGCACTCTCTCATTCCTTCTTCCTTGCTTATACCAAATGTGGAAATTACTGTTCCTCCAGCCTCAGACCTCTCAGGGACCTCCTCTCGCCAGTAACCTCTAATTCTTTTATTTCTTTGACTCCCAGATGACTGACAGTATGTTCCTTCTAATTTCTTTCTCCCTGCAGATCTGCTAGGATTTCTTAATTGGGCAGAATGGATTCATATTTTATGCATCAAGAATTTACCCATAATTATAATAAAATGTAAAGAAGGTTGACTAAATTCTTCTTATCTCCTCAAATCCCTCCCATCCCTTATATTTCTGCTCAAGTTAATTTTTTGAAATGCCTATACGATCATGGCTTTAAATGTGTCCGTATCTATTATAGCTTCAGTGATATTAAGTTCTTCAGCTTAGCAGAAAAGTCCATTTATGATGAAGTCCTTGCTATTATTTCTAACTTCATTTCTTGTCACTTTTCTTTCTTGCAGGCTTCATTTCAGACTTATGTTGCTTTATGTCAGTGCATATTTACAAGTATCATCCCATCGACTAAGAATATCCTTCACTTCCTTTTTTTATCATTTAACTCCCACTTACCTTTTAAGAAAGACTTCATTCCATCAAGTCTAAATTACATTTTGTAAAAGCATTTTGTGTGTTCCACAGTTCAGTATGCTTTTACACTGTGCAAAACTGAATCATTGACTTATTACAGTTATCTTTCATGAGGCCATGGGACCTTATAGGTGAGAATGTATCCGAGAATATATCTTGGTTCATAATTTTATCCTGAATACCTAGGAAGGAATCAGACTATAGCTTGATTCTGGTCAGATCCTGACTCTCATCCTTCTGTATAAAATATCTATTTCCATTTGTATGTCTCATAGATACCTCTAAGTCAATTTGTACAAAACTGGGATTTGCTTCCCTTATGAAACATTATTCTCTTTCTATATCCATTCTTTTTGTAAATACCCACAGTATCCACTCAGTTTTCTCAGACAGAAACTTCGAAATTGTTCTTAACACTTCTTTGCCCTCACCATACCCTACCCCATGCCAATCTGTCACCTGTCATGTGTCCTCAAATCTCCAGTGTCAGAGTCTGTCCATCTGTACTGCCACTGCTTTAGGATCCATTGCTAGCAGTTGTACTTGAGTTACTAATATTTTATTAGTTTCATTAGTCTTCTCTTTCATTCACTAGTCTTCTCTTCTCCAACTGATATTTCATTAGTCTTCTCTTCTCCAACTGATATTTCATAGAACTGACCCATTGTCCAACTGGATCTGTATCCAGATCCAACTGGAGTGATATTTCTAATTATCAGATTATGCCCATGCTACAATCCCAGAACATCCTGATGGTCTGCCTACCATTGTCTTTGGAAACAATTCAAATTGCTTATTGTGGCTCGTGAGGACATTCACCACCTAGAACACATTTACTTCTCTAAGTACATATTTATCTACTTCATGTATCGAAGTATTTTCAAGTCAAAAACGAATTCCTGGCAGCTTCCCCCAAATGCCATGTATTCTTTCACTTCCAGATGTTTATCTTTGCTGATCTATCTGCCTGCAAATCTTTCCCCTCCTCTCTCTACTTCACTAATTAATGTTCTTTCTTCTTATTTATTTAGATATCACTCCCTTCTGGAAATCTTACTTGGTCACTGTGCTGGTGTTATTCCCTACTATGATGGGTCAGAGACTACCTGCGTTGGTTCAAAAACAAATATTCAAGAACTTTGTGAACAGTTGTTAAACTATTGGTAGCTTGAAATTGGCCATGGTGGAAATATTTACAACATGGAAATTAACAAACATGACAAAATCAGGTTTTTAATTTTCCCGCCAGAGGACCAGTTTATCAGCACATTGGTATCTCTAACTAGAGTACACATGCTTCACTGCTTATCTTCATCACAGCATTATATATGCTATACTGCTATTGTCTATTCATTAGCTTGCCTTCCCATGAGTTGTAAGATAGTTGAAGTTAAGGACAGTTTCTGTTTATTTTATCACTGACATCTTGCACATAGCAGATACCAATTATACATTGCTCCCCCCACCACAAAAAAATATTGCCCCTGATCCAGTGCCAACAAGTATACCAGTTATAATGGGTGTTAAGTAAAAAGAGCTCCATAGAGAAAAGTCACAGAAGAATGAATTACTTTCTAATATGGCATTTCTGGAGCTTATCATTTTGTCCTAGATTTAAAAGAGCTTTATCTTACAAAAGCTGGGAACAGAAAAACAAGCTTTAGTGAAAAACAGCTTCAGTACTCCTTCACTAAGTCACTCAGGAATGAGAAAATGCAGTACAAGGTATATTCTTACCTGTTGGGTAGTATAGTTGTTATTAGCAGGAAGGTATTCCCTTATTTTATGTTTCTAGACATCTTCCTAATTTTAGGTAATTATTAAGGGGATTAAAATATAGTAAAGCCAACCATAATACTACAGGAGTTCAGAAATCAATTTCATTAAGTGCAAGTACATATATTAAAGGGGTAAATGAGTGACTGGGCTGAATTCACTGTAGAAGACAGCAGTTCATCATATATTTCCAAATTTATTTTATCTGAAGACACATTATTATAGGGTTATACTGATAGGAAAGCAAATAGAACTGTTAGACTGAAATAGATTGTTTTGCTTTCAGCCCAGTGATGGTCTATTTAATTTATACCTAAGAAGCTGTTATTTAGTAAGTGCGGGAAAACTTCGATGAGATAATATTTTTCACAGAAGAAAGAACCAGTAGTTCAGCCTATAGGTTTAACAGTAAGTAAATATAAGAATGAGAATAGGCCTTCAAATATCTTCTTACAACATTCTCGATGTCAGTAAAGCAGAACAAAGTATGATTAAAAAATAAAACTATTCTTTACACATGTTTAATTTAGAATGCTATCTTAGCTTTATAGACCTCATCTTTGACATCAAGAAAATATACTATTTTAGCTCTTACTAAGAATTTTAGGATGTTTATTAGAGATCTTCTAGTTATAAATGATTGGCATCTTATTCAAATAACTGAACAAAGAAGAATATTAACTCAATTAAAAGAAGAAAAATAGGTCAGTTTAGACATGGCAGTGTCTTAAGTCCTCAGATGGGAGGTCTGGTATTATGACATATGGAGCTAAAGGAAGGGGAGCATCTTTCTGGTTAGCTCTAGAAAAACAATTCAAATTCTGATTGCCAGGATTTGGGTCATGTCACCATCTATGAACCAATCACTTTGTCCAAGGAATGGCATACTTTTTCATTTGCTTATGCTTGTGACTGCGTATATATGTCAAAACCTAGACCCATTTCTTTCTGTACGTAAAATGTTTTAAATATCTCAACCAAACAAATTAGAATAATCCTATGTTCAACTTAAAAATATCCCCATTCTTCCAAAAGGGGCCTATCTAAACCTGCCTATAGATACTGCATCCAGATCCAAATCAGTAAGTATAGTTTTTGTCTTCTTCATTGTCAGAAAGAGGCTAAATGATAAAATCATTTGTGCCCAATATATATGTCTGACAAAAATGAAATGTAATCAGAACAACTTTACTAAGATCTCTCATTAGAAAAAAGGGGAAGTAGAAACAGCATTAAACATTCATGTTCTATAACATATATAGCATTTCTTCCTGGAAAGGAAGAGTAAACATTTTTTTCTTTACCAATAATAAGTTTTAATCAGCCAATTCATTCACTTCATGTTCTTGAGAGGATAATTTTCCTCCTTGCCTTATCTTTGTAAGCCTTTGGGGGCCAGCATGGATTCCGGAGCCCATTTCTTTTTCTTGAGATTTAGGGCCCTGTGGAATATCTTAGGCTTTTAGCAAATAGGTTATCATTATATCCGGCACCTGAAAACATTGTGGGCTAATAACTAAATTTTAAAAATGGCCTCAAATCCTTGGGGTGCCTCGGTGGCACAGTCAGGAATCCAACTCTCTTGGTTTCGGCTCAGGTTATGATCTCAGGGTTGTGTGATCAAGCTTGGTGTGGGGCTCTGTGATCAGTGCAGAGTCTGCATAAGACTCTCTCTCCCTCTGCCCCTCCCTCTAGCTCTCTCTTTCTCTAAAATAAATAAATAAATCTTTTAAAAAAATGTCCTCAAATCCAATGTCAACAGATTATAAAAATGGAATTCACCATTGTGGTTTATGTTGCCTTGCACTGAACTGCAGTGTTCAGCCCAACTTCACAGACTTTCAAAAGAACTGGTCCATCATGGCCTTGGCTTTTGAAACAAGAGTTTAAGGGGGCTCTTGGGTGGCTCAGTGGGTTAAACATCTGCCTTAAGCTCAGATCATATTCCCAAGATCCTGTGATCAAGTCCCACATTGGGCTCCCTGGTCAGCAGGGAGTCTGCTTCTCCCTCTGCCCCTCTCCTCCCTTGTGTGTGTGCGCTCTCTCTCCCTCTCAGAAATAAATAAGTAAAATCTTAAAAAAAAAAAGAAACAATAGTTTCAGGTATATATTACCCGGTATAGGAGGCCTCATATGCTCCTTGAACCCAGGATACATCAAATACGATGGCTCTTCAAATTTTGGTTGATAGTTTAATTTAAATGGCAGGATACACCTAACAAGAGAGTTTCTGGAAACCTACAAGTTCCATTTTTGCATCCTCTGTGTCTTCTAAATATTTTCTTCCATTTGTATTAACTTGGAAACAGAGATTTTTGTTCTTGTTTTATTTTGTTTGTTGTTTTTCAGCCCAGCAGTCTGCATGATTTTATGACTTGTTCCATCTTGATTGTTGATTGAAGGAACATAGGACCTCTCATAACAACACATGCTGTGTTTACTTTTTGCTTTCCAACATGTCATCTGAGATTGTAACTTTCTCTTTTTTGATGGGATTTTACAAAAGGACGTTACAGAAAGACTCCAACATTCTGAAAGATTTTACCAAGTCTTTTAACTCTTCAGTATTGATGGGTACATGATATTTTTCACAGAGACAGTGGACAATATTTTAGCCATCACCTTGAATACAGTAGTAACTGAGTTGGGGCTCCTCACCACACTATCCTTTTTCAGTGTAGCCACTTTCATTACTAGAACTATTACTAGTAATAAATGACTTCTAGGCATTAATGGCTTAATAAAGTTGGAGTCATTAAATTTACAGAATTAACAGAAATTTATAGAAATACAACTCAATGTACTTATTGAAATAAAACTTTATTAGATAATGTAATTGTAAAGTCCTGTGGCAGATTTTCTTTAGGCATAGCAGAATCAAGGTTCTGCCCCATTTCATCACTGGGTTCTGTTCTTCCCAGCATTGTCTTCATTTCTTGGGAATATTTTTTGTATAACTAATGGTAAAGATGTACAAGTAGCTTACAGTTTATATTCTCTCTACAGCTTAAAATCCCAGCAAAAGTGGAGTGGTTTTCCCACTAATGTTAACAAAACTCCTAGGGGATATGCTAATTCATGGCGATCACTGATCCATTACTCTCTTCAGAGGAATATAAGATTCTGATGCCATTGGAGGCACAAATGAGGATTTACTCTAGCCCAACTCAAAACAAAGGTATTTTATAGGATTATTATGAAATTAAGGTGGCATTGGTGTTTAAATAAAAGGCATATTGTCAAAAAGAAAAGAAAAAGAATAGGAATGAAAAGAAGGAAGGAAGGAAGGAAGGAAAGGAAAGGAACTTTATATCCAGTACATACTGAAACTAGAACTGTGCATCAGCTTCAAGATTTTCATGTTCTTTGATGGAGAGCTAACCATCATGATAAGGGTCAGATTATGTTCATTGTAGAGAGGTAGACAAGGAGGCATAAAGTTAGGAAAGGAGAGAATATGGATCATTTTAAAGGTGACCTATGGATTAGTATGTTGATGGTATAATGTCAAGGTAAAAGAGATGCTACACTGAGACTAGCAGATGGATACTATCATTTGTATTTTCTCTGTAAGATGAATGAATTTAAAAGTCCATTCCTGTAGCAATAATTTTTTTATTAGCTATTAACAATAATTTACAAGTTTTTGACATTCAGACCACAATATCTTAAAGAATAAAGAAAGAAAAAAAGAACACAGGAATAATACAATATGCAAATAAATATGTAATGGATTAAATTCCTTTCTTGAGCTATTTCTCATTTTTCAAACAGTATCTCTCTTGAGAGGTATACGTGACTGAGTAATAAAATGAGAGTCAGTTGACAAACACTTGTCTCCATGAAAAACACTTCTTTCCTCCTTGGCTTCCTTCTCTACAACCTCGTCCCCACCCCCACTGCCAGCAACTTTAGTAGGTTTGCACCTACACAAATACTATGCTTTTCATTTATGATTTAAAGGAGGGAGTGTACCTGAAAAAAGCAAAGAAAATAAAACAACATAACACAAGCAGTTTTCAAAATTTCTGAAGTTTAAAACATGTAGATTATGTATTTATTGATGTCTGTAGCCCAATATATAAAATTAGCAAGTGTCACCTCAGTGGTAATCATTTCTAAGTTTTTTCTCTATCACCGTAAGTGTTACTGAAGTCCTAATCTGTAGTGATATTCTCTAACTTCTTATTTGTCTCTCCACAAAAAATTAATATTGGATTGAATATTACACTTCCTAAGAGAGGAAATATGCTAATTCTTACTTTATATGTTAATCTTTCAATAAATATTATACTTGCTCTCTTAACTTCAGATTTAAAAATTCTTTGGATTGGGTAAGCCTTACACACACCTAACTTTAAACCATTGTCTAATTACTTTTGTTTGAATTTAAAAATAACTTATGCCCTTACAAAAATGAGGAATAAATAAAAATGCTCAAGAACACAGATAAAGTTAATCTGTAATTCCTTTCCCTTATGTGAATTATACTTTTTTTCATATCTTATTGCTGTGGCTAGAAGTTATATCTTAAGAACATGCCAATATCATATTTGTTTTTTTTTAAGATTTTATTTATTTATTCAACAGAGATAGAGACAGCCAGTGAGAGAGGGAACACAAGCAGGGGGAGTGGGAGAGGAAGAAGCAGGCTCATAGCGGAGGAGCCTGATGTGGGGCTTGATCCCATAACGCTGGGATCACGCCCTGAGCTGAAGGCAGACACTTAACCGCTGTGCCACCCAGGCGCCCCCATATTTGTTTTTTATTATAAGTTTGATATATTTTTGGCATATAAAATTTTAGGTGGTAATGTCAAAGTCCCCTCGCATAATACATATGCATACTCTTGTCATATTGCTTGATATTAAACTTAACTGTAAATGTTTTGATTACTTAATTTATATTAAATTGTTATTATTATTATGCCATATATTAGCATGATGTTTGTTTAAACCATTATATAAAGCAAGTTCTAGTAAGAATTCTTTTTATGTTCTAGTCTAAAACGGGGCTCTTCAAAAAGACTGCAGTAATGCACTGCAGAAAGATCGTAGGTTTTAAAGCCAGAAATTCTGATATCAGATTTCTTTAGATGATTCTTAGTGTGTGCCTGTGAGCAAGTTGATTAAATACTCTGAACCCATGTTTTCTCATCTATAAAATAATGTTCATACTCCTTATTTTTTACCATTTGTCTTGTGAACTAATTGAATGATATATGTAAGGTACCTGTCACATCATAAATTCTAAATTAATACTAATTTCTTTGTTCTTTTCAAATAATTTTGAATTACAGTTTAATAAAATTGAATGCATAGCATAATAAAAAATTTAAAAAAGAAAATTGAATACAATTCATGAGCTTAAGAAATTATTGGTTGTTGAATTTTTGAGTGTGTATGTTTTCAAATTTCCCTTTACATATATACAGAAAGAGAGAGAGGGAAAGAAGAAAGAAAGAAAGAAAGAAAGAAAGAAAGAAAGAAAGAAAGAAAAGAAAGGAAGGAAAGAAAAGAAAGGAAAGAAAGGAAAAAAAGAGAGTGGGAGGGAGGGAGGGAGGAAGGAAAATAAGGAAGAAGGGGAGGGAGGGAAGAAAGGAAATTTTATTAGTCAGGGTTTTTCAGAGAAAGAACTAGTAAGATAGGTAGGTAGATAGGTAGATAATTGGCTTATTGTGATTAAGGAAGCTGAGAAGTCTGAAAATCTGCAGTCAGATAGTTGTAGATCCAGAAGATGTAATTTCAGTCCCAATCTGAAGGCCTAAGAAACAGCAGAGCCCATGATTTAAATTCTAGTCCAAAAGCTGGCAGAACTGAGACCCAAGAAGAACCAGTAGTGTTTCCATTCCAGTCTCATGACAGGAAAAAGACCAATGTTCTAGCTCAAGGCAGTTAGTTAGGAGTAGTTCCCTCTTACTCAGGGGAGGAATCAGCCTTTTTGTTTTATTCAGGGCCACTCACATTAAGGAGAGCAATCTGCTTTACACAGTCTACCAATTCAAATGTTAATCTCATCAAATACCTAGAATAGGTGTTGACCAAAATATCTGGGTACCCATGGTCCAGTCAAATTAACACATGCAATTAATCATCACAGGAATAGAAATGGCATGCTTACTTTTTGACAATGAACATTTTAGTGTGGTTTTACTTTGATAATTTCTAACTACAGAAATGGCCTCTGAAGCATAGGTCATTTCCTTGGGAATTAATTGCTGTACTAGGGTTAATGGCCCACAGCAATGAACTTTCTGAGACAGCCATTAATCTGCCTTGATTATTATTGCTTAATTACTAACTAAAGTCTCCTCCTTGGTATATAAGTTGAGTATCTCAGCTCAGGCTCTTCCATTTTAAAATGTTCATTTATGATTCTTTTGGGCATATTAGAAACTAATATTGAAAACAGAAGGTAAATTAAGATAATCGCAAGCAAAACAACTGATTTTATATTCTAAAATATATATTACTTTATTATTTTATTTAATATGTATTATTAAATCAGTATTTCACTAATGGTATTAACATTGATATCATTCATATTTAAAAAGTAATGAAAAAAGGCAATTTTAAAACATTATTCACTATCCTTATAAGGTTTATTTTCTTTTGATTATAAATTGGATAATGTTTACTACAGACAATTTTGTAAATGTATAAATATAAAGTGAAAAAAAATTCCATATTTTACCACCAAAAGCAAATAATTAAGGCATTTTGGATATTATCTTTATGTTGTTTCAATGATGCTTTTCCTTCTGTATTTTTGTATGTAGGTATCATATCTGGCATGAAAAGTCAGTAATATGGCATAATGTTATTTCAACGTTATCTCACAGTCATTTTATGTAGTATTGTTAATGGGGCATTTCAATCATAAAAATTTAAGCTTAAATTGTTTATATTAGAATTTCACATCAAAAACTAATGATGTACTATATGCTGGCTAATTGAGCATAATAATAAAAAAATAAAGCAATTCTTTAAAAAAATTAAAAATATAAACACTAAAGCAAAAAAAAAATCGCATAAAAGGCAGTTGCACAAAATTCTAAAATTAAAATGAGCTTGCGAAATCTTTTCCAAAGAAATAAAGTCATAAAGGTAGGTTATGCTGAGACCAGGAGAAGAGAATCTTCAAAAGTAAAAGTAACATGTTTAAGTAGCTCTAATATGCCTCTACCTGGAATGAGAGCTTTTGTTCTTTCAACACTTAATTCAATTTTTAATCCATTAAATTAGTTTCTATTGTTTATACTTTAAATAGTAGAAACAGAGACTCACTTAAGTTGAATGATTTACTCCAAATCCTATAGTTAGTAGTAAAGCAAAGATTTTAAATTGTCTCTGATTCCAAATCATTTGCACTTTGGATTTAGGAATTAAGGAAGTGGGGCAGAAGGAACTTTTTCGCAATTTTCCCATTTTATTGAATGGAGTTATAAAGTGTATAATGAAAAATATGTCCTTGCCTTCTTTCATATGCCTTGTTGTTCTGTGAAGGAAACCTCTGCCAATTATTTGAACTGTTACTTCTCATATTTAGCTCTGTTATTTCCAGCTAATATAATCATATAAGCATGCTTACTATCTGGTTTTATTAATATTTTATTGACGCCTATTAAGAAATAGGAAGCATTATCACATGAAGCCTTCTGCTTCCCTTATCCCCCAAAAGTATTCTTATATTAATCCAGTATATAGTGTGTGCATTATTTTTGAGTGTATAAATATTTTTTCATTGCCATGCCAAACTGTGTTAGTACTGATATTAAATTACATACAATAAACAAATTTTTATTTTTCCTTAAGCTATTGGTTGTTTGAGTTTTAATTTGCTTCATTTTCTATGTACCAATCAAAATTCTTTCTAACTCTTCTCATAGAATCCCAATACTATTTCTAAATGTTGAAATATATCAGGTAGTGTAATTGTTCCAAAGACAGTCTATGTATTCACCTTCAGGAGTTCTGCATCCTCCTGCTTTAAACTTAACTGGTTGCTCCCTAGGTATATAAGGTCTCAATGTAATCTGAGACTCTCTTTAACATTATCCTTGTGATTCTTTTCACCTCCTTCTGCTATTGGAGTTCTTGTTTTCTGGATGCTTTAGCTTCCTCTTTACAAGTGGTAAACTTTTTTTCAGGTCTTACATTAGGGAAAATGTTTATCTTGATTGATAATCTAGCTGGGTATAGAATTATGTTAGCAAAAAATGTTTCTTCAGAACTCTGAAGACATTGTTCATTTCTTGTGAGGTGGCGTGCTGCTCTTAAGAGGACCAGTACAATTTTGATACAGGTTTTCTTATATGTGAAAGCTTTGTTTATTTCATTTAAAAATGTTCTCATATGGAAAACTTTAGGTGTTCTCTATTTCTTTTGTTCTAGTATTTCACTACGGTGTGCCTTATTGTGGTTCTTTTTTCATTCACTATTCTTTGGAGTGAGACCTTACAATATGCAAACTCAGATCCTTCAGTCCTGGGAAATATGCTTATATTATCTTTCTTAGATTCCTTCTCCTTGTTTAATCCTCTTTGTCCTTCTGAAATTATATTCAGTGAATTTTGACCTCATTATTTCTTTAGTTTTCTTTTTTCACCTAGTCCATTTGTGATACTGTGCTTTATACTAAGAAGTATGTATTTTGTCTTTGTCTTTGTTTCTTTTTTTTTTTAACTTTTTATTATGTTATGTTAGTCACCACACAGTACATCATTAGTTTTTGATGTAGTGTTCCATGATTCATTGTTTGTCTTTGTTTCTGGCACAAACCCCTAAAACCCCTGGAATTTTGTAAGTGATGAGACTTGTAAAGGTGTCTTTTGTTATGTGAATGAGGTGACTTTTGGCCTGCAGGTGAAGATGAAGGCTAGTTGCCAGGCGAGCCCACCACATGATTAGAGGGTTGGAACTTTAAGTCCCATCTCATCCAATTTCTAGGGAGGGGCAAGGAGTTGGGGGTTGAATCAATTGCCAGTAGCCAATGATTTAATCAATCATGTCTGTGAACTGAAGCCTCCATAAAAACCCAAAAAGGAATGAGTTTGGAGAGCTTCTGGGCTGTTGAACATGTAGAGGTGTGGGGGAGTGGTGCACCAGGAGAGGGCATGGAAGCTCTGTGCCCTTTCCACATGCCTTGTCGTGTGTATCTCTTCTACCTGGATGTTCATATGTATTCTTTACATTTCCTTGTATAATAAATTGGTAAATGTAAGTAAACGTGTTTAATTGAATTCTGTGAACTGCTCTAGCAAATTCATTGAAACAAATCCACAATGCTCTGAAATTGGAACTCAACCACAAGGAAAAACCTGGAAGAAACTCAAACACTTGGAGGCTAAGAACCATCCTGCTCAAGAATGACTCGATAAACCAGGAAATCAAAAAACAAATTAAACAATTTATGGAGACCAACGAGAATGAATACACAACGGTCCAAAACCTATGGGATACTGCAAAGGCAGTCCTAAGGGGGAAATACATAGCCATCCAAGCCTCACTCAAAAGAATAGAAAAATCTAAAATGCAGTTTCTATATTCTCACCTCAAGAAACTGGAACAGCAACAGAGGGACAGGCCTAACCCACTGACAAGGAAGGAGTTGACCAAGATTAGAGCAGAAATCAATGAATTAGAGACCAGAACCACAGTAGAGCAGATCAACAGGACTAGAAGCTGGTTCTTTGAGAGAATCCATAAAATTGATAGACCACTGGCAAAACTTGTCCAAAAACAAAGAGAAAGGACTGAGATTATTAAAATTATGACTGAAAAGGGAGAGGTCACGACCAGCACCATTGAAATTGCAAGGATTATTAGAAACTTTTATCAACAGCTATATGCCAAAAAACTAAACAATCTGGAAGAGATGGAGGCCTTCCTGGAAACCTATAAACTACCAAGACTGAAACAGGAAGAAATAGATTTCTTAAATAGGCCAATTAACTATGAAGAAATTGAGTCAGTGATAAACAACCTTCCAAATAATAAAACTCCAGGCCCAGACGGTTTTCCTGGGGAATTCTACCAAACATTCAAAGAAGAAATAATACCTATTCTCCTAAAGCTATTTCAAAAAATAGAAACAGAAGGAAAGCTACCAAACTCATTCTATGAGGCTAATATTACCTTGATCCCCAAACCAGGCAAAGACCCCCTCAAAAAGGAGAATTACAGACCGATTTCTCTAATGAATATGGATGCCAAAATCCTCAACAAGATCCTTGCTAATAGAATCCAACAGTACATTAAAAGGATTATCCATCATGACCAAGTGGGATTCATACCTGGGATGCAAGCATGGTTCAACACTCGCAAATCAATCAATGTGATACATCATATCAACAAGAAAAGACTCAAGAACCATATGATCCTCTCAATTGATGCAGAAAAAGCATTTGACAAAATACAGCATCCTTTCCTGATTAAAACCCTTCAGAGTGTAGGAATAGAGGGTACATTTCTCAATCTCATAAAAGCCATCTATGAAAAGCCTACTGCAAGCATTATTCTCAATGGGGAAAAGCTGGAAGCCTTTCCCTTAAGATCAGGAACACGACAAGGATGCCCACTCTCGCCACTATTATTCAACATAGTACTAGAAGTCCTTGCAACAGCAATCAGAAGACAAAAAGGGATCAAAGGTATCCAAATCGGCAAAGAAGAAGTCAAACTGTCTCTCTTTGCAGATGACATGATACTCTATATGGAAAACCCAAAGGAATCCACTCCCAAACTATTAGAAGTTATAGAACAATTCAGTAAGGTGGCAGGATACAAAATCAATGCCCAGAAATCAGTTGCATTTCTATACACGAATAACGAGACTGAAGAAAGAGAAATTAGGGAATCCATCCCATTTACAATAACACCAAAAACCATACGTTACCTTGGAATTAACTTAACCAGAGACGTAAAGGACCTATATCCTAGAAACTATAGATCACTTTTGAAAGATATTGAGGAAGACATAAAAAGATGGAAAAATATTCCATGCTCATGGATTGGAAGAATTAACATAGTTAAAATGTCCATACTACCCAGAGCAATCTACACTTTCAATGCTATCCCGATCAAAATACCGAGGACATTTTTCAAAGAACTGGAACAAATAGTCCTTAAATTTGTATGGAACCAGAAAAGGCCCCGAATCTCCAAGGAACTGTTGAAAAGGAAAAACAAAGCTGGGGGCATCACAATGCCGGATTTCGAGCTGTACTACAAAGCTGTGATCACAAAGACAGCATGGTACTGGCACAAAAACAGACACATCGACCAATGGAACAGAATAGAGAACCCAGAAATGGACCCTCGGCTCTTTGGGCAACTAATCTTTGATAAAGCAGGAAAAAACATCCGGTGGAAAAAAGACAGTCTCTTCAATAAATGGTGCTGGGAAAATTGGACAGCTACATGCAAAAGAATGAAACTTGACCACTCTCTCACACCATACACAAAAATAAACTCCAAATGGATGAAAGACCTCAATGTGAGACAGGAATCCATCAAAATTCTAGAGGAGAACATAGGCAACAACTTCTATGACATCGGCCAGAGCAACCTTTTTCACGACACATCTCCAAAGGCAAGAGAAATAAAAGATAAAATGAACTTATGGGACTTTATCAGGATAAAGAGCTTCTGCACAGCCAAGGAAACAGTCAAAAAAACTAAGAGACAGCCCACGGAATGGGAGAATATATTTGCAAAGGACACCACAGATAAAGGACTGGTATCCAAGATCTACAAAGAACTTCTCAAACTCAATACACGAGAAACAAATAAACAAATCATAAAATGGGCAGAAGAATATGAACAGACACTTTTCCAATGAAGACATACAAATGGCTAACAGACACATGAAAAAATGTTCAAAATCATTAGAAACAAATCCAAATCAGATAGAAGTTATAGGTAACCTGAGGACCTTATACTTGTGACTGATATCTGAGTAGGGGGCAGTCTTGTGGAACTGAGGCAGAGAAACTGAAGGGACCCCATTAAAAAAGCTGTGGGGTGGTGGTGGTGTTGTTGTTGTTTTCTTTCTTTTGCTCCTTTTATAGCTTCTTATCTTGCTAGGACAGGCACCACCATCCCACTCTACACATGCCTTGTAATGCAAATAGCATATGTCCTTCTTGTAAGGGACAAAGAGATAACAATATCTTTGGAGACTCCCAGCACAATAGGTAACATTTAAAGAGTGACCAGGCAGGGTCCTCATAGATATGCTTCAAGACCACTGACTCTAAACATCTTGACCCAAGACTCCTGGCTTCAGGGGTTGAGTGACTTATGAAGGACACCTGGCCTTGTCCGTGTTCTGTCCAGTTCCTGGGTGGCTAAGAGGACACATACACCAGACCACAATTGCCAGTAAAAATCCCAGACCCCAGACCCTAAGCAAAGACAAGATTCATGCTCTTTTCCTTTCCAAGTCCCTTGGACACTCTGTCTGTCTCTCTCTCTATATAGATGTATGTGTGTGTGTGTGTGTGTGTGTGTGTGTGTGTGTGTGTGTAGGCATATAACTAGTCATATATATGTATATAGAAAGAGAAGGAGAGTGATCTTCAGTAAATTGCTTTCACTTCCTGCTGGCTCACATTTGATCTCCATCCTGTGTGAAGCCAAGGACCCTCTTGGCTAATCCTGTGGGACCCCTTCTCCGGGTCGTCAGACCCAGCCTTCCTGTATCAAAAACTGAGCCCTTAACCTATGGGATCTGATACTATCTCCAAGTAGATAGTGTTAGATGGGGTTAAATTCTAGGATATTTAACTGGTGTACCAAGCATTGCTTGTTGAAGGCATATGAACCCCACCGCCACCCATACACATGTTGGAATTGGGTCCAGGAACTTAAAAGACAACCCCATTGATTTGTCTTAGCTTATTTTTTAACTGTTAAAAGCATTTTAAAAACCTTTCTTTATTTTTTATGTCTTCTCTTAAGGATTTTATTGTCAATTTTAACTTCATTATTTTCAAGTTAAATTCATTGGTTTATAAATTACATTCATTGGAATTTATACTCTT
The DNA here is from genome assembly GCF_002007445.2 of Ailuropoda melanoleuca. Lineage (NCBI taxonomy): Eukaryota > Metazoa > Chordata > Mammalia > Carnivora > Ursidae > Ailuropoda > Ailuropoda melanoleuca. Next base: position 18,425,208 of record NC_048230.1, on the reverse strand, counting down.
TAAATGTAGAGTTCTATGAGCTTACGATACAATGGAGTAACCACTACCACAATTAAGTATAAGCCATTATCATCATTGCAAAAATTTCCCTTATCTCTCCTTGTTGATCAGTCTCCTTTTCCCACCCACTGATATGATTTTGGTTTCCGTATTTTTGCCTTTTCCAGAATGTTACATAAATGGAATCAAATTATAGCCAGGATTTTGTGTATTGCATTATTCAATAGCAAAATGGTTTGAGATTCGTTTATGCTGTTGAATTTATCAAAAGTTTATACCTTCTCAATGCTGAGGAGTATTATATTTCTGGATGTACCATAATTTTATAATTTATTCATTAGTTGATAGACCTTGAGTTGTTTCTTACAAACAACAAGTGGAAATTCGCATTCAAATTGAGGTTTTCTATATGAAAATATGTTTTGTTATCTGGAGCAAATGCCATATTGTTGGGTCATATGATAAATATATGTTTAACTTTCAAAACACTGCCAAATGCTTGTCCAAAGCACCTATATATCATTTTGCATTCTCATCAGCAATATATGATATTTACAAGGGCTCTTCTCTCCATCCTTGCCAGTACTTGATGTTTTTTACTTTTTGTTAGAAACCTCTGCAGGCACTTGAGTTTCAGCTTCCACTCTTCCATTCTCTTTCAACCTTTCAAAAACGTGTTCATATTTTTGCTTTCAGAAAGATAAAATATGTGTACTTTCCTCTATTCCTTCCACTAAGAATAGCCTAAAACATTGACATTATATATACAACAAATGTTAAGACCCAAGAGGTGGAGAGAGTAAGGCAGACTGGCTAGGGACCTTGGGCCCAAGGAACAACTCAGTGTGATTTCCCTGGGTTTTATTTTGGTCTTCTGTTCCAGAAGACGTGTACTTGAAGTCTAGTCATATAACTAGACACACCCACAGGCTTAATAAAAAAGTTTGTTCTCTCCAGCCAAAGGATCAAGAAAGTGATAGCCTGGTAAAAACAAGAAAGTTTTAGACAGTAACTTCTCTACTCCAGGCAATCATCACAGAAAAACTATGAACCTATCCCCACCCATGCCAGCAAAACCAAGTAGGGGAGCTTAGACTTACATCATTACTGGAATGTAATAAATTTCTCTAACATCTTCATTGGGATGGTTACAGAAAACCACAAAAGGAGTTGGGATTTTCAACCTATTGTCCAGTAATAAGCCATCCATCCCCAGGTTTCAGGGGAAACCACTTGGAGACCCTGGCCTCCCACCCCCACCCAGTAGTAGTGAGGTGGGGGTGTGAAAGGAGGTCCAATAGAGAATCAAGACTTTGACTATCCCCTAGCAGTCCTGAGACAACTGTCACCACGGTGTCCATGGGACCATAAAGTGAGCCAGAACTCCCACTTATACACAAAAGTCACAAAGAATATCCCAACTTCAGGTGTCAGTGGAAGCTCTGTGTTTGGGTTTTTGCATCAGAGCTTCAGATAGAAGATTGAAGGTTGTAGGTTTTGTTTCATATTCCATATTCTGATTTTCTGTCAACTTTTAGTGGTGGTGGTGAGGGGGCATTAAGGGTTTTATAGCCATGAATATTTTTCACTGATCTCTCATATTTTAAATTTCATACTGCCTTGTTAGAATGATATAAAGTATTGTGGGAACTGATGATGGGAGAGCTTTGATTCATATGGCTACCCTGGTTTCATATGGTTCTTTTTTTTTTTCTCCCAAAGATTTGTTTATCATATTTCTTTATTTTTTTAGAGAGAGAAAAGGTGGTGGAGGACAGAGGGAGAGAGAGAGAGAGGGAGAGAATCTCAAGCAGATTATCTGTGGGGTGCAAAGCCCCACACAGGGCCCATCCCACAACCCTGATAATCATGCTCTGAGCTGAAATAAAGAGTCGGATACTCAACTGACTGAGCTACTAGGCGCCACTACCCTGGTTTCATGTGGTTCTAATATTCGAGTTCACCCAGCATCCATTCCTGTTTCCTTCTAAGCCAGTGTAACAGGGCATAACAGGGGACCCATGTCATCTCTTGTGTCATTCACGGTGAGTAGATGACTTTAATTTGGGATACTATGTTTGACCCTTTCATTTGGGGTATTATTTTGCCCTTATGTTTGGGATACTACATTATTATACACCTATAGAAATTTACATTTGTTTTACATTTTATTTTTTCTTAATTCTAATAAAATAATATTTATTTAATCAATTATTTAATTATTGGGGATAATTAGTATTATCACCTTTCTCCCTGTCAGAAGGAAACTGAATGACAAATTTTATTAATGATGTCAGTTTCTAGCAAGTCACTTTAATGAAGAAATGTTTTCTATTTCCTTTCACTCATTTTCTAACCTCACTTCCTTCCCATCTGGCCCACCACAGCTTTACCATCCCTTCTTCTCAGACCACTCATCAATGTCACTTCTCACATCAGTAGAATTTCTCTTACTTCCTCATTTCTCATTCTCCCCACAATGCTGAAGTCTGGTGGTGGGGGTGCCAGTAGAAGGTGGTGGTTCTGTACTGGTGGAGGAAGACAGTTCTGTGGATTACTGCTGCCAGCTTTCAGTTTTGATCTGAGCATTCTTTTGCTACTAGATAATACTTTTCAAGATTTGTGATACAGAATTTGGTTCTTTCGCAAGTTTAAATGCTGTTAGTTTATTTTTGCTATTTTTATTATTTTTTTTTCCTTTAGATATATGGTGGTGTAGGTTCTGTGAATTTTTTAGTATTTATTTTATTTATTTTTTAATTTTTTAAAAATATTTTATCTATTTGAGAGAGAGAGCGGGAGAGAGATAGCGAGTAGGGGGCAGGGGCAGAGGGAGAGCCACAAGCAGACTCCCCACTGAGAAGGGCGCAAGACACAGGGCTCAGTCCCAGGACCCTGGGATCATGACCTGAGCCGAAGTCAGAGGATTAACCGACTGAACCACTCAGGCACCCCTAGGTTCTGTGAATTTTTATTTAATCCTCAAACTGCCAACCACCAAAATTTTGTTAACAACTTACTTATGATTTTGGCTGCCATTATGGTAGTGATAGAACTTGTACTGATTAAGATAATTCACTCAGGTGTAATTTAGCAATGGCGACAATGGCAACCAAGGTTGCAGTCAGTTTCAAGTCCTGTGTTAATCAGTTATTTATTCTTTATTCTTTTTTTTTTCTAGCTAATACCCTAATTCTTGACTGTATTCTTGGAAATGCTCACTTTCAGCAAAAGAGTGATTGGTGACTGAGGACAGATATTTGAGTGTTAATCCATCATTTCAAATGTAAAAACAGCTCAAAGTTCAACTCCTATCAATGGCAGTTGAGCTGAAAATGAACTGTCTACATAAATGATCCATTGTTTTTCAGCTGCCAGTGTTGACCAAGAGCTATTTGACCTGTTGGTGATAGTCCCATGTTTGTCTGGTCCCTGACATCAAGGCAGGTGATACAAGTGAACACACGTGTGTGCACACAGCCCTAATACAAACACCTCAGCTTTTCAAGCAATTTGTCATGACTTTCAAAGAAGTGACTAACGGCCAATTCCTAGAACACATAAGGATCTTTTTGGCGTTCTCCATCTGTGAAAAAGTCACAAATATCATACTGTGACAAAAAGACAAATTATTTGCTGTTCATTTACATTCTAGGTTTGCCATTGAAGAAATAGCCACTAAGAACTGATGTTGAAGTCCCAAGCATGTCTCTAATATCTTAGAATATTTTTATTTCGCTTGAAATACTTCTACTTGAGGAAAATGTTACCATATCTTGAGTCCTCTGGTGGAAGAATAAAGGATCCAACTTTTCCAGAGGCTTAGGAAGTATGAAAGCTTGTGTCAAAACAACAAATACGTAGAAACATATTTCACATTTCAGATAGTCACTCACAGTACACGTCCTTGAACCAGATTTTCTCTTCTTTACTTGTCTGCATTTGGTGGCATTTGGTACATTAACCTTCAGACTGCAGTTTCCTTATTCCGCTTTCTCCTTTCCTAGCTAGGATTAATTTTAATCAGATGGTAATTAAAATAGGTGCTGCATAACCAACTCACATTTCTGCAGGTAATTAAAGCTTCTAGATTCATGCATTTTCCCCCTCCCAGCCCTGTTAGAAGCAGTGGCAGATAATTTGTATTTTTCCTTTCAGCACAATTCTTATTGCAGTAATGGCTCAAGTTCTAATAAATCTCTTGCAAATAACTTGTCGAGGCTTTGTAATATAAGACAGAAATTATCAATTGTTCGTTTGTTCTTCTTTTTCTTAAAAAATACATAATTCCCAGTTGTATGCTATTCATTCTAAAAACTATAATCTGCCATTGTTTTAGTATGAAATAGTTGGTAGTTGTGTCTCAGAAGTTGTGAAAACCCTAGAACAAACCCTAGAACAAAGATGGCCAGCATTTTTATTACTATTTCTATTCTTATTTCTTTCTCTGTCACAGTAACTGAGCATAATACAAAGGATTTTCAAGAAAGATTTCTCCATATGGAGGAAAAAAAATACCCTTGGGAAACGTGCTTACATTTCTTGCTCATTTACCAATTCCCATGTCATAATAACAGACCACCCACTTACCCGTGGTGAATATCTTCTTTATGGAACATTTGCCCACCATCATTACTTTTAAGATGAACTCTTGAGGAATCTCTACATGCACCCATTAGATAAGATGCAACATCCATAAATGGAGCTGCTGTAATACATGATATATTCTTTTAAAAAAAGCAAAGTTTTCCTTTCAAACAGGATGCCATGTTTCTCACAGCTGCTGGTATATCTATGGCTTCCATCCTGGAGTTGCCTGAATGTCACTGGCAGCCCCCAGCTTGGTGCGTTGGATCACTTGCCAATGGCATGACCAACACACAGCAGCCCACCAAAAACCTCACTTCTTGGGACGGGGTTGCCTCTTAGCTATTGCCAGAGTCTCTGGTGAGCAGCTCACTATGCATCTGGTGGTTATGAAATCTCATTTCATTACACTACTAATTTACAGGGAATGAAATTATAAACAAGGTGATTACTGAGCGTAATTTATGGTCCATGTAATTATATAGCTGTCAAAGTAGTGCTGGCAGCCGAATTGTGCAGAAGAGGGCTGCACTTTTGCCTGGTCTACTGAGTTTGTTAATTGTCCACAGCTGAAAATATTTCTTTGTACTGCAAGATCAGCAACCTTCAGTGTGGAGAACCCAGCTAGAGCTGGTTATAATTACCTGCCTGACTGGAAATGTTGCCTGTTGGCTTTGAAGACCTTCAGGTGACAGAAAATTACCCTCTAGCCTTTTGGTCAATGGAGAAGAACATGTCCACCTTCCTGGGCGGGGGGTGGGGGGGGCGACAACATAATGAAATAGTAGCAAGTAATAAAATACAGAGCCACAGTATTCTATCTCTATCTCTAAATATCCTTCTACCTATTATACACACTCATACTTAAATGTGCATAATAAAAGTAACAGTGGTAGAAATGTAACTTAGTATTGCTATAATGAACAATAAACAGAAAAAAATCTACTTTTGCCCTTTCTCAATAAATTAGACCTTTAGTTATGGCTTTGCTAAGCACATCCGTGCACTTAGGGCTTGTGAGGGAAACCATATCTGCGAATAATCAGAAGCAGGTGAAATACTCCAGACTGCCTTAACCTGTTGAAGTAGACAGGTGAAAAACAAAGCACAGAGTGGGCCTTTAAACCAAAGGCTTTGTTTACACAGCTACAATCTGATCTGATGTGTTTGTTCCCTACCCACCCGCAGAATCACTAGTCGTTTTTCAATTTTCATTTTGTAGATATTACCTGGAAAGCATAGGCAAGTTTTTTTTTTTTTAACCTGGAGAGCTTGTGCTACAGAAAATCTGAAAATTTAATGCACAGAGGCATGTGAACTATGCTGCCTGTTTTTGTTTTTGTTTTTTTAAAGATTTTATTTATTTGAGAGAAAGAGAGTGCGCACAAACAGGGTGGGGGGGGTAGAGGGAGAAGCAGGCTCCCTGCAGGGCTTGATCCGAGGACGCCTGGCTCATAACCCGAGCCAATGGCAGACACTTAACCAACTGAGCCACGAAGGTACCCCTATGTTGCCTATTTAAACATATCAGAATCTCTGCAACTTTGGCTTCCTCTCATTTCACATTATTGAAAATGAATAGATAGAATTATTGTTCCTTGGTCCTTCTCTGACCAGTTCTATTCAGATTCTGAATGAGAGGTCCTCCCAAACAATGGCATGTTTGTGATATGGTCACTATTTTCCTTAGAACCAGGATGGAGAGAGCAGAAGGTTCTACTCCTGAGATTTGACTTAGGTAAATGTTAACCCTGATGATAGAAAATCATTGATTTTTTTAACTTTTAAGTTAGAATAAAAACTATAATAAATGGTGTTAGAATTAAGTAGAATTTTATGTCTACCAATAGGACAGAGAGTGATTTAAAACAAAAAATAACTGAGTTCTTACCATCTGCCAAATACATTGTGTGATTTCCTAATAGGCCATAACATAACATAGTAACCTGATTGCAGAACAGTTAGTCGCCAGAAAATAATATTGCTGGAAGAAGTCCATGAGAAGTTCTGCATATAGGAAAATTTGCCTTTGTGTTGAAATTGATAAGATATATACTACTAGGAACCAGTGCACATTTTTCAGACAGCAATTTATCAATTTATTAAGGTGCTGTGGTCCCTTAGATTTAACTTAAGGAAGTAAGCAGAGATTTACAGTCAGAAAGGTGTTCACATGCAACATTCTTTATTAGTAATAAAAGGTTGGAAACAGCTAAAATTCCATTTTGTGAAAGTTTATTTTAGGAAACTATGATATACGATTAAGATACAAGTTGAAGTAAAATGAGCTGGGTATAGCATTGTATCTACATTATAATGGCACTTTCAAACTGAGTAAACTTACAGAAAATTAAAAATAAGTAGAAAAGAGAAAAATAAGTGGATGAGGTAGATAGGTTGGTAGAATCATACATAGCTTTACTTTAAAAGTGCCATTGCGGGGCACCTGGGTGGCTCAGTGTGTTGGGTGACTGACGCTTGATTTCGGCTCAGGTCATGATCTCAGGAGCTTGAGATCCAGCCCCGTAGTCTGCTTGGGACTCTCTCTTCCTCTCCCTGTGCCCTCCCCCTCCTCATACTCCCTCTCTCCTTTTCTCCCTCTCTCTCTCTCATAGATAATTAAATATTTTCCAAAAAATTTTTTTAAATAAAAGTGCCACTGCTAAAGAGATATCTGTACAATGCCTTCTACAGAATACCTTAAGCTAAAGTAAAAGATGCTTTCCCCTCCAGTTCCCTATTGAATTCTCAAGTTCCTAAGGACCCTGTCTGGCTAACGACAGAGCTCTGGTGCCCCAGGAAGGAGCCAGAACTCTGCATCAGTTGGCAAGCTTTATAATGGCCAGAATATCCTCAAGACTCATTTTCTTGACTGCAATCCGCTGCCAGCTCAGATGCACTCAGGCAAGGATGTAGAAAATATCTGCACTTCCTGAAAGGCTTCATTCGTTGGCAGCAGGACAGCCAATGGCACACAGTCTGTGAGGGAAACACATTTGTAGTCAGGTTGCAGGGATTGTTTGGTGAAAAGGAGACAGTCAGAACCAGCATTTCCTCTAAGTTAATAAAAATTCACAGTGGGGTACCCCATCTAAAGAATCTCTCTTGTCTTTGAGATCTAAGGTTACTGGAAATTCCGCCCCAGGTTCACAGGGCTCTAATGCCAACTGATTTCCAGGCAGCGTGAGTCATTGGACTAGTGGAAAGCTAAAGAAAATAGAAAGCAAATGGAATTTAACTTCCAAGAGAAAAATACCAGATCATGACTGCAAATAATTTACTTTGTTCTTAACTGCTAGGTGAATCTGTGGAGTCATTTTATATTCAGTGATCATGTATCTTATTTCAAGATAAAAATAAATATCCACTTTCCACTACCAGTGTCCAACCATGCAAATCTCTGTAAAGAGGGCCAGTCCCCATACAGAAGCCTTTAGCTGACTTGACATTGGTTAATTTAATCCAAACACACACACACACACACACACACACACACACACACACACTCCTTTTGGTTACTTACCTGAAAAAAAAAATCAAGTCACCACGTATTTTCATAATTCTGCATTCTTCTCCATGTTTTTTATTCACTGGCCATAGAAAAGTTGCATCCCACCTTTCCTACCTTGGAAACAGTTTTCTCTCCCATCTCATAAATACACACAAAAATTTCTCCATTTTTGACAAGATTTCAGATGCAGTTGCATTTCAGTAACTGCTTTAGCATTCTGTTTCATCACCCTAGGTTTTCCAAAAAAATGGAGGGTCAAACTTGCCTGGGGAAACAAAAATGCGCTCCCCTTAACCTCTCATGCTACAAACCAAACTGTAATCAAATTATCTCGCTCTTGCCACTTAAGTAGAGGAGAATAGACAGCAAATGTAGCTGAAGTCACATTACCAGACTTTTCCTGTTAAAAAAAAAAATCCTTATCTACATGCTTTTTTCATTGTCTTTCTCTCTCCCTCCAATGGCCCTCCGAGAAAAGATTTCTCTTAATTCCCTTGATATGATTGGTATGTGTTCACATGAGGCATTTAAAGATTTTTTTTTCTTCATCTGCACCCTAGACTTTGGCTCAGTCTTGGGCTTTGAGAGAAGGAGCCACTCTGGCCTTCTCTTTTGCCTCTACTGTGGTTATTTATGGAATGCTTTTGTCATTATACTTCTTATACCCCCTCCTCCCTCTGGTTTTTGTAGGAGAGAGGTAGGGTGATATTTGAAACTATGCTCCAGTACCTTAGGTAAAAAGAGTGATTTGCCTTTTAGCTATCATATCCTCTCTCCGTAACTTGGTTGCTGTAAACTTTTTGATTGCCTTCTTTCTCAGTTACTGAGGGGGATTGGAAAAATCCTTTTTAACAAGGGGTGTTGATCTGAATATGTAGAGCATTTTAATTGAGCAGTTTTTGCTACCCTGTTCTTGTAAAAAAAAAAAAATTAATGTCCCAGCTGCTAAGAAAGAGTATTTAAACCTAGACATGATTTTCATAGCGATCTAACTGGATGCATCCAAACCAATTACCAAGTAAACTGTGAAATACATGATGTGGGCAAAGCAGGTCCCTCAAAGGAAGAAAACCATTCACCGGAAACCCTGCTCAACAGGATGTCGGCTTCGCTCATGCCTTTCTGATACATGGATGTTTTAAATCTCCCTTCGCTTCAGGCTAATTGGCAGTGATTCCTGCATATGTCAAATGTCATGGGTAGGAATAAGAGCATTTATCACCCTATTTCAAAGAAATGTGTAATTGTTCTGGTTTTTATTTTCTACCTTATTTTCTCTTTTATTTTTTAAAAATGTTTTCTTCCCCTGGTGTTTATCTCATTAACACGATGTTGAATTATTTCCATCTGGCAAGCTGGGGGAATTGCCTGGTATTATGGAGACCAAGCCAAAAACTAACATGATAAGTTATTTATTAGTTCTGGCCCTCTGGTTCCTTTACCCTAATTGGGATTGTGGAGATAGTTATTCATTGCTTATTTGTAATCCTTTTATTTAAAGGGAAAGCAAATGCTGATGTTTCTGCTTGGAAAAGCAATACTGGTATGCAACCAAATAAACTAGGAGTATTCATGCCCAAGTTGAATATTCAAGTCCAACCTTGAAGCTGGTTATGATGGGTGGAAATGTCCATTGAAAGAAAAGAACACACAGAGTGGAAGTTTTAAAACTGAGCCGCATTACTAAAAAGCAAGTTAGTGGAAATACTGTTCCTGAGAGAAAGAGCTCCAATGAGCTGGTGATAAGCTGGAAGCATGTCACCAATGACTAGTACTATACATACATAATCTGTCAGGTTTAGTCTGGAAGAAAAGATATAATGGCATGAACAAAGAAATGAGTGAGATTAATGAAGCAGGAATAATATAACTAAGAAGTAACTTTCTCCAATTCTGATGTCCTTTAGGGGAGTCCCGCTGTAACAGGATAGGCTGGGATGTCAAGATTTCCAAAGCACAAATAAAATGGTGATGAATAGCCTCTTTGGTGCTGTGTAATGATCACTAAAAAAGAAGCAAATGAAACACATGCACATGTAGTAAGAAAATATACTGGTCCCCAAAGTATTAAACCATGTAGCATATATAGTAGTGCTTATAAAATGGTTAAGCAATTAACTTCTCCACACTGCTGATGCCAGAAGGATATTTTGATGGTGCTGGGTAAGAAGTGCCATGGCATTCTTGTCATTGTTCTCTAAGGAATACTAGTGAGGGTTTGAAATGTGCAAGGAGGATTATTAGATGTCTTCTGTAGAAAATCTTCAAAATGGGTTGTCAGTCAGTCTTTAAGCCGTCCCATACCTCTGTGAATTGTAGAAAACTGATAATACTGCAAATTATCCTTGTCTAGAGGAGTGAAAATAGATTTTGTCTGGTAGGGCACAATTAATTATTTCCTATAGATAAGGACCAACTTTGTACCCCTTAACACATTCATTTCAGTGTTTGTGATCACTTGTGTATGTGTGTGTGTGTTTGAATTTTTCTTTGACTAATTGTAATATTTTACTCCTTTCCTCATTAAAGAGTTAAATCTTTGGCATGTGTTAATTTTATATTTTTATGAGGATCTTAATGTTAACCTTTCAGCAATTTAATGAAAGAATCTGCTTTCATAGAACCTGTCTTCTACAGAAAGTTTGACATAGTCAGAAAAACAAGGTTAGAGAGCAGGGCTGCTACATAAGGAAAGTAAACAGAATCTGTTCCTGAAATAATAAGTAAAACTCCAAGAAAAAAAAAAAACTTTATACAAATCAAGTTGATAAACACCAGTACTCAAGACTCATTTTATTTTTTTTATAAAGATTTTATTTACTGGTCAGAGAGAGAGAGCAGGAGCAGAGGGAGTAGCAAGGAAAGGGAGAAGCAGGCTCCCCGCTGAGCAGGGAGCCAATGTGGGACTGGATGCCAGGACCCTGGGATCATGACCTGAGCCGAAGGCAGATACTCAACCTACTGAGCCACCCAGGCTTTTCTAGACTCACTTTAAATAGTTGGTTAAGCAGAAATTGAGCTAAAGGCTCAGATATAATGGAATGACTTGTCCAGCCTGGATGAAGTATAAATATAAGTGACATGGGTCATGGAAGAGGATAGACACAAACACACAAAAGAATTCAGACTTGGCCAGACAGGCAATATTTCTTTAGCCATGCTTACTATAGTTCCTATCAATTACTTGCTGAGACAATAAATTAATTAGTTAATTAATTAATTTTATGTTTGCATATACCTATTTTTATGTGTAATAAATTCTCCAATCCTAATTTCACAGTATCAGTTCCATTAGTACTAATACATCATCCTGTTGTCCGAAGTCCTAAATTAAATAATTCCTCCATGGGTTACTATAGATACTTGAATAAGATATGTTTTTTCTAAATATGTATTATTGTATTCTACATGAATAAAACCTGATGAGTTTTCAAAATCTTATGAAGATTTATCTCAGTAAGACTTCTAGCTATCCAGGTATGCTTCATATTGCTTCAGCATTTATTGTATCTTCTTTTAAAAAGGAAGTAAAATGATTGAATACTGCAAAATTACAATAATACTCTGATATTTTGGTCTGTCAATTCTAGAAACAGAATTTGACATGGCCAATTATTATATTTCATTATATATTTTCAAAATGTCAGTTCATATTCCAATTTACTTTGTCCCATTTCATCCTGTGGCTAATGAATTGTCTTCAGACTTATGAATATGAATTGGCAATGCCATATCCAGTAAAATTTTTGGCAAAGATGAATAACTTATTTGTCTCCAGTATTTTCTTCATGTCTCATTATTATCCTCACTCACTGGTACATCACATCATCTTAATCCTCTGTAAATACCTCCATCTGAATTCTCATGTCTGTACCTTCATTGTGCCATTCATGGCAACTGACTTGCCTCTTTTTTTTTTCAGCATTTGAAATTCTCATTATGAGGCAAAATATCAGGTTAAGTCATTCCTTCAATTATTTATTCCTTTAAACTTTACAAACAAGGAGTGACAAGATTTTGTCAAGTATTTTGGTTGAATATCATATTCTTACTCTGATTTCCCCACGCCACAAAGTCCTTAACAGTGAAAACTTTATCTTTCATTGGTATTTTAGGAAATAAGACAAGACTTCTGTGACTATTAGAAAAGGTTTTCAATAGGCATTTAAAAAAATGTCTTAACCATTGTGTAGTCAAAATTTTTATCTCACTGATGGGCAAACCAAAGTGCAAGAACTGAAGTAACTGGATGGGAGTTAAGATGGCGGAGGAGTAGGGGACCCCTTTTTCAGCCGGTCCCCCGAGTCGAGCTGGATAGGTACCAGACCAGCAGGAACATCCATGGAATCAGCCTGAGATGCAGGAAGATACATCTGGATCTCTACAAATACATCTCCAGCGCAGAGTATTGAGGTACGAAGCGGGGAGCCGTGAAACCGCGCACAGATATCGGAAGATAAACGGAAGGGAGAGGGAGCCGCCACGTCTGGGCGCTGGAAAGTGGTAGCCACCTGCATGGGGGAGTGGGCAGACTCTCGGACTGCACCCGCAAGACAGCAGACTGAGACCGTGAGTCGGGAGCACGCGCCACCAGACTTCTCACGGAACTCCGGAACTCCGGTGTGCTCACTGGATCCAGACTGAGACCAGGAGCTCCGGGAGCGTGCGCGGGACGGCTGGAGGCTGGCGGGCCACCTGCAGGGGGGAGCGGGAGGACTCGCGGACTGCACCCACGAGACAGCAGACTGAGACCGGGAGCTACGGGAGCCCGTGCAGGGCGGCTGGGGGGGGTAGAAACACAAAGGACAGAGACGCGCCAGCCCTGGAAGTGAGGGCTGGGATGCCGGGTGTGGGGTGCACAGCCCGGGATGCTGCAGGGTTGAGCAGCACCAACAGAAACAGAGTTAAAGCGGCCAGAACATCAATGGAGAACGGGCTGCAATCCCTCTGTTCTGAGACAGAGGCTGAATTTCAGCCGCTGCTGCTCTGACTTTCAGAAGAGGCACAGCAAACTGCCACGGAAAGCCACCAGAGGAAAAAAGCCTGGAAATACTGGCTCACAGCGTGCCCATCCCCACTCCAGCTCGCAGGGGACATGGAGACTCTACCCAAACAGGGATTCCTGAGTATTGGTGTGGCAGGCCCCTCCCCCAGAAGGCAGGCTGAAAAATCAGGAAGCCCATGACCCGGGGTGCTGAGTGGCGCAGTCATTAAGCGCCTGTCTTTAGATTAGGGCGTGATCACAGCGTTCCGGAAAGGAGTCCCTCATCGGGCTTCTCCGCTGGGAGCCTGCTTCTTCCTCTCCCACTCCCCTGCTTGGGTTCCCTTTCTTGCTGACAGTCTGGCTCTCTCTCTCAAATAAATAAATAAAATCTTTAAAGAAGAAGCCCACATCCCTAAGATCTCTATAAAACAAGGGCGCACAGCTTGGGTCCAGGTAAATAATTTGGGCTCTGGACATCCCCACAATCTCTCCTCATCAGAATGACGAGAAGGAGAAGTCCCCCCCAGCAAAGAAAAGATAATGAGTCTGTGGTCTCTGCCACAGAAATAATAGATATGGATGTATCCAAATTATCAGAAATGGAATTCAGAGCAACAATGGTCAAGAAGATGAGTAGACTTGAAAAAAGTATTAACGAAAATGTTACTGAGAATATAGAATCCCTAAGGGCAGAAATGAGAGCGAATCTGACAGAAATTAAAAATTCTATGAGCCAAATGCAGTCAAAACTAGAGGCTCTGACGGCCAGGGTCACCGAGGCAGAGGAACGCATTAGCGAATTGGAGGATGGGTTAGTAGAAGAAAAAACGAAAATAGAAGCTGGTCTTAAAAAAATCCACGCCCACGAATGTAGATTACGGGAGATTACTGACTCTATGAAACGATACAATGTCAGAATCGTCGGCATCCCTGAGGGGGTGGAGAAAAACAGAGGTCTAGAAGAGATATTTGAACAAAATGTAGCTGAAAACTTCCCTAATCTAGCAAGGGAAACAAGCATTCGTGTCCAAGAGGCAGAGAGGACCCCATCCAAGCTCAACCAGGACAAACCTACGCCACGGCATGTCATAGTGCAATTCGCAAATATTAGATCCAAGGATACAGTATTGAAAGCGGCCAGGGCAAAGAAATTTCTCACGTACCAAGGCAAAGGTATCAGGATTACGTCAGACCTGTCTACAGAGACCTGGAATGAGAGAAAGGCTTGGGGGGGCATTTTTAAAGCTCTTTCAGAGAAAAACATGCAGCCAAGGATCCTTTATCCAGCATAAGGATGTCTCAGAACTGATGGAGAAATAAAGACGTTCCAGAATCGCCAGTCATTAACCAATTTTGTAACCACGAAACCAGCCCTACAGGAGATATTAAGGGGGGCTCTATAAAGGTAAAAAGGCCCCAAGAGTGATACAGAGCAGCAAGTCACAACCGATACAAAGACTGTACTGCAACATGGCATCATTAAAATTCTATCTCTCAGTTCTCAGTGCCAATGTAAATGGTTTAAATGCTCCCATAAAACGCCACAGGGTTGCAGATTGGATAAAAAGACATGACCCATCCATTTGCTGTCTACAAGAGACTCATTTTGAACCCAAAGATGCATTCAGACTTAGAGTAAGGGGATGGAGTACCATCTTCCACGCAAATGGACCTCAAAAGAAAGCTGGAGTAGCAATTCTCATATCAGATAGACTGGATTTTAAACTAGAGGCCATAGAGAGAGATACAGAAGGGCACTATATTATTCTTAAAGGAAGTATTCAACAAGTGGATATGACAATTATTAATATATATGCCCCCAACAGGGGAGCAGCAAGATACACAAGCCAACTCTTAACCAAAATAAAGAGACATATAGATAAGAACACAGTAATAGTAGGGGACCTCAACACCCCACTATCAGAAATAGACAGAACACCCTGGCAAAAACTAAGCAAAGAATCAAAGGCTTTGAATGCCATACTCGACGAGTTGGACCTCATAGATATATATAGAACACTACACCCCAGAACCAAAGAATACTCATTCTATTCAAATGCCCATGGAACATTCTCAAGAATAGATCATGCTCTGGGACACAAAACAGGTCTCAGCCAATACCAAAAGATTGAAATTATCCCCTGCATATTCTCAGACCACAACGCTCTGAAATTGGAACTCAACCACAAGGAAAAATTTGAAAGAAACTCAAACACTTGGAGACTAAGAACCATCCTGCTCAAGAATGACTCGATAAACCAGGAAATCAAAAAACAAATTAAACAATTTATGGAGACCAACGAGAATGAATACACAACGGTCCAAAACCTATGGGATACTGCAAAGGCAGTCCTAAGGGGGAAATACATAGCAATCCAAGCCTCACTCAAAAGAATAGAAAAATCTAAAATGCAGTTTTTATAATCTCACCACAAGAAGCTGCAACAGCAACAGAGGGACAGGCCTAACCCACTCACAAGGGAGCAGCTGACCAAAATTAGAGCAGAAATCAATGAATTAGAAACGAGAAGTACAGGAGAGCAAATCAACAGGACTAGAAGCTGGTTCTTTGAGAGAATCCATAAAATTGACAGACCCNAAAATTGATAGACCACTGGCAAAACTTGTCCAAAAACAAAGAGAAAGGACTGAGATTATTAAAATTATGACTGAAAAAGGAGAGGTCACGACCAACACCATTGAAATTGGAAGGATTATTAGAAACTTTTATCAACAGCTATATGGCAAAAAACTTAGCAATCTGGAAGAGATAGAGGCCTTCCTGGAAACCGATAAACTACCAAGACTGAAACAGGACGAAATAGATTTCTTAAACAGGCCAATTAAATATGAAGAGATTGAGTCAGTGATAAACAACATTCCAAATAACAATACTCCAGACCCGGACGGTTTTCTTGTGGAATTCTACCAAACATCNGTTTTCCTGGGGAATTCTACCAAACATTCAAAGAAGAAATAATACCTATTCTCCTAAAGCTATTTCAAAAAATAGAAACAGAAGGAAAGCTACCAAACTCATTCTATGAGGCTAATATTACCTTGATCCCCAAACCAGGCAAAGACCCCCTCAAAAAGGAGAATTACAGACCGATTTCCCGAATGAATATGGACGCCAAAATCCTCAACAAGATCCTTGCTAATAGAATCCAACTGTACTTTAAAAGGATTATCCATCATGACCAAGTGGGATTCATACCTGGGATGCAAGCATGGTTCAACACTCGCAAATCAATCAATGTGATACATCATATCAACAAGAAAAGACTCAAGAACCATATGATCCTCTCAATTGATGCAGAAAAAGCATTTGACAAAATACAGCATCCTTTCCTGATTAAAACCCTTCAGAGTGTAGGAATAGAGGGTACATTTCTCAATCTCATAAAAGCCAACTATGAAAAGCCTACTGCAAATATTATTCTCAATGGGGAAAAGCTGGAAGCATTTCCTTAAGATCAGGAACATGACAAGGATGCCCACTATCGCCACTATTATTCCACATAGTACTAGAAGTCCTTGCAACAGCAATCAGACGACAAAAACGGATCAAAGGTATACAAATTGGCAAAGAAGAAGTCAAAATGTCTCTCTTAACAGATGACATGATACTCTATATGGTAAACCCAAAGGAATCCACTCCCAAACTATTAGAAGTTATAGAACAATTCAGTAAGGTGGCAGGATACAAAATCAATGCCCAGAAATCAGTTGCATTTCTATACACGAATAACGAGACTGAAGAAAGAGAAATTAGGGAATCCATCCCATTTACAATAACACCAAAAACCATGCGTTACCTTGGAATTAACTTAACCAGAGACGTAAAGGACCTATATCCTAGAAACTATAGATCACTTTTGAAAGATATTGAGGAAGACATAAAAAGATGGAAAAATATTCCATGCTCATGGATTGGAAGAATTAACATAGTTAAAATGTCCATACTACCCAGAGCAATCTACACTTTCAATGCTATCCCGATCAAAATACCGAGGACATTTTTCAAAGAACTGGAACAAATAGTCCTTAAATTTGTATGGAACCAGAAAAGGCCCTGAATCTCCAAGGAACTGTTGAAAAGGAAAAACAAAGCTGGGGGCATCACAATGCCGGATTTCCGAGCTGTAATACAAAGCTGTGATCACAAAGACAGCATGGTTCTGGCAAAAAACAGACATATGGAATAATGGAACAGAATAGAGAACCCAGAAATGGACCCTCGGCTCTTTGGGCAACTAAACTTTGATAAAGCAGGAAAAAACTTCCGGTGGAAAAAAGACAGTCTCTTCAATAAATGGTGCTGGGAAAATTGGACAGCTACATGCAAAAGAATGAAACTTGACCACTCTCTCACACCATACACAAAAATAAACTCCAAATGGATGAAAGACCTCAATGTGAGACAGGAACCCATCAAAATTCTAGAAGAGAACATAGGCAACAACCTCTACGACATAGGCCAGAGCAACCGTTTTCACGACACATCTCCAAAAGCAAGAGAAACAAAAGATAAAATGAACTTATGGGACTTTATCAGGATAAAGAGCTTCTGCACAGCCAAGGAAACAGTCAAAAAAACTAAGAGGCAGACCATGGAATGGGAGAATATATTTGCAAAGGACACTACAGATAAAGGACTGGTATCCAAGATCTACAAAGAACTTCTCAAACTCAATACACGAGAAACAAATAAACAAATCATAAAATGGGCAGAAGATATGAACAGACACTTTTCCAATGAAGACATACAAATGGCTAACAGACACATGAAAAAATGTTCAAAATCATTAGCCATCAGGGAAATTCAAATCAAAACCACACTGAGATACCACCTTACGCCAGTTAGAATGGCAAAGATAGACAAGGCAAGAAACAACAATTGTTGGAGAGGATGTGGAGAAAGGGGATCCCTCCTACATTGTTGGTGGGAATGCAAGTTGGTACCAGCCACTCTGGAAAACAGTGTGGAGGTCCCTTAAAAAGCTAAAAATTGAGCTACCCTATGATCCAGCCATTGCACTGCTTGGTGTTTACCCCAAAGATGCAGACGTAGTGAAGAGAAGGGCCACATGCACCCCAATGTTCATAGCAGCATTGTGCACAATAGCTAAATTGCGGAAGGAGCTGAGATGCCCTTCAACAGATGACTGGATTAAGAAGCTGTGGTCCATATATACAATGGAATATTACTCAGCCATCAGAAAGAACGAGTTCTCAACATTTGCTGCAACATGGACGGCACTGGAGGAGATAATGCTAAGTGAAATAAGTCAAGCAGAGAAAGACAATTATCATATGATTTCTCTCATCTATGGAACATAAGAACTAGGATGATCGGTAGGGGAAGAAAGGGATAAAGAAAGGGGGGTAATCAGAAGAGGGAATGAAACATGAGAGACTATGGACTATGAGAAACAAACTGAAGACTTCAGAGGGGAGGGGCTGGGGGAATGGGATAGACTGGTGATGGGTAGTAAGGAGGGCACGTATTGCATGGTGCACTGGGTGTTATACGCAACTAATGGACAATCGAACTTTACATCGGAATCCGGGGATGCACTGTATGGTGACTAACATAATATAATAAATAATCATTAAAAAAAAAAAAAGAACTGAAGTAACTTACTCAGTGTTATTTAAGCAGCTATGAAAGCCAGAAGTCAAGTTTGAGTTTTTGACTTCAAGTCCAAAATTATTTGTTATACCAGGCTGCCTCATAACTCCTCCTTAAGAGATAAACAAATGGATTTTGATTGAGAGGCATGGTAATCTAGCTGTTGTGAAAAACACAATGGAACAGCATTACTCTTTCAGATACCTTTATATTCGTTATCCATTACTGTGTAGCAAATCACCCTGAAACATAGTGGCTTTAAATTACGGTTACTGTGAGTCAGGTATTTGGGCACAGCATAACTGGTTATCTCAAAGTCTCTCAGGAGGTCTCATCTGCATGTTGCACTGGCAAAAGAATCCATTTACAAGCTCACTGTGTGGTTGTCAGAAGACCTTGGTTCCTCACCTTATAGGTCTCTCCACAGAGCTGTTTCACAAGGCAGTGGGGCTTTTCCCAAAGTGAAGAATCCAAGAGAGAAGAGAGAGAGTGAGCACCCAATGTGACGCCATTGCTGTTATAAGCTGATTTTAGAAGTGATTGCTTACCATTGCTGCTATTATCTTCTTTGTTCTAGGTGAATGAATAAGTCCAGTCTATACCTGAGTAAAGAGAGAAAATTAGGGGCGCCTGGGTAGCACAGTGGTTAAGCATCTGCATTCGGCTCAGGGCGTGATCCCGGCATTATGAGATCGAGCCCCACATCAGGCTCTTCTGCTATGAGCCTGCTTCTTCCTCTCCCACTCCACCTGCTTGTGTTCTCTCTCTCACTGACTGTCTCTATCTCTGTCGAATAAATAAATAAAATCTTTAAAAAAAGAGAGAGAGAGAAAATTATACGAGGGTACATATACCAAGTGGTAGGGATCACCGGGGGTCACCTTCAAGGCTGCTTACCACACACTATTCACAAAGGGTGAGATATTTAAAGCACAGTTATTGTTAAACCGCCGTCACTTTATTCTCTAATTTTTAGTTTCTTAGATTACTGTAGAATTGGACAAGACATAATTTACTAATCAACTCAATAATGCATTACTGACAATACAATTGTATCCTCATGGGACAAGGCTAAGCATATGACAAAGTCCTTGATTAAAGATTGAGGTTGAAAAATTTGCAGTTAAAACAGTAACGAAATTAACTTTTCCTATTAAGAGAAATAAAAAACAAAAATGAAAACTGTTACTCTGGAGCTTATGTCTACAAGAGAGAAAAACGTCTAACTGAAGTTGAAAAAAGTCTAATTTTCGGATGGTGAGCACCAATGACGTAGAGGGCACTATAGACTCTTGGCATCTTTTAGTCAGATGAATAAACACATTCTGAAAGGTCTTTCTAGCTTGTGAAAGAACTTATACGTGCTTAAATATTATTTTTAAAATTATTTATGTTCCTATTGTAAAGAGTTTATGCTTTAGACCAGTAGGCCATGATTCAAATAGGAGTTCTGTGTCCAGTTAGCTCTGTGACTCTGGTGTAGTTATTGTATTGATTTCCAATTCAATGTTCTAAGGTATAAAGGTGGTATAATAATAGTGCCTACCTCACATTTTATTGTGCAAATTAAATGTGATAATAATATATGTGATATATTTAGCATATAAGTGCTTAGAAGTGTAACATATTATTGTCTATAGATACAACTTTACTTGTATCAAGAGTTCACCATTTCAGTGAAATTATCTTACTGTGTGTGGTTGATACATAGTTACGGTTCAGCATATTATTCCTGTTGCTCCCAACCTATAGAAAATATATAATATACATATAATAAACATTAAGATGTAAACTAATAATAAAGTTCTATAGACTTTAGGTGTTCTATAGACTTTATTGCCAATATATATGAAAACAATAATAGCTAACATTCTTTTCTCATTTTGTATGGGTTTTTATAATCATTTTATATTCCTTATGGTAATGTTATCTGCATAGCAACAAGAAGGGTAAATAAAATTATTGTCCCACTCTAAAGATCTGGCAACTGAAACTTCCAGAGAGCACACTCTTTCTCTGCAGGGACATAGACAGAGAAAGAACACACAATATGGGAGAATTGCCTTGTGATACCTGTATGATGAATAGTCTGCATATTGGAATAGAGCAGACTAGTTCCTTAAGAATATGGGCACACATGCACTATGACAGAGACACCTGGAGTTATGAAAACATGGCTAAGGAATCTGTGTATTGTTAAAAATTACTCAAAACATGAAATTTCATAGGTTTCAGAAAGGCTGAGAATCTCCGTATCAGTTTAAGAACCCTCGTAAAAGTTGTCACCCTACAGAAGCAGTTTACGTTGGTCACAATATAAGGGACAGAAAAGGATGCTGGAAGGAAGATGCGGATGTGAATACTATCAGGGCAGAGACAATTTCTCTCAGCCCCATGGACTCAAAAGCACTTGATAAAGAGGGATTCAATTTGCAGTGTGTTATTTACCTTTAGTTAGTGACTGTCATTTGTAACTTAATTTGAGTAAATCTGCTTATGTTTGGAAAAGTAGTTCATATATCTGTATATTGCATGATTTATTTTAGAGTGGTCTTTTTACCTAGTTCCTCCTATATGTCCTTAAAAATAGATATTTATTCTGGAAGTAATTTTCAGTCATTATACTTTGCCCAGAATGAGAAGACTAATGTGTAGGGTGAAAATACCTATGCAAAAAAAAGCAGTACTTCTTGGGAAGGAAATTCTTTGTCACAATCATAGATCTACTCATTGGATATGTTTGTTCATCTCCCATCCCTTCTGAAGGGCTCTAAATCACTGCTTTACAGATTAGTATGTAAATAAAACTTACTACCTTTCAGGTGTACCAACATTAGAAAAAAGCATTTCCATCAGAGTGATTAGGTATACTTGTCTGCAAATACATGAGCATATCTCTTTACCAGTGGTGTTTACTGCCCTGTACTATGTCCCTTCCTTGGGATTGGGGTTGTTTCTTTTCCTGGACCCAGTACAACAGAAGCAAAGGGTATTTTTATAGAACTCTCCTGTAATCCTCGCCTTCTTTTCCAGCCGTATGGGTCTTGCCTCTAACACACCCAGACACTGGTTTTCCATTCCATCCTTTGCTGACAGCCAAATGCAAGCTCCAGTTGCTCTGGCATTGGTCCTGAAAAACTGGGTGATCTTTTACTTTGAATCAATGTTTGCCCCTTCTAATCTTATTCTTCCTTATCTCAATATCAAACCATCCATGCACTGGCGTTTACTGCCTTCATTTCTTGAACCTGAATAGTTTTCTTATCTACTACTTAGTCTAGAATCCACATCACCTCCTCTCACTTTCCCTCACACAGCTCTCAACAAGGAGTCCTGTCTTATTCTGCATTCCAGTCTGTTCACCAGGACTGGAACAACCTACTTACCTCCTAAGAAAATGATCCCCTCCCTTGGATTGGACCCAGCCTTCATGACCTCCAACCAATATTTTGCCATCTGTCTTATTCTCTAATATAATTGATTCCAAATGTGCCCTGTGTGGCTGAATATATCAATTAAGACCATTTCTAGAATTAGCATTGACATATTTTCACTCTGTCACACACTGGGCCTGAATTAATGCCCTTCTGGAGCTAACTATGGTGGCCAATTCTCTGAACCCCTGTCCAGCCTTAGCCTGTATCAGACGGTGCTACCACAATAATCACCTTCTAATTTATCTCTTCCATTAATCCATACTCACAAGTATGTAAAAGACAACTTGCTCTGTAGTCTTTCTTTTTAAGATTTCTTTCCAAAATTTCAGAACATGATAAGATGTATTGTAAATGATTATTATAAGTCATTTTAGTCATGAAAAGTCATGAAAGTGATAATAAGAGTCTCTTTTATGGAGAAGTAGAGAAAAAACTTAAAAGTTGGCAAATTGGGTTTTTTTTTCCTAATTAATATCATTCTTTGCAAACATTCGAACCAAGATGGTAAAGAAAATGGCATTTCAGCATGGCATTTGGGTACAATTATCAAAGTCTCAGCTTGGCATTGATTTTATTTTGGCAAAGCAATTTGAAAATGATGGTCAAGAATATCTATAATGAAGTCTTGCAGATTTACAGAACATTTTGTTCTTATGATAGTGGAAGTACAGGTCATTTTATTTCAAAGGCGCTGTTTGTAATTGGCAAAAAACTATCCACCAACTTTAATTTTTACCAATTAATTCTCCTCCAACAAGTTACACAGTTTGATTTGTTTTGGATTTGTGCAAAACTAGGGTACTCTCAAGCTTCAGGATTCTTTCTTTCATAGACTCTGGAGGGGCTTTAGAAGTCTCTGACTCTCCAGAAAGTGCTAGGTCCTCACTCTTTTATGCGTCTCATTTATTTGCCCATGTCACTTTGTACATGCTTATATTATTAGGGTCACAGCAGGAAACTAATAGGATACTGACTCAATAATCGAAGACAATTTAATAAAGCACCCATTTTTAATGATGTGGATACAATTTAGGGAAACTAAAGTGACACAGTACAATGCCTTAGCACTAACATTAGTGAATCACTCTCACCACCCTAAGGTTTAAAGAGATTATGGATCATTGCTAAATCTGTAGGAGAGTAGCAATATGGAATTGGTCATAGCACAACCACTCTGAAGCAAGTCAGCCAAAGGAGACTGGGAGAATAAATACCTCAGTTGCCTTCTGCCCTCCCATTTCTTGATAGTGGCTCCCATTGGTTCAATCCCTAAAGTTCAGCCTCCCAGGAAAAGAGCAGGATGAAGAGGGTTAAGGTGTGGATCTTTAAGAAAAAAGAGACTATATCAACCATGGTATGTTTGAACATACTGTGTTCCTGATAATGTGTTCCTTTAAAGACTATTTTTTTAGAGAAGTTTTAGGTTCACAGTAAAGTTGAGAGGAAGGTACAGAGGTTTCCCACAAACCCCTTTACCCCATACTTGCATAGACTTCCTTATTATCAACACCCCCATTAGAGCAGAACACTTGTTACAACTGATGAACTCACATTGACCTATCATAATCCCCCAAAGTCCATAGCTTATCTTAGGGTTCACTCTTGCTGTTATACATTCTATGAGTTTGGACAAATGTATAATGACATGATTATAGTATCATGCAGAATATATCTAAATATATTTTATTTCATGTCCCATATGATTTATCTGTTGCCTCTCCAAACATATTATGAGAACTAAAAAACAAGAACTGAGATTTCTGTTACTTAGGTATCCCCAGTGCTTTGCATTATGTCCAGCACACACTAAGCAATAAATAGATGTTTTCTGATGAATAAAGACATATTTGTTTCTTTTTTTAAAATAATATGAGAGTTTTGTTTCAAAATCAGTACAAGGTCGTTTTCAAGATATTGCTATCCTATCTCCATTTTAGGGTATTCAGGTGAACACTATCTTCCAGGTGATAAAAATCAATTACATTTCCTAAATTTATGGGAGGGACTTTTTGAGTAAAATTGCATTATTTCACACAGTGCTTTAGTGAAACAATTAACTGATTGAATATACAAGATACTTAGTTGTTAAATTACATTCATATAATGTTGAAAATAAGATTTTTTTTTAGGCTTATTGACTCAAAGCTATTATCTTTGATGATGATCTTTCCACTCCCATTGCCTGAATACCAAAAAACCCTTTGTATATATTACTTTTGGGAAAATTACTAACACAATTCCTGGCTTGTAATATAAAGTACTATAATTACAATTTAATGCTTCTCATTGATTGTTTGTGACTTTTTGTCTGCAATAATGTATTCAATACACTTACATTTTCTATGAATTCTAATAGGCTGAGACTATTATTTAAAGTGTGTGGGGTTCCGTTGTCCTATGAAGCTTCTTCATTTTTTTTCCCAAAAATATGTAAAATTTCTGCTGAAATTTGACATTAAAATTTAAAACAAGAAAGAAAAGAAGGAAGAAAGCTATCGCTCATCAGCAGTTTGAATTTCTCACTTGGGAAAAAAAATAACAACCAAAATATATGGTTCCTGCCACTAGACAATGGACATAGGAACCCTTAATTAAAAACCCATTGTTGAAAATTTTCTAATGTACGATCTCAGCAAACTGCTCATCCTCTCTGAGCCTCAGGTTTTTCATTTGTAAATGAAATATAAATTTCATTTGGAACATTAATAGCTACAAGGACTATAAGAACCAAAAGAGATAGTGAAGTGCTTTTTTGCTTAGTAGACCTACAAAGTCATCTGATTATTTCTAATATGCTTTAACGGGAGTTTCTTGGACTGTGAGTTTTTACTTTGAGATTTGTAGGAAAACAAACAGTTATTATGTGTGAACTCTGCGAATTATTCCCTCTGTTTGTTTCAGGTGATTCCTTCTCCAGTCTTGATTACTTTCCTTGTATTCATGTACTGATTGTACTCAGTTAAAGATTTGAAAAGGCAGATATCCAAAGATCTTCTGTGTTGCCCTCTCTATTCTTTCCTAAAAACTCTAGCTGTCTTAGCTTCCCTACAATCCAAGCTCCTTTTTCTCACTCGAGTGAAATTACTAAACTCCTCTTGGATTTTGCTTTTTTTTTTAAAGATTTTATTTATTTATTTGACAGAAAGAGAGACAGCCAGTGAGAGAGAGAACAGAAGCAGGGGGAGTGGGAGAGGAAGAAGTAGGCTCCCAGTGGAGGAGCGTGATGTGGGGCTCAATCCCAGGACTCCGGGATCATGCCTTGAGCCGAAGGCAGACACTTAATGACTGAGCCACCCAGGTGCCCCGGATTTCCCTTTCTAAACTACAGCTTGTAAACTCCCTGTAGGCAGTAATTTGAGGCAATAAATTTGTCTTTGTTTTCCCTATCTCAAAAATCACTGTTCTGTGCTGCCTCATGTCCAGTTGCTAAAAAACCATTGTTTCATGTATTTTGTCCAGTTATTTTAGTTGTTTCAGTCAATTGTATAAATTTGGCTCCTTTTACTTCAATTGGCTTAAAGAAAAAGTCCTCAGATATAAGATGGAGGACTCTATACAAGATAATGTGCTCAGATAAAAGATGGGTGGATTTCTAAGTGATTTTGTGGAGCATGGCCCTCCCTAGCTATATCCCAATAATTTTTCTGGGTATATTTTGTGAGCAAGAAATAAAACTGCTTTGCTTTGCCAATGAAACAATGAAATGATTTAATTTGTTAGGCGATATAAATTACTCTCTCCTGCTTAATTTACATACTCTGGGGAAATGGTATTTGTTGCAGGTGCATTGCTTCTTATATACCTTTCAGACACTGGGAAAGTAATGGGGGGGAACATGATTAGTCTCTTCATTCCCTAAATCCAGATGCTCTTTAAGTGTTGTCAGTGATTTCTTCTGGTATTTTATTATTTTGTAAAAAGATTTAATTTATTTTATTTTTATTTCACTTTATTTTTTTTATTATGTTCAGTTAGCCCATATAGTACATCATTAGTTTTTGATGTAGTGTTCAGTGATTCAGTAGCTGTATATAATACCCAGTGCTCATCACAACACGTGCCCTCTTTAATACATCACCAGGCTAACCTATCCCTCCACCCCCTCCCCTCTGAAACCTTCAGTTTGTTTCCTGGAGTCCATAGTCTCTCATGGTTTGTTTCCCTCTCTGATTTCCTCCCCTTCGTTTTTCCCTCCCTTCCCCTATGCTCTTCCATGCTATTCCTTATGTTCCACATATGAGTGAAACCATATGATAATTGTCTTTCTCTGCTTGACTTATTTTACTTAGCATAATTCCCCAGTTCCATCCATGTTGATGCAAATAGTGGCTGAGTGACCTTTCTGGTGGCTGAGTAATATTCCATTGTATATATGTACCACATCTTAAAGCTGGGGGCATCACATTGCCTGACTTCATGCTATATTACAAAGCTGTGGTCACCAAGATAACATGGTACTGGCACACAAACAGACACAGAGATCAATGGAACATAATATTTATTTTATTTTAGAGAGAGAGAGAGAGCATGTGTATGAGTGGGGGGAGGAGCAGAGGGAGAGGTAGAAAATCTTAAACAGACTCCCTGCTGAGTGGGGAGCCCAACATGGGGCTTAATCTTATAACCCTGAGATCGTGACCTTAGCTGAAACCAAGAGTCAGACACATAACTGACTGAGCCAATGAGGAGCTCCTCTTCTGATATTTTAAAACATTGCATTACCTCTTCTATAATAAAACCTTCACCAGATCTAGTTAAATTATCCCCTACTGCTTTCTGTCTTTTTATTCTCACTCTTACTTCCAAAAACAAATGTACTCAGTTCTCAGGAATATCTTCAGACTAAACACTCTTATAAGATTAAAGAAAGATTAAAGCAGGGGCACCTGGTGGTTTAGTCATTAAGTATCTGCCTTTGGCTCAGGTCTTGATCCCAGGACCAAGCCCTGTATTGGGCTCCCTGCTTGGTGGGACGCCTGCTTCTCCCTCTCCCACTCCCCCTGCTGGTGTTCCCTCTCTACTGTGTCTCTCTCTGTCCAATAAATAAATAAAATCAAGAAAGAAAGAAAGAAAGAAAGAAAGAAAGAAAGAAAGAAAGAAAGAAAGAAAGAAAGAAAGAAAGAAAGAGAAAGATTAAACCAAAGCCTTGAGAGGATCAGGCTTATTGACAAGTAATTTAAATGCTTTCTAACGCAAAGGTTAATTCAATTTATTAGAAGAAAATAAAATTCAGAATCTTATTAACAGTATCCATAATGTACAGCAAAAATACTAATTACACATGAGAATACGATGAAAATTGAACCAATATCAGGAGCAAAAAGTCAATAGACAGCTAGATATGACATGGATGATGGAATTCATGGAGAGAAATCTAAAGTTAACTATTTTTAATGTTTTCAAAGATTTAAAGGAAAAATTGACATAGTGAGTGAGCAGATGGAAAAACTAGTCAGTGAGAAAAACATTTATTTAAAAATACATGTAGGAAGACACTAAAATGCCAATAGATGGCACATCAAAATCTTCTCCCTCCCTTTTTTGACTGGGGTTAAGATGTCATCAAGAAGATGAGGTCAGCTACAGAAAATGGAGCAGCTGGAATAGGAGGAGTTAAGATGGCAGAGGTGTAGGGGTCCCCTTTTTCAGCCGGTCCCCTAAGTCGAGCTAGATAGGTACCAGACAAGCCTGAACATCCACAGAATCAGCCTGAGACACAGGAAGATACATCTGGATCTCTACAAATGAACATCTAGCGCTGAGTATTGAGGTATGAAGCAGGGAGCCGTGAAACTGCACACAGATATCAGAAGATAAATGGAAGGGGGAGGGAGCAGCCGTATTTGGGCTCCGGGAAGCGGTAGCCACCTGTGGGGGGAGCGGGCAGACTCGCGGACGGCACCCGCGAGAGAGCAGACTGAGAACCTGAGCCGGGAGCTCACGCTACCAGACTTCTCACAGAACTCCGGAATCCCGGTGTGCTCACTGGATCCAGACTGAGACTGGGAGCTCTGGGGCACGTGGGGTGGCTGGCCGCTGGCGGTGTTGGAAACACAAAGGACAGAGAAGCGCCAGCCCTGGAAGTGAGGGCTGGGATGCCAGGTGTGGGGCGCACATCCCGGGATGCTGCAGGGTTGAGCAGCACCAACAGAAACAGAGTTAAAGTGGCCAGAATATCAGTGGAGAATGGTCCACGATCCCTCTGTTCTGAGACAGAGGCTGAGATTCGGCCACTGCTGCTCTGTCTCTCAAAAAAGGCACAGCAAACTGCCAGGGAAAGCCACCAGAGAACAAAAGCCTGAAAACACTGGCTCATAGGGTGCCCATCCCCATCCCCCCTTGCAGGAGACACAGAGACCCTACCCAAACAGGGTTGCATGAGTAATGGCATGGCAGGACCCTTCCCCAAAAGGGAGGCTGAAAAATCAAGAAGCCCACATCCCTAAGATCCCTATAAAACAAGGGTGCACAGCCAGGGTCCCGGTCAATAATTTGGGCTCTGGACAACCCCGCAACCTCTCCTCATTAGAATGACGAGAAGGAGAAATCCCCCCCAGCAAAGAAAAGACAATGAGTCTGTGGCCTCTGCCACAGAACTAATGGATATGGATATGACCAAATTATCAGAAATGGAATTCAGAGTAACAATTGTCAAGATGATGTGTAAACTTGAAAAAAGTATTAATGAAAATGTTAATGAGAATATAGAAACTCTAAAGGCAGAAATGAGAGCGAATCTGGCAGAAATTAAAAATTCTACGAGCCAAATGCAGTCAAAACTAGAGGCTCTGATGGCCAGGGTGAATGAGGGAGAAGAACATATCAGCAAATTGAAGGAAGGGTTAGTAGAAAAGAAAGCTAATATAGAATCTGGACTCAAAAAAAATCCACACTCAAGAATGTAGGTTATGGGAGATTACTGACTCAATGAAACGATCCAATGTCAGAATCATCAGCATCCCTGAGGGGGTGGAGAAAAACAGAGGTCTAGAAGAGATATTTGAACAAATTGTAGCTGAAAACTTCCCTAATCTAGCAAGGGAAACAAACATTCGTGTCCAAGAGGCAGAGAGGACCCCTCCCAAGCTCAACCACGACAAACCTACGCCACATCACGTCAGAGTGCAATTCGCAAATATTAGATCCAAGGATACAGTACTGAAAGCGGACAGGGCAAAGAAATTTCTCACGTACCAAGGCAAGGGTATCAGAATTACATCAGACCTGTATACACAGACCTGGAATGAGAGAAAGGATTGGGGGGCATTTTTAAAGCTCTTTCAGAGAAAAACATGCAGCCAAGTATCCTTTATCCAGCAAGGCTGTCATTCAGAATTGATGGAGAAATAAAGACCTTCCAGAATCACCAGTCATTGACCAATTTTGTAACCATGAAACCAGCCCTAAGGAGATATTAAGGGGGGGTTCTATAAAAGTAAAAAGGCCCCAGAGTGATACAGAACAGAAAGTCACAATCGATAGAAACAAAGACTGTACTGGCCACATGGCATCATTAAAATCATATCTCTCAATAATCAGTCTCAATCTAAATGGTCTTAATGCTCCCATAAAACACCACAGGGTTGCAGATTGGATAAAAAGACATGACCCATCCATTTGCTGTCTACAAGAGACTCATTTTGAACCTAAAGATACATTCAGACTGAAAGTAAAGGGATGGAATACCATCTTTCACGACAATGGACCTCAAAAGAAAGCTGGGGTAGCAATTCTCATATCAGACAGATTGGATTTTAAGCTAAAGAGTATAGTGAGAGACACAGAAGGGCACTATATTATTCTTAAAGGATGTATCCAACAAGTGGATATGAAAATTATAAATATATATACCCCCAACAGGGGAGCAGCAAGATACACAAGCCAACTCTTAACCAGAATAAAGAGACATATAGATAAAAACACAGTAATAGTAGGGGATCTCAACACCCCACTATCAGAAATAGACAGAACACCCTGGCAAAAACTAAGCAAAGAATCAAAGGCTTTGAATGCCATACTCGATGAGTTGGACCTCATAGATATATGTAGAACACTACAGCCCAGAACCAAAGAATACTCATTCTATTCTAATGCCCATGGAACATTCTCAAGAATAGACCATGTTCTGGGACACAAAACAGTGAAATTATCCCTTGCATATTCTCGGACCACAATGCTCTGAAATTGGAACTCAACCACAAGGAAAAATTTGGAAGAAACTCAAACACTTGGAGACTAAGAACCATCCTGCTCAGGAATGATCCAATAAATCAGGAAATCAAAAATCAATTTAAACAATTTATGGAGACCAACGAGAATGAAAACACAATGGTCCAAAACCTATGGGATACTGCAAAGGCAGTCCTAAAGGGGAAATACATAGCCATCCAAGCCTCACTCAAAAGAATAGAAAAATCTAAAATGCAGTTTTTATATTCTCACCTCAGGACGCTGGAACAGCAACAGAGGGACAGGCCTAATCCACTGACAAGGAAGGAGTTGACCAAGATTAGAGCAGAAATCAATGAATTAGAAACCAGAAGTACAGTAGAGCAAATCAACAGGGCTAGAACCTGGTTCTTTGAGAGAATCAATAAAATTGAAAAACTGCTGGCAAGACTTATCCAAAAGAATAGAGAGAGGACCCAAATCAATAAAATTATGAATGAAAAAGGAGATGTCACGACCAACACCAATGAAATTGGAAGGATTATTAGAAACTTTTATCAACAGCTATATGCCAATAAATTAAGCAATCTGGAAGAGATGGAGGACTTCCTGGAAACCTATAAACTACCAAGACTGAAACAGGAAGAAATTGATTTTTTAAACAGGCCAATTAATTCTGAAGAAATTGAATCAGTGATAAACAACCTTCCAAAAAACAAAACTCCAGGCCCGGATGGTTTTACAGGGGAATTCTACCAAACATTCAAAGAAGAAATAATACCTATTCTCCTAAAGCTATTTCAAAAACAGAAACAGAAGGAAAGCTACCAAACTCATTTTATGAGGCCAATATTACCTTGATCCCCAAACCAGGCAAAGACCCCCTCAAAGGGGAGAATTACAGACCGAAATCCCTAATGAATACGAAAGCCAAAATCCTCAACAAGATCCTGGCTAATAGAATCCAACAGTACATTAAAAGTATTATCCATCATGATGAAGTGGGATTCATCCCTGGGATGTAAGGGCGGTTCAACATTCTCCAATCTATCAGTGTCTTAGATTTTATCCAGAAGGAAAAATTAAAAAATGATATGATCCTCTCATTAGATGCAGAAAAAGCATTTGACAAAATACAGCATCCTTTCCTGATTAAAACCTTTCAGAGTGTAGGGATAGAGGGTACATTCCTCAATCTCATGAAAACTATCTATGAAAAGCCTACAGAAAATATTATTCTCAATGGGGAAATAAGATCAGGAACACGACAAAGATGCCCACTCTTGCCACTATTGTTCAACATAGTACTAGAAGTCCTTGCAACAGCAATCAGACAACAAAAAGGAATAAAAGGTATCCAAATTGGCAAAGAAGAAGTCAAAATATCTCTCTTAACAGATGACATGATACTCTATATGGAAAATCCAAAAGAATCCACGCCCAAACTATTAGAAGTTATAGAGCAATTCAGTAATGTGGCAGGATACAAANAAAAAGTTAAAAATTGAACTACCCTATGACCCAGCCATTGCACTACTGGGTATTTACCCCAAAGATACAGACGTAGTGAAGAGAAGGGCCACATGCACCCCAATGTTCATAGCAGCATTGTCCACAATAGCTAAATTGTGGAAGGATCCGAGATGCCCTTTAACAGATGACTGGATTAAGAAGCTGTGGTCCATATATACAATGGAATATTACTCAGCTATCAGAAAGAATGAGTTCTCAACATTTGGTGCAACATGTACGGCACTGGAGGAGATAATGCTAAGTGAAATAAGTCAAGCAGAGAAAGACAATTTATCATATGATTTCTCTCATCTATGGAACATAAGAACTAGGAAGATCAGTAGGGGAAGAAAGGGATAAAGAAAAGGGGGGTCAGAAGGGGGAATGAGGCATGATAGACTATGGACCTTGAGAAACAAACTGAGGGCTTCAGAGGGAAGGGGGGTGGGGGAATGGGATAGACTGGTGATGGGTAGTAAGGAGGGCATGTATTGATGGTGCACTGGGTGTTATACGCCACTAATGAATCATTGAACTTTACATCAGAAACCAGGGATGTACTGTATGGTGACTATCATAATATAATAAAAAAACATTAAAATAAAAATAAATAAATAAATAAAATAAAAATAAAAAGACATGTAAAACATAACATAAAATATGAATAAATAAAATATGAATATGTAAACATAACATCAGAAACCAGGGATGTACTGTATGGTGACTATCATAATATAATAAAAAAACATTAAAATAAAAAATAAATAAATAAAATAAAAATAAAAAGACATGTAAAATATAACATAAAATATGAATAAAAAGCCCAAGAACCTTGCCTAACCTTTAGTTTATACTACCTAACTGTGAAATGAAATATCCAAATTTTTTTTTCTGCTATTCATCAAAATGATCAGACCCAATACTTACACTTAATAAACACAAAATATATATTCTGCCTTGGTCTATTTTCCTTTGTTATGTGGTCTTCATGGTTTCTTTTTGTTTTTTTTTTAATTTTCAAGACCCAGTTTAAGGGCATCCTGCTTCATGAAGAAACCATCAACTAATCTATAAACCAATATTATCAGTGAGAACACATTGTTCAGAATTTATTCACTAACTTATCATTCAACAAGTATTTTATTGATTACAGAATATTAGGAACTGGAAATGCTGCAGGTAACAAGGCTTTTTGCTCTTGTGCAGCTTACATTTTATTGAAGGAGAGATATGCAAGTATGTACATAAAATAATAATTTTTGGAATTCATGGGAGAAATAAGCCTAAAACAGGGGGATGTGATTTAGACTGGTAGGGAGTGCTGAGAGTTACTTTTTATTGGGTCATTAGGGAAGTCCTCTTTTATGTCACTATATTTTAGCTGAGCCTTGAATATTATGAAGAGCCAACATATGAAGACCCAGGGGTAGCTGGGTTCATGCTACAAAAAAAAAAAAAAAAAAAAAAAAAAAAAAAAAAAAAGGAAAGAAGACCATTGGGCCTTATCTCTCTTATAAGTTAGGTTCTAGTCGGGTAAACAAAAAACATTCATTATTTTAAGAACTATAAATTAGTTTTGAAATTGGTTAGCCATGCGATGGAAGACAAAATAGGCAAAAGGTAATTGCTGTATTATCACAGGGTTACTTATGGTAAGAAGCCAATTCTACTCCTAGGTCTGTGGAAGCCAAAACAGTAGGGTTCTTTCAAGTTCCAGGTTTGGAAGAGTGGTCCTGTATAGCTGGGGCTTAGATCCTGAGGACAGGTCACTGTACAGTTGATATTGGTATCTCTGAGGTGCATAATAACAATGGTTCTGGGAGTATGGATAAACACTAGAAACTAAAATCAACTGCCAGTGCTACAGTGAAAGAGTGTTACTAGGGTGACACTGATAAGATGTGTAAGAAAGGATTGTGTCTTTCTAATCCTTCAGTTTCCACTCTCCCTCTCGCACCCCATACTGACATAGTTTAACTGGGATCCTGTGGTTTCACTATCCTCAGCTCAAGCTGAAAAATGACAGCTTACTAACCAGGACGAGGCAGAAGCAAAGTGAGCATAAGAGGACTTGTATGTAGCAGATAAGATGGTAGATAATTTGCAAAAAGTAGAGATTTTTTTCTATAAATAAAGATAAGATCAATAGATAACCAAGAGTCTTGAGTATATTTGATTTATATATGGAAAAATATTACTCATGAACATTATGTTGGAAAGTGTTAAAAGGAAAAGCAAGGGAATTTAGTTTAGAGGCAATTTAAGTAATCCAGGGTGAAAATGCAAATGGCTTCAACCTGAGAGTTAGCAGTGGAGATGAAGAGGAGTGGATAGCTTCAGAATTACATCCCGGAAGTTGCTGTAAAATTAGAGGGTGAGAGGAAGGGTATGTAGCAAGGATGGCTTCCTTGATTTTTGATTGAGCAATTATGTGGATGGAGATGACAAACAGAATTTTGTGATTCTCCAGTTAGATCCAGCTTCTTGGTGCAAAATAATATTCATGATTCATTATCAGCAATATCTTTGTTTTCCTCAGTTCAATAAATAATGCAATCATTCAAACACTTGTTCGGGTTAAAAACTTAGGAATCAGTTCTTTCCTTTCTCCCCTCCACACCTAAATGGGTCTTCCATAAAACTATCACAAATCTGAGAGAGCTCCTTCTTTCTTCCATTGGTGTGCCACAGGGCAGCCAGAGTAAGAGTTGAGTTTACATTAATGAGATAGTATTATTCTGTAAGGATCAAAACTCTATAAAAGCTTTCTATTATACTTAAAATAAAAATGGAACTTCTTGTTTTTAAAGCCATATGCTATATACCTTCTGCCTGTCCCTTTAAAGTCATCCCTTCTAGCCCTTCCTGCCCACTTAATTGTAACTTCTTTGGTTTTCATGAAGTTTCTCTAACACTATGAGATCAGTCCAGCCTCAAGATCCTCACTTTTGCCCTTTCGTCTGCCTATAATGCATTGCCCCTGAAATCTACTGACTTGCTCACATCATTCAAATTTCTGTGCAACTGAGAGCTTCTCAAAGATGCCTTCTTTGATCTTTTTATATAAAATAGTCTCTTTCCACATAACACTATTTCCTTGATCTACTTTAATACACTTTATAGTCTTTATTATTATTTGAAGTTTTCATTATTAATTTGCTTCCTTTTTAAAGATAAATGCCCCCTTGGGGCTCCTGGGTGTCTCAGTCAGCTGAGTGTCTGACTCTTGGTCTCAGCTCAGGTCCTGATCTGAGGGTCATGAGTTCAAGTGCCATGTTGGGCTCTATGCTGAGCAAAGAGCCTACTAAAAAAAAAAAAAGAAGAAAAAGAAAGAAAGAAAGAAAAAGAATGATAAATGCTGCAATGGAATGTAACACTCAAAGTCAGGAAGTCAGGGAAGGGCTTTTTCACGCCTGTAACCCTAGTGGCTACAACTTATCAGCACATGGGACACATTCAAGACAATTTTTTACATAGATTTATTCAAGTAGATATTCTTTTCATTATATGATTCGGATTCTCGCTAGTGACAGAGCTGGAATAAAATATAAGTTTTCCTCATTTCTTTTAATTATATTCCATTGGCAGATTATCACAATTTGTAATCATACATGTAATTATTCTCTGTGTGATGTTTTTGAAATCCACAAGCAAAAGGAAACTGCCTATTTTTTTTCACTGATGTATCCTCCTTAATTTCCACTATTCCTGAAATATTGTATATGCTTAATAAATATTTATTGAATACATGAATAAATAAATTCAAGAATATATACATGAAAAATTGATATTTCTCAATTTGTAGGGAAACAAGAAAACTGAATTAGAATGAGTTCTCTAAACCACTGTCCACAGGTGGCCCTGCTTCTCTAAAGCTAGCTATGAATATACTGCCCTCTCATGGTCCACTTCAGATTAAATTAGAAAAGGCACACTGTACCATTCCATTATTATGTAAATTTGATTCTAAAGGGATCTCAAAGATAACTATGTAACCAAACTTTACCAATAGGGGCTTTTTAGACTTGTGGATGAAATTCCCATTGCAATGTACCAGGTAATAAGGCTGTACATGACAGGACAATTGTAACTAAACCTCTTGTGTATATTTTTCAGCCTGCATGATTTTTAAAATGCTTTCAGGATTAAAAATAAAAGACCTTGACCATAGAGTTTCAATATTAAAGATGGTCAGAATAATACAATAAATCCCTAGGCAACTGGCTATCAGCACAACTCCCTGC
Source organism: Ailuropoda melanoleuca (assembly GCF_002007445.2). Taxonomy (NCBI): domain Eukaryota; kingdom Metazoa; phylum Chordata; class Mammalia; order Carnivora; family Ursidae; genus Ailuropoda; species Ailuropoda melanoleuca. The sequence goes on along the minus strand of NC_048230.1, from coordinate 18,389,129 downwards.
TTGTTTGAAATATCTTTGTTTGCTTTTCACACCAACCCCAGTCTAACTGGGGACAATCAAATAATCAATTCTACAAAGGTGACTTTTTAAAGAACACGAATATATGTGAGCCCTGGGAGTGGAGGTAGAGATGTGGGGGGAAAGAAAGACTTGAAGCTTTTGTGCATTCTGAGTGCCATGCTCTTTACCCAGGGGGAAAGATAGTGTTTTAGTTCTACTCTTCCATTTCTCAGTCCAATAATGTGACCTGCATTAATGGTGGTCTCAGAAGGGAAAGATGAGAGAAAACAATGGTAGAAGTAGCCAATTTGGGAATAAAATAATTTGAGTTTGTATAACACCAGGGTTTTTTTTCCCCTAAGTAACCAAGCACTTGCCCACCACAAATTATTCTCTTGAAAAGGTCATTTTGGGGGTGCCTGGGTGGCACAGCGGTTAAGCGTCTGCCTTCGGCTCAGGGTGTGATCCTGGAGTTCTGGGATCCGTATGTATATATATGTAGAGATCTATATGTATGTATATGTATATATGTATATTATATAACACTTAATATAATGATAAATATATCATTACAGTATCATACAGAAAAGTTTCACTGCCGTAAAAATCTTCTGTGTCCCACCTACTCAGCCTTCCCTCACCGTAAACCCCTGGAACCACTGGTCTTTTTACCATATTTCTAGTTTTGCTTTTTCCAGAATGTCATATAGTTGGAATCATACAGTTTGTAGCCTCTACAGATTGACTTCTTTCACTTAGTAATATGTATTTGAGTTTCTGCCATTTGAGTTTCTTTTTAGTAGTTTAATAGCTCCTTTCTTTTTATTGCTAAGTAATGTTACATTGTATGGATATACTTTATTTATTCATTCACCTGTTGAAAGCCATTTTGGTTGCTTCAAAGTTTTTACAGTTATGAATAAAGCTGCTATTAACATTTATGTTCAGGTTTTTTGTGTGGGTATAAATTTTCAGTTCAATTGGGTAAATATCAAGGAGTGCAGTTATGAGATCACGTGGTGTGAATAGATTTCATTTTGTAAGATATTTCCAGTTTTCAAAAGTGGCTGTACATCATTTTGCATTCTCATTAGCAATGAATGAAACTTAATGTCGATCCATATTCCTGCCAGCATTTGGTGTTGTCAGTGTTTTAAAGTTTGGACATTCTAATAGGTATAGTGGTGACATAATGTTGTTTTAATGATTTATAATTCTCTAATATTATACATTGTGGAGCATCTTTTCATATGCTTATTTGCTGTCTGTATATCTTCTTTGGTGAGGTATCTGTCCAGATTTTGCGTCCATTTTTAAAATCAGATTATTATTGCTGAACATAAAGACTTCTTTGTGTATTGTGGATAACAGTCCTTTATCAGAAGTCTTTTGCAAATATTTCTCCCAGTTTGTGACTTGTCATTCTCCTGACATTGTCTTTCACAGAGCAGAAGTTTTAAATTTAATGAAGCTGGAATTATCAATTTTTTCTTTCATGGATCATGAATTTGTTGCTGTAGCTAAGAATTCATTGCTGAACCCATCACCTATTTTAGTATTTTCCATTTCTATCTATGACCCATTTTGAGTTATTTCTTGTGAAAGACGTACGGTCTGTGTCTAGTTTCATTTTGGTTTGGTTTGTTTTGCATGTGGATATTTTATTGTCCCAGCGTCATTTTTTGTTAAGACTATACTTTCTTAAATATGTTACCTTTTCTCCTTTGTCAAAGATCAGTTGACTACATTTGTGTGGGTATTTCTGGGTTCTCTATTCTGTTCCTTTGATCTGTTTGCCTATCTGTTCACCAATGCTATGTTGTCTTGATTACTATAGCTTTAGGTCAGGTAAGTGTGTCAGTCCTCTGACTTTGTTCTTCCCTTTTGATATTTGTTGGCTATTCTGGGTCTTTTGGCTTCCCACATAAATTTCAGAATCACAAAATAACTTGCTGGGATTTTGATTGGGTTTGCATTGAATCTATAGGTCAAGTTGGGAAGAACTGATGTCTTTACGATATTGAGTCATCCTAGCCATGATCATGGAATACCTCTCCATTTATTTAAATCTTCTCTGATTTCTTTCATCAGATTTTCTTTAAATTTAAATAGTGACCAACCCTTTTGGATGCTCTCACCAGGATTATTGGTATATTTAAAGCCTTCTGTTACAGCTGGAAGTGGTTTATTCTCCCAGACTATAGTCCCAGACTTTAGATCTCTAAAGCTTGAGATCCATTGTAATGCAGAAATAAATTTGAATTTAATATAAAGAACCACATTTCGGGGGTGACAATGAGTTTAAGTCAAGTGTGGAACATAAAATCAAATGCTCTGGAGTTTCATGACATGGGCTCAAATCCTTGATCTAATATTTGTTGTAAATCTCAGACCAGTTATTTGATGTCTGTGAGCATCAGTTCCCTAATGTATGCCTAAGGATATAAACATTATCAATTCAATATTGTTTGCCAAGATTAAGTGGTGGATTCATTTAAATTGCTTAATGAATGATACGTGGTACTCAAAATACTGTGTTACATGTATTTTATCATTGATAATGTATTTAAGTAAATCAAGCACTTGGATAACTCAAGGATTTTGTCATTGTGGATTTTGATAAAGGAAGCATAAATAAACAAATAAGAAATATATTTTTTTTCACCAGCACACCTTTGCCAAAGAGATCTGGTACTATGCCAGGGATGCAGACATTTTTCTGCTCAGTCACTAAAATGAACCCTGAAGAGATGTCACGGAGACTCTACAAATATCACAATCACACATTTACTCATTTCAGGAAGCCCATTACTCACAAACTATTTATTTTCTGTTCTTCAAGAATTTAGGTAATATGTCTACTTTTAACACTATCACCAAGTTACATAATAATCTGTGACTCTCCACATGTACTGTTTCCAGTGCTAGTAAATATATTTTGCATTAGAAATATCTCTGGATACCAACCCATTTTGGCATTTCCGCTCTTTCATCACTCTACCATCTTGTTTTACCTGTTAGTTTTCTAACAGCTCTGACTCTTATGTCTTCTTCCATTACATGGTATTCTTTTCACAGTTGCTAAACATTTACATTTATATAAAACATAAAGATAAACATTTTACTCGTCACCTACAACCATTTAATTGTCTCCTACCATGTCTACCATCTTAGTTCTCATGTATCCTGCATCCAAAATATCTCGAGTCAGTCTCAGAGTAATACTTTTATTTCCAGCCCAGTCCAGTTACCAGTTCATCCTAGTTTTAACACTTACTCTTGCATCCCAAGTAACTGCTTATTTCCAGGAAAACTGGCATGATCTGTCACCCTAGATATACTGAATCAGGCTCTCTGGTGTAGATCCAGAAAACTGTGTTTTTGAATACGCTCCTCTAGTGATTCTTATTCACAAAAAATGTTAGTGAGCCACTGGACTAAAAAAAATATATAACTCAACTTTTTTTTGCATTATATAATTTTGGACATAATTTTATTATAATTTCTTTGTTTAGTATTGCCTCACACACAAAAAATGTGACCTCCTTGACATTAAAAACATGTTATTTATTTTTTAATCCACAATGACTAAAAGATAGTTGAATCTCATTTTCAAAAATAAATATATGAATACAGTATGTACGTTGATTCTTGTATAAGGGTAATTTTCTATGTTTCTTTTCAAGCTTTGAAAACGAATGGATTGTGAGGATGACTGAAATTCAGTATTAAATAATTTAAATTTTCTTTTATTGATATCCACATTTCCACTAGCTATGTTGTTTATCTGTTATTTATAATGAGTGTCCATGTAATAAAATGTCTTTACCCATCCTATTTGAGTCTCTGTTGAATGAATCAACACACAGAAATTGTGAATACCATGCTAGTGATATGTGCATACGCTACTTAAAAAGCAGAATAGTCCTCAGACAAAGACATTTAGAAGAGAACGTATTTTCATTTAAGTGCAACAATTAGAATGTTCTTTTTTTTTAAATATTAAGACATTATTCTCCTTTAAAAGATCACAATGGTTAAACAATTGAACATAATTTCTGAGTTATTTTGGTAGCAAATGTGAATTTGTAATATCACAAATGATCAAACTCATTTTTTTTTACATTTGTTCATGGAAATAATAAATCCAAAAGAGTTTCCTTCTTTTGGTTAAATACTATGAAAAATGTGTATATATATGTATGTGTGTGTGTGTATATGTGTGTGTGTGTGTGTGTGTATACACCCAGTGCTTCTTTTCAAGCATCATTTTGGCTTAAAATCCCAGAAATTTAGATTTGGATGGGTCATATATTTAGGAAGTATCTAAAAATATCTTAAATCCCCTGGCAAGTCCTTAATGGATATTTACTTTAAGATTTTTCTCTTAGGACAGTTGCTTATAAGCTATGTATTGGTCTTGCAAAAATAATTTGAGGATTTGGGAACCAAAAGCAGTGATTAAGTCAAATCTTATTCAACAATGTCTTCATGGTATTTCAGACAGCAGTCATTTTCATATAACACATAAGTGCCTCCATTCACAGTGGCTCTTAATAATATGAATGAATAAACACTGAATGGGTTGCCAAAGTGGAGATAGCAAAATTTAAGTTGAATAATTCAGTTGAATAATTTAACAAGCATTCGCTGTGTGTGGGTTTTTCTTTCTTTTTCCTATTTTGTTTTGCTGTTGTTGTTGTTTTAGGGAGAGAGAGCAGGGGAGAGAGAATCCTAAGCAGGCTCTATGCTCAGTGGGGGGCCCCCCGTAGCAGTCTATTTCATGACACTGATAACATGACCTGAGCCAAAATCAGGAGTCTGATGCTTAACCAACTGAGCCACCCAGGCACCCCTTTCCTATTTTGTTTTGAGCTTAGGAATACAATAACTATAGCATTGGACCTGTTGTGAGAGGTAATAGGAGAGAGGTACTCCCAAACACATGAAACTCATATTTCTCCAGGATAAAAATAAAAGTAAACACTTCTTGTTCTTCTTTTTGCTTCAGTGTTAAAACCCTAATATCTAGATCTAACATGATTATATAATGTATCACCTCCATTGGAATGCACTGATAGTTAGACCTACTGTGGACACACATACACACACATATATGCTCAAGAAACATTTATTTATTGCATAAAATTTACATTATTATATTGGTATATTTTACAGAGTTTATTAAAAAACATTTTCAAAAATAAAATTTTTCCTAAATATTAAATAATCCTACATAGTTCATACATACTCTGTTGATTATTTAAATTACATATGTCTATACATTAAAGATTCTTACCAATTATCTAGATATTAACATAACACAAGGTGGGAAGTTATTTTGCTATCTATCAGTGTACTTACATTGGTTTCTTAACTATATATCTGTGTCTAAAACTGTATGGCTGGATTTCTTTTTTCCTGAAAAGTATTGAATTTTTCTTTCAGTACTGTCTTATAGGTTGTAGAAATTTCTCATAAAATGCATTCTGATTGACTTCAAAGTCAATTTTTAAAATTTTTAAACTGACCCTTCTCTGTAAGTAGACAATAATATTTTTAGTTCATTATTTACAAGTGCTGAGATACCTTGTAAATTGGAGCAGATTCTGTAAAACCAAAGATAGTCTCATTCCTAACATTGTGTTTTGAACTACATAAATGCCTCAGACCAAATCTATACTATCTATACTATCTTTTGCATCCCTTCCAATATATTTCTTCAATAAGTATTTTTACACAAATAACTTATTAAATAAACTGTCTCTATATATGTTATGTTAGCTCTTTCACAAATATGAAATGCTATGTCGTAGACCTAGTTCATTTTAAATGAACAATAGCTTTATCCAAATAAAAACAGCAGCTCCCTGAAAGAATCAAAAATTTATTTCTATAAATATGGATATTTCAAAGCCAATTGGTAGAATAGCAAAATTTAAACTTTTATACAATTTAATTATTTTTTCTTATTTATTTTAATTCACATATAATTAACATACAGTGTTATGTTAGTTTCAGGTATACAATATAGTGGTTCAACAATTCGATACATTACTCAGTGCTCATCATGGTAGGTATACTCTTAAACCCCTTCACCTGTTTCACCCATCCCTCCACCCAGCTCCCCTCTGGTAACCATCAGTTTGTTCTCTATAGTTAAGAGTTTGGGATTTTTTTTTGTTTGTCTCTTTTTTTATTTTGTTCATTTGTTTTGTTCCTTAAATTTCACCTGTGAATGAATTTAAATGGTATTGTCTTTCTCTGACTGACTTATTTCACTTAGTATTATACCCTCTAGATTCATCCATGTTGTTGTAAATGGGAAGATATCATTCTTTTTTATGGCTAATATTCCTTATACATATTTTTTATTCATTCATCTATGGATGGACACTTTGTTTACATACATATATATATATATATATAGAGAGAGAGAGAGAGAGAGAGGGAATATATATGTCATATATGTGTGTCTTCTTTATCCATTCATCTATGGATGCACACCTGGGTTGATTCCATATTTTGGCTATTGTAAATAATGATGCAATAAGCATAGGAGTGCATATATCTTTTCAAATTAATGTTTCATATTCTTTGCATAAATACCCAGTAGTAAAATTACTGAATTATACATATCCAGTACATATCCCTTATATTTCTACTGATAAATTTCAGTTTATTGCTCTTTAGAAACTTTGTTTTCAGTAATTGAGATTGGCTAAAATTTTCAATAGCTGATTTTTTAAAGAAATTTCATTTACTGAATACTTTGTAAACGTCTGCTGATTTTGAGCCAAATAGTACCGAAACTTAAAAATATAATTTACAGGGGCTCCTGGGTGGCTCAGTCGTTAAGTGTCTGCCTTCGGCTCAGGGAGTGATCCCGGAGTCCTGGGATTGAGCCCCACATCGGGCTTCTCCGTTGGAAAGTCTGCTTCTTCCTCTCCCACTCCCTCTGCTGTGTTCCCTCTCTTGCTGGCTATCTTTCTCTCTGTCAAATAAATAAATAAAATCTTTTAAAAAAATCTAATTTATAAGAATATCTAAGATCATTTGACTAACAAAGCAGCTATTCAAAGGGTCAGGCTAAAATATGCCAAAAATCTAATTATGTGGGAAAAAGAGAAAACACATGCTCATGTCTATCATGCTGAGAATTTTTTGGCTTCTTTTATTCAGTATCATTTCAATGCAAAAATTGTGTAGTTCAGCTATTCTAACTGTATGTGTGATTATCTATGTACAAATATGCATTTGTGTTTTTAATAAGCACAGATTATACTTCTATTTCATTTGGAAAAATGCTTTAGTTTATTTGAACATTAATGAATTAAGGTTGCACCACAATCTATTCCAATTTATTAATTTAAAAGCAACATTTTTAACCATGATACTATGCTGTACTAAAATTTACACCCATATTATCACTAAAACACAAAGATTAAAGATTTTATCTTTAGTGTTGAACATTTTAGCAGATTTTTATGAGTATTCATAGTAATGTCTCATGCTTCAGTTTAAATAGTTTCATAAAATAAATTTTCTAAAACTTTATTCTGGGTGAAAAACATTGAATTAGATAAAAAAATTGTAAATTTGTATCATTGTAAATTTACAATGTAGCGTTATACATTTGCATCATTGTAAATTTACATTGTAGTGTTATAGATTTGCATCAAGACGCTGTAATGTTTACACTGTAAATTTACATTGTAGTGTTATAGATTCGCATCATTATAAATTTACTTTGTAGTGTTACAGATTTGCATCAGACATGCTAAAACCACACAGCAAAAATGTTCATTAACTAAGGTGTCTTACATATGGGCCGCTTTAGTCTCTCTTTCCTAGCAAATATTTGCTCTTATTTCCCACTAACTCTTGAATGATGGCGTAGTGGCTGCATGCATTTCAGGCCACCATGGCATGAGCTTGGAACAACTGCTCGGTAGACAGGCAACAAGTGGCTGGAAGGAGCAGCAGCATTAAATACTTTACCAGCATTCAATATGGGAATGAGTTAGCTGTTCCCAGCTAGGTATTTCTGAGCACATTTTGCAATATCAGAGGGTGTCTTGCATACTGTCCTTGAAAGAAAGGTGTGAATTACCTTGTGTATGGTAAAAATTACCATTTGTTCTCTTTCAGATTTCACCACATTTCACCACCACATTTTCATTGCACATGTATTTCACATGATAATATATAAGATCATAGCAGAAACTGAAAGTTCAATGTGGACTTCCACCAATTATATCTCAGTTCATTTTAATGCAATTAATAGTAATAGTGCTCAATTTAAAAAAAAAAAAAGAAAGAAAAGAAAAATCCAGGGCACTTGCTAAACTTAACGGAATATGGGACAACAGTGAAAACTGGGATATAGAGTTACCGTATTTGATCTACCACCATATCATTTATTCTCATTTAAGAAGTCCCTGTAAATCATAAGTGATGTTTCCCTCTACTTTATGTGATGATTCTCCAGTTTCAGTGCTAACACTTCCCGGCCACGTGTTATCTGCTTCTTGTACTGGCATCCATTCTCTTGCAGCAATCCCTGCTGCTGCCTTTCCCTCTCAGTGGTACCCATGTTGACATTGCTGTAAGCAATCTCCTCTCATTGCCAAGTTTTAGTGAGAAACACATACCTTCTTCCCAATTATGTTAAACTTTATTATTAGACTAGCAAGCAGGCAGACTCACACTGTAAGTTTCCTACAGTGCTTTAATTTTTGCTCATTTATTCAGTTCATTATATTTCTCCTATTTTTAATAATTTGACACAAATTCCCTGGAGACATAAATCAAGAGATCATTTGAATGACTCCACTTTCTTATTTTTAACCTGAATTTCCATGTACTTGCTTTGGGATGGATACCTTCTTTTACATGTGCTCTGCCTGGAGATTAAGAGTTAGCCAGTGTTTTCTGACTTCTTAATTCATAATCCTGGAGAACAGCCATCATCCAGTGCATCTCATCCTAGACCTTCCAATAAAAACAAACGATGACTTATGCAAATCAATTTTCAGGAGGGCAGACAAACATACTTAAGCAAGATTGAATTTACACAGGTTACATGGCTTAAATTGTTGACCTGGAATCATGTATACATAAATAATGGCAGTTCAACATACAATTGTTGTAATTTTGTTTTTGTTTCAATGAGAATATAAAGAATGAGTCAAAGAAAGTTATACAAGAAAGATGATGTTTGAGGTAGTTTATGGTAGATGAATCACAATTCCTTAAGCAAATAGAACAAGGAAGGATACTTTAAGGTAGGGAGAAACCACATGTTTTGATGAATTGATACATGAAATTTTGTCACTTATTTAAAAATTAATGAATGTTTCTGGCAGATAGAATGAGGAGTTTTTGGCAGGTGGTAATAGGAGTTAAAATATTGTCAAAGACTTTGCCACTTAAGAAATCTGGAATTTATTTGGTTGAAGTATCAAGCAGACCCAGGTTTGTTAAAAAGGAGAGTAGAATATATACTTAGATCTATACAGTAATAACTCTTACGGCAGTTTAGTTAGTAGAAAGCAGGTAATCTTACTAGGAAACAATTATTCTAAAAGACAGTCTTATGTTATAATTGTGGATTTACAGGTGTTTGAAAATTCTGATTAAGGGGCCTGACTACATGTGTTTTTATTTATTTTTTATTTTTTTTCGAAGATTTTATTTATTTATTTTTGTGAGAGAGAGATAGCACACAAGCAGGGGGGAGCAGCAAGCCGAGGGAGAAGCAGGCTCCCCGCTGAGCAGGTAGCCTGAAGTGGGACTCAATCCCAGGACCCTGGGATTGTGACCTGAGCTGAAGGCAGACTCTTAATTGACTGAGCCACCCAGGCACCCAAGGGGCCTGACCACATGTGTTTTTAAAAAGAATGGTCAATATGTCAGAAAACTACACAAGCATCCTTTCAGTATTAAGACCAAGATATTAATCTCTTCTTTGTTGGTTTGAAAGACAGTAACTTGAATCAGGACGTAGTGTCAGGGAGGGGTGGCGAAGATACCTTTTGGGTAGAAAGAAGTGAGACTATTAGGTCAACTCCTATAGCAAATCAGGTAGTCAAGTGGCCCTAGTTCTGACTCAGCAAATGACAGAATTTGCAGTGATAGCCCTCTTGTGAAAGTCCTAGGGCTATAAACAAATAGATGTAATATTTTTGATCTGAAATATACATTAATATAATAGCAAAGGAATACAGGGGGCTTATCCTCCCTGGCATCATAAAGGGCTAAGTGGATGAGAAAAGGGTCCAAGGTCAAGACAGTAACAAACTAATCCTTTGGAAAAAAGAAAGCACCCTAAGAAATGCTTGGATTATTTTAAGAAAGGTGAAGGTAGCATCCATGGAGAAGAGATTGTTCGGGTGACAGATAATATGTGGGCTTGAGTCAGTTGATTGCAGTGCTTAACAGAATTGTGACCTTATTTTTCCCCCAAAAGACAAATTAATGATGCTGATGATACAACAAGAATGATAGTAAGAGGGACGCCTGGGTGGCTCAGTTGGTTAAGCAGCTGGCTTCAGCTCAGGTCATGATCCCAGAGTCCTGGAATTGAGTCCCATATCAGGCTCCTTGCTCAGTGAACAGCCTGCTTCTCCCTCTGACTGCTGCTCCCCCGCTTGTGCTCTCTCTCGCTCCCTCTGACAGATAAATAAAATCTTTAAAAAAAAAGATAATAAGAGCTTAAGTATATACAGTGGTTAATATGTGCCAGAAACTGATCTAAGTGTTTAAAAAACACTATCCAATTCAATATTTGTGACACATAGTTAAATACATACATACATACACACATACATAAATACATAAATGATAGATGATAGGTAGATAGATGCTAAAACAGATTACCTATATTAACCAAGTTTTTGGTTAGGTGATTTTTTTTTAATTGACTAAATATAGCTATTTAGCATTCTATTAGCCCTGATCCTATAGTCTGTTTCTTCTATGCCGATAATCTGGGTTTGATCTTCAAACCTAGCCAAATATGTTAAAGTAATGATTAGGCCAGCTGAGACTATAAACTCTCCAGGGAAAATCAAAGCAATGCTTAAATGTGTATTTAATTCCCAGGCATATGGGGGTTTCTCTAGAGCTTTCTGCTGCTTGTTTATAGCTTAATTCCTCTCTGACCGAAGAACTACATTATATGGTGTCAGGCCTTTGGAATTTGTTGAACCTTGGTTTATGACCTAGCACATGGACAACTTTTAGGAGTGTTGTTTGTGTACTTGAAGCAACTGTTTCAATTGCTGTTGTCAGTTGTTGTGTGTATATATCATTTAGATCAAGCTTGTTTTCATCGAATCTCTATTAAGATTTTAATTTGTTTGTTTTATCAAGTGCAGAGAAATTTCCCAGGTTATCTTGTATTTGTATGTTTTTTTTTTCAGTTCTGCTGTATGTTATATGTTCAATTTATGTTATTTATATTCTTTGTGAATTCAAAACATTTAGCATTAAGAAACATTTTTTTCTTTTTTCTTCCTGTAGTTTTTTGTTTTGTACTTTTATCTACTTTATTACTTAGATACACAGGCTTTCTTTTTTGTCTGTTGTTTATGTGATATAACTTTTCTCCATTATTTTTTTTGTATGTATTTATTGAAGATATTCCTCATATATACAGCATATTTTGGTTGTAGCTAGTTGTCTCTTTAACTGGAGTATTTAAAGTCAGATTTCCTGTCATACTATCATGATTTCTTCTGTGATTCAATTTACCATCTTACTCTTAGTTTTCAACATGTGTTCTTCATTTCTATTTCTCTCCTTTTGCTTCGGTTTAGTGTTTCAGAATATCTTCTTCCTCTCCAATATTGGCTTGTTAGTTATACATAATTTTACGATAGACCCGAAAGATTATAAAACACATTATTGCCTTAGGGCTTTAGAGCACTTGGACTACATGAGTTTCCTCTCCCCCACCATTTGTGTGATTATTGTTTATTAAATCAGTATAAGCTTGAGAGCAAGATTCAACTCAAAGCAATTTGTACTCAAAATAATGGTTATATGTTGATTTTTTTTCCAGTCCACCCTTACTGATTCTGCTTGTTATATATACAACACAGTAGAGTGAAGGATTATGCCCCTAGAACAAAGTACTGACAGACAAGGCAAAGGACCTGATAGTAAGAAGAAGAGCCTCCTTGGTTTTCCTTATCAAGTCCAGTTGTTAAAGTGTATTTATTTGGGGGCTTACCCTATGCCAGATACTTACTGTACTGGACTTTAAAGATTCAATAGGGAGTGAGAAAGACACATTCACTGCTTTGTATATTACATTCTAACAAGGAGAGAGATAGAAATGAAGGAGATGCTGGGGCGCCTGGGTGGCACAGCGGTTAAGCGTCTGCCTTCGGCTCAGGGCATGATCCCGGCGTTATGGTCGAGCCCCACATCAGGCTCCTCCGCTATGAGCCTGCTTCTTCCTCTCCCACTCCCCCTGCTTATGTTCCCTCTCTCGCTGCCTGTCTCTATCTCTGTCAAATAAATAAATAAAAATCTTTAAAAAAAAAAAAAAGAAATCAAGGAGATACACATACAGTCTAATTCAGTTATTATGTTTCATTTGCTTATTCAAAGAAACAAGTAAAGGGTTGCAGTAAGGTTGGAAAGTATGGGCAGTGTGGCTAAGGCAGTCTTAGGGTCATCACAGAAAGTGTCTCTGACACTATAGAGCACTAATCCCCTTATCTCAAGGATGAAACAAGAAGCTAACTAAGCAAATAGGCAAAGTGTAGTTCATCTGAAAGGAGCTATTGCTTGTTTTCCAGTCTAGGTGATTGATGAAGATAATCATGTCAAACTTGGGTATTGCACAGAGGATGGCAGGTTTCAACACTGGGGAGCCTGAATTCCTGAACAAATACTTCCAGGACAGTCCCCTTTCCATTAAGAAACAAATGTTTACTTGGACAGGAAATAAAATGGTCTTATCTTTGGGCTCTGTTTTATATCTTAAAGTTCATTTGTTAGAACCATTTTCAACATTCTACCTAATACTCATGGGGAAAATAATGGTTTTATTCTAAGTACAATGCAAAACTTTGAAGCCTTCAAGTAATGACACGATATGATCATAATTATGACTTACTAGTACTCTTATTGAACTATGGAAAATGGACAGAAGGAGAGTGGGAATGGAAGTAAAAGTTTGCTTAAAGGTTGGAGAATGTTCCCGGTAAGAAATGATGTTCCAGACTGACCTGACATTCTGGGAAAGACAAGGTTATAGTGATAGAACAGGTCAATGGTTACCAGAAGTTATAAGTGGAGGAAGGTTTGACTGCAAAGGACAGTGTGAGGGAGTTTTCAGGAAATGAGCAAACGGTCTGTATCCTGATCATGATGGTAACTACACGAATTTATACATGTGCTAAAACTCTACATTAAAAAAAAATTGAACTGTACAAAAAAAATCTATTTTACTGTATGTAAATATAAATATAACAATGAAAAACGTGCTTTAAAAACCCCAGAGACCTTAGAACTATTGTCCTTAAGCCATGAAATGTGGTCCACAAGAGCCAGTTCAATTTGTTTGTACAGATTCTCCTTGATAAATGACTCAACAGGCATAGACTGCCCTCTATGCCCTTGTTTATTGTATAGTAAAGTTCTACACAGTATTGAATTTAGCACCTTGGGAATCACATTTTCTTAATTGTATATATACAATTTTATAAAAAAAAAAGAATATAGGAAGTAATTTAGGAAGCTAGTTTCAGTATATGGTATATAAACAAATGCATAATACTATTTAATAACTATACTGAAAAGTTTTGTTATAGTTTCATGGGAAGTAATTTATAACTTCAAGCAAGCCTATGTGTTCCTCAGATATGTATTACTTTTTTTGAGATTGAGAATGTAATATTACATTTATATCTTATATATCGTATATATCCCGCTACGTACCACAGTCCATGAGAATGAGAAGAAACAATTCTTTATTGTCTTGCTGTACCTGGTTGGTAATTTGTTTATTTTTATTTTTAATTTTTTTAAAGATTTATTTACTTGTTTGACAGAAAGCACACAAGCAGGGGGAGCAGCAGGCAGAGGGAGAGGGAGAAGCAGGCTCCCCATGGAGGAGGAGGAGGGAGCCCTATGTGGGACTCCGTCCCAGGACCCTGGGATTATGACCCCAGCTGAAGGCAGATGCTTAACCGACTGAGCCACCCAGGTGCCCCAACTGGTTGGTAATTTAAAGATGTTCTGAATCTGGGAGGGTATATGTGTAGGGTTTGTATGCAAACACTGAGTGCTGATGTGGCAAGGGTCTCAGGCCCCATGCCATAAGACAACAATTTTATTTTCCTGCTTGACACACCATAAACATAAAGAATACAGATCTATAGACGTATCTGTATTGCAAATTATTATTTACAAATCACTTTCAGCTACAAGTTTGTGTCTTCCATTAAAAGAGTATGATTTTTTTTCTTTATCCTCAGCACTCCCAGATTATTGATGTATTATATGCTTTCAATAAAAGTATATTGAACTGAATGGATGAGTGGATGATGAACAGATGAATAGATAGTTTGATTAAGTAATTAATTAATTAAAAGAGTAGTAGTTTTCCCCATTCTCACTTGTTTAAAATGCCAGTAAGCTCAAAAAAAAAAGTTTGTAGGCTCAAATTAATCTGGGTATATTATGGGACATGCGTATTAGGAAATAGGTAGGTAGGTAGATGGATAGATTGATAAATACATAGATCCCACTATATACGTCCTATAAGAATTCAAGAATTTAATTATTTATTTATGAATAAATGATATTAGTAAGAGCCTTAGGGAAAATATGAATGTATCTCTCTCTCTGTGTTTGTGTGTGTGTGTGTATATATATATATAATGTATACATATATATGTGTATATATTCATATCCATATATATTCATATATATATACTTATATAAATGTGCATATATATTCATATTTTCCCCAAACGTCTACTAATATCATTTATTCTAAAATATATTGAGCCTATGTAAGTCATCTTCTAGAACACATCAACATCTACAATGAAAATTCTCCTACTAAAGCTACTTACAGCCCCTTCTCTATTTTTTTTCCCATTTTCCAGTCTATTATCTTTTGTAATAAGTGATTTCCTTCCGGGTACAGGTGACTCATTTTATCTGAATCAAAGTGATTTCAAGGTTCAGTCTGGATTTTGCTGATGTGCCTGGTTTCAAATATTGAGTCATTCACTTTTTGGCAGAAGAGCCTTGCTCAGTGCCAAGTAATTTAGAAAGCTAGAAGGAACTCCTGTTGGAAGTCAGGCAGAGCAGAATCAGGTGCCAAGTTTTCTTTTTCCATCAAACAATAAAGCTGGTAAATGAAAGTGAATTTTGCAGATCTTTACTAGTAGGAATAAATGTGATTCAAAAGACCCAAACCAAAAACGTCTCCCAGTCAGTAATTTTGTAATTCCAGTCCCTAGCCTGGTGCTGGGCTTAAAGGAGGCCTCCAGTTACGGTGTGTTGTTCAACTCGGATAGTATGTGCCTTATTAAGATAGTTTATTTCTTTTGCCTCCACATACAAATCATCGTATCACATAATCTACTTCTTAGTTGAGCTCAATGGCCCTCCTTGCTATTTTCTCTAGAATTTGCTATATCTCTTTAAATGCTTCTTGTTAGTAAGTATTTCTGGCTTAATTGTTAGCAATTGAGTTCTACAAGAGCTGCATAAAGTTGGAAAATAACTAATTTTCAATACATATTCATCAGAAGGATTTTATTTAAAAGCAAATGAATAGCATCAGATCATCATGCTTTCTAGAATCACAGAATTAAATTACAAACCATGATTTAAATTTTGACAACAAACAAGACAAAAAGAAAAAAAAAGGGGAGTGTGAATTGATCCATTATTTCATCTATGATTTTGCAGCCACAGCAAGTTGTTTGGATTGTAATAGAAAGGCTATAGGTAAATTGCATTTTAAACTGGCTCTTAACATTTTAAAAGAATAGTCTTATTTAATGGTGATGTAATTCAATCAAGACAGATGTAGAAAACTGTATTTTAGAAGGACTAATACAGTCCATAAATACATGTGGCACTTCACAAATTAAGCATTTCAAGAATAATGTTCTATGCTCAAAAAACAACCAACTTGTTGAAAAATTCTCAGCACTCTTAGTTATGAGCACCACATTTAGTGGCAGTTCTAACCTGGACTTTGTTTCTACTTGGACTCGATTCTAGAACGGTGCCTCAGAAAACAAGGGACAGTTTTAAAGCACACTTAGATGTTAAACATCTAAGAACCCAATACCTTGCCAAGTTGTGCAAAATATCTCTCAGGGAAAAGTATAAAGGTGCAGCCTTCAATGATCATTGGCTCCAGAACATGTTATGTTCTTTCCTGAGGCACAGGTTTTATGCATCCCGGGCTTACTACAGGGCATACCAGGCACCCTCCTTTCAGAACACACAAGCCCATCCAATGGCTTTTTTTTTTTTAAGAGTTTATTTATTTATTTATTTATTTATTTATTTATTTATTTGAGAGGGTTGGGGGAGCTAGAGAGCACCAGCAGGGGGAGTGGCAGAGGGAAAGGGACAGGGAGAGGGAAGGCTCCAGACTGAGAAGGGAGCCTGATGTGGGGCTTGATCCCTGGGACTCCAGGATCATGATCTGAGCTGAAGGCAGATGCTTAACCAACTGAGCCACCCAGGCGCCCCCAGAAGCTCTTCCAGTGCCTTGAAGGCCCACTTGACATCAGCCTTGAGCTTTTTCACACAGAATGCATGCTTCCTACTCTCAATAGTGCATTCATTGTGAGGAAATGAATATTATTGCCTGTGGTAGATGTTGAACAGTGCCAAGGATCAATTTTGAAGTTTTCTATGGTTACTATGAAATGTGTTGTCAAGAAATGAGAATGGGGGTTTGTATAGACAATCAGGGCTTTCAATGGTCTACTTATAATTGGCAAGCAAGCTACTTAGCCCCTCCGGACTTCTCAACAACCTTCTAAATACAATTTTTGTGATGCTTAAATGAAATAATATAACAAAATCTTTTGTAGCAGTATGAGAAGTGATGGAGAGGGTGTGGTATGGAGTCAGACTGCAAGCATTTGGGTGTTGCCATGTAACAGCTGCCCCATCTAAAGGGGGTTATGTTACCTTTTTAGATCTCAGTTTCTGCATCCATAAAATGGAGGTGAAAATAACATATAGTTCATAGGACGGTTTAAATGACTATCACATTTAAAATGCGCAAAGCACACTTACTCATGATACCTAGCACTTAATATGTCCTCAAAATTTTATGATTATTTTTACAAATTTTTTTGTGTGGGGGTGTATGATCTTGCCTCGTGGGCTTGCTTGTTTCCTTCTTATGGGTAGGGACTCATAAAATAGTGGCAAACAGTGTAAGGTAATGAGGAGAACACAGGACTTAGCTGGGGAAAAAGGATAACGTCCTCTGACTCTCTTTTCCTAGATAAGTGCTCTGCCTCTAGCATCATCATTATTACCATAATTAATTTAATAAGACATTACAATATAGGATTTTCACATGGCATTCATTTGGAGATACTCAACCAAATGTTTTTGTCAAAGGTTTTCCAGGACCTCCATTTAACCAGTGTTCAAACTAGCATTTTCAGGAGATGAAGGGCTCTTGGAGTGGATGTTTTGATATAGAAAATCAATTAATTAGTGGCAATTCTGGCTCCATCTGAGTAACAAGCATTCATATGTGATTCCCTTTCCAAGAAATCATCTCTTTTGGGTTTGCAGAGCACTTCCTATTCTACTTGAGCCAGATGCCATTTGCATCTATCAAAGGGAGGGCAGCAACCTGTGAAGCTGTGCTGACTGTCTGCCCTTAGGGTCAGTGAAGGCTGGAGTCCCTGGATTTTGTCAGTTCCAAAAGTGAACAGTTTTCAGATCACTGCCTTATTGATCCCAGGTTCATCCCTACTGCTTCTGTTTTAAAAACAAAGTAATAATTGGCTTTAGATTTGTCATGTAGACGTAGCTTAAATCTCAGACTACAATAGAAATAAATATCACAGTAGCTAACAATAGTATTAGTTGAATAAGCAATTTAATACTTCTCTTAATTAACTGGCTTCCCTAATCTGGACACAGATGTAGGTCTAATATAATGTGTTTCCCTTCTAGTAATGTGAAAGTAGGCAATTTCTTCTCCTAGTGACTTGTCCCGGAATTTCGGCTAACTACCGATGTTTAGTGTAATTAACTGTTTGTAAAAGAAATCAAATAACCTAGGCTGTATCCATCAGAATATCAGTGCTTAGCATGTGTCAGGAACGTCGTTAAATTCCTTGAAAGCATTAATATAGCCTCCAGAGTCAGAGTGGTGACTTTAAATCCTCATCTGTAAATGTGGACCACAACAGTAATGATACCAAACTCACAAGGTTGCTATCATGAATAGATAAGACGCAGATACAAAGCATTTAGAGGAGAGCTTGGCGTTTAGAAAAGTACTCAGTACACATTAGGTGTTACTGTTATTACTATTATGCTATGCCATATTATAGTAATCTGTAATATCCCATTATATGACAAACTATAAAATACTCTATTTAAATATATGTATATGCATACATAGATGTATATGCATACATAGATGTATATATACACAAGCATATGTATCACACAATACTATACTATGATAGTAATTTCCCCATTTCACAGATGAAGGAGTTGAGATTTAATGTAGCTAAGAAACTTTCCAATGTTGCAAGGGACGTGGAACTCAAACCCAAGCAGTTGGTTAGCATGACGAGCTACCCCTTTGACTTGTGCACATGTAGTCCATGAGGGGGATTCTTTCTCTAATAGGTGTAATTTATAATTCAAAGAGCCAAATAAATGAACAGATGATACTTCTAGTTTAATAAAGCCAAATAATATTTTTAAGAGAAGTGGGAAGCTGAAATTGGTTTACTGTGGAGTTAATCCAAAGGCCCAAGTGGCTGGTAGGTAAATTAACACAAATGTGTAAAACAGAATAGGCATAAGAATGGTGGGGCTTATGAGTATCTAGGGAGCACGGGCTTTAATGATATTGATTCATATCATGTAGAAATGTGAGTACACCATCACCAATTTCTCACAAAGGGCCTGGCATCCATATATTTATGTGAAAACACTCTGATTTTAAAAATGGGAGCTATTTCAAAATGGTTTAAAGCACTGTGAAGTCTAAATAAAGCAGTTCCACAGATTTGAATTTGGCCAATGGGCCACCAGTGTGCAATCTCCATAAAATAGACGGTGAAATCACAGACTCCAGAGTGATGAATTTCTCATAAACAGTTGTATTCCTAAAGAGCTGAATACTTTTGAATAGCATCTGCCCATTAATAAGTTCCTCATATGTGAGGAGCTGCACTTACTGAAAAATTCCATTTGGAGACTCAGCCTCACTCTGGTAGGGAATACATGGCCGTGAAGCCCGGAAATGGGAAAGGAGCATAGTTGCATGGAGGTATGGACGCTCACATAGTCTTGTTTTTTCAAGTCCACACTTGATATTCCGAAGTAGGGTCCTGGTCATTCACTTATACTTGGCCCCATCTCATCCCCAAAATATTTCCACAAGTCTTTGGTGCTCTATTTTGTTTTAGTTTCTTGATTTACCTGGGCTGGAATGTTGCAATAACATCTTTCTGTCTAGTTGCAATCCTCATAAAAATGTTAATCCTTCCCTGGTCTTTTGTCTACTGTCTCTAGTTGCTTTTTTTTTGCATCCTCCTCCATCCTAAACAGATATCCCTGGGGAAAAGAAAATTGCATTATCTTGCACCTCACGGACACTGATCCTGCCTAGAGACTTCCTACAGTTTAATCCAAATACCTGGTTGCTCATCTCACTGCTACAGGAGCAAACTGACTCGGCCCGACACACTTAGAATATACTTAATACATCATCCTTATTACTATCACATGTCTTTGTTTCATTGTTGTATGTGTTAGTCTTGGGCTATTTGCTGAGACATATACTTTCTATGCACAGGGCCTATTAAACTGTGTCATGTAAAACAGAGCACAGCATTCAGTTGAAAAAACTTTAAGTGACTTTTCTTGCTAAGTGCTTTGCCTCTTTGTCATTTATAGTTATTAACATGGTTTTCTCACTGGGAAGTTAAACACAGAGATTTCTGGGGCTCCTGGGTGGCACAGCGGTTGAGCGTCTGCCTTCGGCTCGGGGCGTGATCCCGGCGTTATGGGATCAAGCCCCACATCAGGCTCCTCCGCTATGAGCCTGCTTCTTCCTCTCCCACTCCCCCTGCTTGTGTTCCCTCTCTCACTGGCTGTCTCTATCTCTGTCCAATAAATAAATAAAATCTTAAAAAAAAAACAACACAGAGATTTCTGATTGAATTTAGAATGTTGGGAAGTTTCCCTTCCTCTAGTGGTAATCAGTTCTGAAGTGTGATTAGTACCTTAACTCTAATCATTTTTACCACTCCATTTTTCAGCCCCCACATTAGGTTCTATTTTATACTCCTTCCCCTAAGGTAAAAATTCCTGTGTGTTTTGCAACCAGAGCCAGGAGATTGATAGGACTATCCAAAGGAGGAAGTGAAATCATATTGTTTGAAGTGGGAAATAAAAATTAAACAGGCTGGACCACATAGAGTTGAGGCTGTAGAGCTAGCTCTTGCCATACCTTGTCCTCTAATTAATCTAATGTAATGAACTTAAAATGCTTCAAAAAACAGCTTCGAAAATTTAAAGGATTTACTGGCATATACAAAGACTCTTCCGTTTCCTAAAGGGAAGTGCCATGATCATAGGCCAAGATGGAAAACATTTTAATCATGGTATAAAACATCAGTTTTCTTACCAGGACAATCAGCAACATAGCTAGAATGATAAATCGAATTCAATTTATTTTCATATGTCATCTTTTGTACCAAATACCTTCAAATGTGAGGGACAAAATAATGAGATAACATTTATTCAGCACTTTGAAGTGAAATTTCTAACTCTTGGGTGTCCCAGTGGATTGGTCTGTGATTTCTCTAAAAAGGCAACATGATAGATAAAGTTTATCCTGCCCTATTTTCTTCCATTTCCCTTTGCTTTTTGCTTTTCATTTCCAATCACACAGAATTTGTTACAAGGAAAACAAGGCAATGCAACAAGAGGAAGATGGCAATGCCCGGAGGAGAGTGATCGCACATCTTCTAGTTACAACTAGGAACTAAAAACCAAAGATTCAGGCTCAATACCTAATTCATTGAAGGCTGACAGTGCATTGGGTAAAAACCAATGCTTTGTGAGTATCTAGATGGATCTCTGTGGAAAAGTAGTAAAGCTATATTCTAGTTTTTAAAGTACTGTCAGATCAAAGGGGTAATGTAAGCGTATTTACCTCTTTTTAATGTCCAAGTTCAGAATACACGGCACTCTGGTATCCTTCAAAGTGTGATAAAGAATTTCTTGCAGTACCCTAGCGAGGTCAATCGAGTTACAGATAGCCCATTGTGGGGAATTTTGCATTACTCCAGAGTGCACCGATAAATGATAAATTTTGCAGTCCATCAGTAGGATATGTGAAGGTCTCTTTCTTACTGTTTAGCTGATAACTGATAGACAATTTTCAGTATCACCCTGCCCCCACCGCCAAACCACTGTTTAGCAATGAGAAAAAAAAAAAAAAGATCTCAAGCTATTTGGAGCTCAACTACCACATTAAAACAGTTATCACGTGGAACATGTTAGGTATTTTTCATTCTAAAAACACAAACCATCTTTTAAAGAATATATTAAACTGTTTTAAACTGTCTTTTATCAACACCTTTGTCTTGTGATTAAATATTAGACATGGATCATTTTAGCGTTTATGTCACTTATAAGTATTGCTTTCACCTTGAATTTAATCCTGATGTTGCAGAGAACTTTTCCTTGAAGTCAAGTAGCTTGAAATTGTACAGGTATGTTGGTATAGTCAGGGAAGGTAAAAATGAAGAATTGACTATTTTTATGCCGCAGAACACACCATCTAAGAGTTATAAGCATAGCAACTTTTTCCTCAAAACTTCTTCAAAGATTATTCCCAATTAAGTCTGGTAGTTAAATGTTTGCCATTTATTTGGTGTACCTTTAAAAAACATTTTTGTGTAATACTGAACTCAATTCTTATGTCTAGAATTCTTTCTCTTAATGAATGCTTCAGCACTAACTATTGAAAAGCAATTTATTTTTATGAAACTCTAAGGATCAAATCTCAGAAGCCATTATTTATATGATGAACCTATGACTTTCCAAATTGCCTTGAAGTGCTGCACAGAAATGCTCCTTTTGTCTTCTGTATTTGCTTTATTGCTACATGACACGTTGCTATTTATTGCAAAAAACAAATCTCAAAGCAAAAAGGAGGGTGTTATTGAATATTTCTGTGCATATCCTTTATTTTTTAAATTTATTTTTTAAATTTTTAAGAAGGTTTTATTTATTTATTTGACAGAAAGAGGAGAGAGAGATAGAGAGCGCGCATGCACAAGCAAGGTGAGTGGCAGGTAGAGGGAGAGGGAAAAGCAGACTCCCCGCTGAGCAGGGAGCCCAACATGGGGCTCCATCCCAGAACCCTGAGATCATGACCAGAGCCGAAGGCAGATGCTTAACCAACTGAGCCATCCAATTTTTTAAAATTTATTAACAAAGTTACAGGTTTTGAGATGTACCTAAAGCCTTGTCCTTCTTTTTCCTCTTAAGCCATGTCTAATGAAACTCTGTTGAATTAATAATGTCTGTGTTTATTTGACACAAAGATAGAGAGTGAAACATTTTTAACTACATTATTGATTTATTTGGTAGAAATAGACTCTGTTTACCTTAAAGAGTCTCAAATATAGTCCACACTATAATGTCCACAAATATAGTCCACTCTCAGAAAGATTTTAAATGTTGACAATTATCACAATTTACAGAGTAAAATACACAGGAAGCAAATTACCCAGAATACTCTTCTTAAATATATTGAGAATATGCAATTGGCATGCTTCTCATCTCTAGTAATTAGCTGCCTTACATGAGTACAAGGTGGATTTACATGTGGTGGAAACATAATGACCAGATTGCCTAAACTGATTTTATGGAAATTCTTTTTTTTTTTTTTTTTTAAAGATTTTATTTTTTTTTTATTTTTTCGACAGAGATAGAGACAGCCAGCGAGAGAGAGAACACAAGTAGGGGGAGTGGGAGAGGAAGAAGCGCTCATAGCAGAAGAGCCTGATGTGGGGCTCGATCCCATAACGCCGGGATGACGCCCTGAGCCGAAGGCAGACGCTTAACCACTGTGCCACCCAGGCGCCCCTGATTATATGGAAATTCTACCTAACACATGGTTTCACAATAGGAAAACATACTTGAAATAGGATCCATGCTGAGATATCTGGAATACAGCCATAGTGTATAGATATAACATCTTATCATTATGAAAGTCAAATGAGAAGTACAAAGGGGTACATAGTTTTTCAGTTTGAAGCATAACCTAATCTTAGTTTATTCATGTTTATCCTATGAACTTCCTTTTCAAATAAACCTATTGTATTTGTTTTCAAGCTTGATATTTTAATCCAACTGTTTTAGAATCATAGATTTTATATATTATATATGTACATACATACATATATGTTTGTGCATACATGTGTATCGTGTGTTTGTGAGTATGTTCAGTATCTGATCAGCATGTCAGGATGGAGCTTAATGTTTTACAGGTCAGGTGTTTAATCCAGGTTAAATATTGCCAACACTGATTCAAGGTGGACATTGAGATTGTATTTACCCATTGAAAAAAAAATACTTTAGTAGTTTCTAAAACTAGAAGCCTCCTTAAACAGCACTCATTTTAGGTTAAGGATGAGGAGATTAAGTCCAAGTGTTATCTAAAGTCCGACAGCCTATTTCTGAACTCAGCTCCAGCCCAGGTCTCCACTCTGCATCTTCATCCCTCACATGACCCCCCCCCCCACTACACACAAGAAAGTTTCTGCAATCTAACCACTCATATTTAAAATCAGGCAATATTGTTCTATGACTCCACTCAAAGGTAAATTTAGCTAAAACTACCCATCTGGCTGTCGCACACACACAAGATGTTCTATATGCTCCTTGGTAATGGGGTCGAAATTAAAACAGTTATATTAAAGTTCCATAATAACTTAATTATAGTAATAAAACCTGATAAATAAGAAAAGAATACTTGCTTCCCCAGACTTACCACCTGGGGGTGATAATTCATTTGTGTCCAGAATAATTAATGTGCTGCGTTAGGTTTTTCACAAATGAGAGTATGTCCAAGGGTGCCCATCAAATACATCATATAAATATATACAACACTACTATCTGTTTAAGAAATAATGTAAAATAATTATTTTCATTTCATGGTTTTTTTTTTCCTTTGACATTTCAAACAGTATCAGCTGTTAATTACCTTTTTTTCTTTTCTTCCAGAAACCTACATTTTGGTTTTCTGCTATGGCACATCTTTCTACCTACTCTTTCTTTACATTTTATAAATGATCCTTTAGCTTTAGAGAAAGTGTTATTTTTTTCTGTTGTATTGACTGCTCATTTTCTATCTGTGTATATTTCCCTAGCCTTGTTTGAAATTGTTTTACTTTATGATTATCTTGAATATAGATGTTGGACAAAGTGGTGGTAACTAGGTGCTTATTTCCAGCTGCACAACTCAGTATGAAGGTACTTAAATCCCCGTCACTGAGATATTCAGAAAAGTCATGTTCATAGTGTTTTATTTAGAATATGTGAATCACCAACAGTGCAAGAGGGTTCCACTTTCTCCACATCCTCACCAACACCTATTGTTCCCTGTGTTGTTGATTTTAGCCATTCTGACAGGTGCCTAAGTGGCACAGTTAGTTAAGTGTCCAACTCTTGGTTTCAGCCCCGGTAGTGATCTCAGTGTCATGAGACTGAGCTCCATGATGGGCTCCACGCTCAGTGCAGAGTCTCCTTGAGATTCTCTCTCCCTCTGCCCTGTCCCACTTGTGCTCTCTCTCTCTCTCAAATAAATAAATCTTAAAAAAAAAAATTGCTGCTCAACCACAGCTCTCCTTTCCTTCATATCTCCAGATCTAAGTAAAAAATACAATAGCCTTCTGCCCCTTGCCTTTCCAGCATTGTCGTATCCTTCTGTCCTCATATCTGCTTCTAATTCTGCCTTCTAAGATGCTCTCCAACTTAGACCTAATTTCCACTTTGTATCTTATCCTAACAGAGAAGAAACTTACTCACTTTGTAGACCTCAAGCATTGCACTTTAAATTAATTATGTAAATCTTCAAATTCTTTACTCCTCTTAGAATTATAACTTCTGAGAATCGTTTGTGCCTTTTTAACTTCCTTTCCAATCTAGCATGATGCCTAACAGATGTCATCTAATGAAAGGATTTGATAGTCACAGACTTTACCATGAAAATTCCTTGTTTACATCATACTTCTAAAATTCTTTGTATTATTCCAAACCCTGTCTACTTCTCATTTCTTCTTTTTTAAAGATTGATTGATTGATTCATTTGATAGAGAGTGGGGGGAGGGGCAGAGGAGAGAGAGAGGGAATCTCAGGCAGACTTCTTGCTGAACGCAGAACTGAACACAGGGCTTGATTGCACAACATGGAGATCATGACATGAGCTGAAATCAAAAGTTGGTTCCTCAACCGACTGAGCCACCCAGGCACCCCTACTTCTCACTTCTACCAAAATTCTGTAAGGTTTTCTTTTCTAACTTTCAAATGTTAATTAATGGTGTCAATGGAGTGACAATTGCCTCATGGCTCCTCAATTTTTTTTTTTAATGTTGCTAGCACATCTGTGGTTTATTCCACAATAGCCGATTTCCACTGAGGTCGCAGTGGGACTCGGGAAACACTATTCCCCTCTAGCTTATTTATTTTATAATTCTCCTTTTAGGCACAGTTTCCCTACATGATACTTTAATGAAATTCTGCAATCATTCAACTTATTGCAATAAACAACCTTCATATTGAATCTTGGGTTATAGAAGTCAAAAGGTATTTAACTCTTAATAATAGACTTTGCCCTCATAAAAGATTTTAGGGTCATTGAGTTAAATATTGTTCTTTCACCTAAAGTTTCCTTCATCCTTTTGAGCTTCTTTCTTATCTTTTGTGGCAGTCTGTGTACTTCTCAAAACCATGTTGCCCTCCACTCCCTACAGGTCTCAATGACAGTGCCCACCCTGCTTCTGCATTGCTCCGTTCTCAGCCACTTGATTGACTTCTTCCTCATTTAGGCACTGGAAGAGGGCTGGAGAAACTGATTCTTGCCCCCAAAAGATCTGATTAATTGATTAGTTATTATTTTTAACAGAGCCCCATCCAGTTCACTGTGGTGTTCATCCTCATTTACCCGAATAGAAACATTAAACATTCTAAGTCAAGATTAGAAAATCAGATGTGAAAGGAAAGCCTTATCTCTACATCATCTCCTCCATGAGGTGCATTGTGTGCTGCTTGTTTCTGAGTGTAGCCCTGAGCCTTCTATATCACAATTTCCTAATAGGTACATAGCACAGGTCCATGTTGTTGGGAGTCTACTGAGTTTTGGAAATGGATCTAATATGGCCTCTGCAGAATGCAGACACTCCTCTGTGAAGCACTGTGAAATGAAAGTTTTCAACAAATGTAAATTGCTCTCAACTCTCTCCCAGTCTGAGAACTATGTATAATACAAAGAGAAATGACTGACCCAAACAAGAGCTTTTTTTTTTTTTTAAAGATTTTTTTTATTTATTTATTTGACTGAGATAGAGACAGCTAGCGAGAGAGGGAACACAAGCAGGGGGAGTGGGAGAGGAAGAAGCAGGCTCATAGCGGAAGAGCCTGATGTGGGGCTTGATCCCATAACGCCAGGATCACGCCCTGAGCTGAAGGCAGACGCTCAACTGCTGTGCCACCCAGGCGCCCCCAAACAAGAGCTTTTTAAGGCAAAGCATTGTTTTAAAATCTCTAACTTGAGAAATCCTTTTCTTTTTCCCTCCTTGATATTTAAACATCAGGTATTGCAAAAATAATGTACTCTCTAAAGAATTCTGCCATTAATAATTAGTTTATACTACTCCCCTTTCCTAAGCATTATAAATGATGACCACGATACTGAAGATTATGGATATGGGGATTTGCAGGAGTAGCTGCTTCATTCTTACAGTCTAATAGAAGAAATCACATACAGAGTCTTGTGTTTCCAAAATGGCCGCAGATTAGACTTGCTTTCAATTGGATATTTCTTTTAAATGATTCTTTCTCCCATCCTTCATCCCATATAACACCTTTGTTAGCTCCATTATCTTTATTCACAGACTTCCTCCCACTTGGACTATCTTCAGTCTTCCCCTTTGTTATCCAAGTTTTGTCTGTCCCCTTCTTTCAGAGAATTTCTACAACAATCACCATTTATTTTTAACGACGTATCTGGTTGGACCCCAGTGGATATTCACTACTCACTGTTCAATCCCAGAATGGCTGATAACTGATTGAATTAAAAACAAAATTGCTACAGTAGTAAGCAACTTTATTACATTTTCTGAAATGTCCAGTAAGGAAAGTCTCCATAGCAATTTGTCTTAAGCAGCTCCACCACCTGCACGAACACCAACAAGAGTATACACAATCCATGTGAATAAAGCTGATGAAGGGTTAGAATCAGGATTCCCAGTTAAAGTTCTTTGAATTTTGAGCATTGACTGGAGCATAGGTAAAGGAGCAGGCTTTGGAGATAAAGAGGCTATGTGGCCAGTTCTAAGCAGTGAAGAAACGGAAGAGGACTAGCTCCTTTCCACTAACTCTGCACAGAGCCTACTGTCTTTCAATAAAGCTTATTCTAAGAGTCCCCAGTGCTGCTGTCTCAAAGACAGAACTTAGTAGAAAATACATTTGGGGTAAAACGATTGATAATAGGATATTGTGATTGACATCAAACCTTGGCTGAGATCCAGGAAACCAGTATGAAATATATTTATAGAGACTGGTCACTTAACTCAATAAATATCTGGTTTGTAAATGGACTCTTAATTTGCTCTATAACTTGAGTCCATTCTCTATTCAAATATGAGGTAGCCATAGAATAAGTAAAAAGATAGGACTAATAAGGGATAAACAAGGTGTGATGGAGTCCAAACTCCAATTTTGCTAGGATGTATGAACTTAAATAAAAATATTTTTCAAATAAAAGGGAAAAATGGAGTAATAATTCATAACTCCTAAGTCTTTTGTGAGTGTCAAATGATTGAGACAGTGAAAGTGCTTTATAGTCATATGTTATAAATACATATATAACTACTACTCTCCAAACACCCAGCCTATAAACTAGCTACTTTTCTGGTTGAATTTTAAATAGGTAGTTCTCATTCCTATTGCTCTATAATCACCCATTCCATCTTTCTAACTGAGAATGCCACCTTGTGTTCCACTGTATAATCCAAACAACATTCTTGGCACTGGTGATATGCTGTTAAGTAAGAAAGACAAGGTTCCAATTCCCATAGATTTATATTAGAGATCTCTTATTGCCTTTGTCACATGAAGGAATATGTTCAAATTTGCAATGAAATACTAGGTAGCTATTTTAGTCTGTTACTGAGTCCATATGTACAATCATGGCATTAATATGAAGGAGAATTTAGGAAGTGCCAGATTATGTTTATTTAGTTCTATGCATGCATGCATACATTCACTCCATCAGTCACTTCTTTTACTATTAATAGGCTTTACTATTAACACCAATCTGAAATCCCTACGCAGTTTCGAGGACTACTTTCGGTATCATCTCTCCAGACCTCACTGATCTTTGTTTCTTTCGAATTCCCATGAAAGGCAGTATTGTTTCTCATGCATTAATCTAGACTTTTATAATGTGTCCAGAAAGATGAAGCTAAAAGGGTGTTATGGGCTTATGTGGAATAGAGAATCTGAGTTGAATCTTATGATTGAATCCTACTACCTATATGAGCACAGTGAATTAATCTCTCCAGTCTGTTTACTTGTCCCTAGATAATGGTATATTAATAGACCATATTGTTTTTTTTTCCAGGTTTTAATAAAAATAGCTTGTATGAAAGAATCTAGCATACTGTTTAAATCATAGCAGATGTTAAAAATTTTAGTTCCTCCTTATCAATCATCTATGTCTCTCTGTTAGGTCTTTCAAACAGTAATAGTAAAATGATAAAAAAATGTATACTGGCTTAATTTGAAAATCAAAAGTTGGTGACTATTTTATGTTTTATAGGAGTAATTATCAAACTTGAAATGTTTAAGTATAACCAGTAATCATTGCTAAAACGAAGAGTGAGGTTCCAGGTCCCGAAGGGGTGTTTTGGAGTAGGGCTCAGGTTTATGAATTTTCAACAAGTACCTCCATGTGATTTTGTTTTTGGTCATCCGCATGTACTATTTTGAGAAAGACAGTTAAAGAGTAATTTCCAAGTTCATCACTATGTCACTGCATGAAGTATAAAACAACAGCTAACTGCAAGTTTCACACAACACCATCGCGTATTGTTGCCCTGTAGAAAAACCTGGGTAAAGACAAATCTAATAGATTCCTCACATACACACACAAATCATCCTCATATGCTATAATAAACCTCACAGCCGTATTCTCCATTGAGTAGCAGAGTATCAAGGAATAATTGATTTGATAATGGATGATTCTGGGGTCTATCAGTTGAATCGTCCGAGAATATGGCATGTTTCAAGGGATGAGTCTGGGGTCTATCAGTTGAATCGTCCGAGAATATGGCATGTTTTAATTCTAAAAGTTAAGTGAATATTCGCCTCTCAGAAATTGAAACGAAGGAAGAACTAAAGGAAGATACGTGGCTTTATTACACATTGCTTCTTTTCCTACAGTGAGTGGTATTTTTTGCATGCCTTTCCCTATTTTGGGGAAATAGTGAGGGAGGTATGCCTTTTAATTGTGTATACTACCCAATAAAAATATATTGATAACCCAGTGTTACAGGCATCAGCTCTGTAGTAATGAGCAAAACATAAGTTCCTGATTTCCTGGAGCTTCCCATCTAGAGGTACAAACCTGAAACCAATAATTATAAGCATCTATGAATACTTCATGGGACTTCCATTTTTTTCTATGATCAAGTAACAAGGGAGCATAATCAATCTGATTCATTACAGAATGCAAAGTTATAGGCCAAGATTTAATTTCTCTTCATTAATGCAAATATATATTTCAGCACTGCCTCTGTGTCAGTTGCTGAGTGATGAAGATATGCAAAATCTGACCCCTGTCCTTAAGGAATTCACTGTCTAGTGGTGAAAACCAACAATTAGAGCACAGTGTTATCAATGTTATGATAGAGGCCCATACATAAAACAAATGTATGTCTTGTTTTTAAAACCCACAAGTATTCTACTGTGCTTGAGTAGAAAACATAACACAGACTATTCTTTGGTGAATACTACACAAACAAAGACATTTGACCTCCTGTCTGTGAAAGGAATATCAATAGCAGAATATTTTTCTTATTTGGAGCCAATATTATTCTTCTGAGCCAGGCTGCTACAGGTCATGTTGATGGCATCCCTTGCTGTCTGTTGGTACTCTCCACATGGCCTTATCATGCAGTATCCCTTGCTGGTGTGGGAATGACCCTCTTATACACCTTAGAGTCACTGTCCATTGCGTGAACCAAGCTTATGTGGTCTGGCATGCCCTACTGACTTTTTTTTTCTTTTTTACTGAAAAACACGTTCAAGTTTTCTTGAGTCCAAATCACCAAGGATTCAGAGAGCACTCATGGGCAGAAAATCTCAGAGACAGACTCCAACACTACCTTCTGTCTTCAATGAACAGAACAAAGTTGAGAGTCCAAGTCCATGTACCTGTTTTCCCTAGATTTACTTTACTTACAGGGGAATACCTTGCTCCCTCTCTCAAAATAGGTGATTTTGCCATCTAAACATGCCCAGATGTATTTGAATCCTCCAGTGAATAAGTTGAAGTCTAGGCATGGGTTTCTCCCCAGTGCCTGTCAACATGCAAATAAACTCATTCAGCTTCCAGCAAACCGCTCAAACTATCCAGGCCTCATCTTCATGATAAGGGTTTTAAAGCACTGCTAATTGCTTTAGCACTGCTAACTCCCTCCAAAGAAAAGTGAGGCCCATTTCAAATACAACCTATTTCCCCCAAGGGTATTTTCAACCAGATGATCTTTGTGCTTGAGAAACAAACAAACAAACAAACAAAACCATAAAGAAATTCATATGGCATGAAGGAAAGATATCTTAACAAGCAGTGCAGCTTCAAACATGACAAACATGGGGCAGTTAGTCCATCGCTGTAAAGATGAGGACAGAAGAGAAACTTCTTTGTATTTTCCCTATAAAATGTGACTTTCATCTTTTCTTGACAGATTTCTTGACTTGCTTCTTGTCAGTGTGCAGAGGTTGAGACTTGAAGAATCTGAATTAAAAATAGTTAACTTTTGTTTGATACTGTAATTTTCATCTGAGAAAAAATATCAGGTTGCTATCTTACATAGATCCATCATATTGCCTTGTATTTTATCTGCCATATACATTTGTTATATCGCCCTTGCTTCCAGATCGTGCTTTGTTGACCTGGTTTTTCCCATGGTGGTACATGGAGTGATAGTGATCGGAAAGACAATTTAGGGCTGTCCATTCAAGAATACATCAGTTAAACCCTAGGGAACACTGAATGAGACAGTATAGTTGCTAATTCAGGTAGAAAAGTAGTTCCCAAGTGTTTTCTCTGGGCTGGCAGCATCAGCATCACTTAGGTATTTGTTATAAATGCAAATTTTCAACCCCTAAGCCATACTTATTACTCTGGGGTTAGGGCCCAGGAATCTGATTTAACAAGCTCCCCGGGTCATTCTCATACACACTCACATTTGAGAACAACTGGAAAGAATCCAACAGAAGTCTTCTCTCAGCTCCTTTCCTGCCCTTTACATCATCCTCAGTGCCTCCTTTATTCACTATCTGTCATGATTGTTCATTCTACTGACACCTTAGTTCATCATCTTTATCATTATGCTTCATTAACATCTTATTAGAATAATAGTAGTCCCTCATCCACGGTTTGCCTTCCACGGTTTCTGTTATCTGTGGTCAGCCACGGTCCAGAAGTAGATGATCCTTCTTCTGACTTATGATCAGAAGATCCACAGTAGCCTAACACTACATCACATGCTTATGTCATTCACTTCACTTCATCTTATCATGTAGGCATTTTGTCATCTCACATCATCGCAAGAAGAAGGGCAAATACAGTACAGAAAGATATTTTGACAGACAGAGACCACATTCACATAATTTTTATTAAACTATGTTGTTGTAATTGTTCTATTTTATAATTAGTTATTGTTTTAATCTCTTACTGTGCTTAATTTATAAATTAAACTTCATTATAGGTATGTATGTATAGGAAAAAATACTATATGTAGGATTCAGTACTATCCATAGTTCTAGGCATCCACTGGGGGTCTTGGAATGCATTCCCTGGGGATAAAGGAGGGGCTACTGCAGTTTTATTTCTCCAGAGAGAGAGGATGAATCTGTGCAGTCAGATCTCCTCTTGATACCTTTCATTCAGTCATCTGATAGATTCTGTGGGGTCTTGTTTCTGTCTACTTACTGGTGTGTGACGACCCTCCACCCTGATTATTTCTTCCTGTGCTTGAAATAGTTCTTACATAAAAATAATAACTATATGGCTTTTTTGTAATTCTCTGTTCTACCTCACACTATTTATGTAATGAGACAGAAATTTATAGCTACCTTTATAGGCAGATATAAAATTAACAAGAGAAACACAACTTACCATACTCCCCAAGATTTTAATTTTATGTATGTATGTGTGCATGTTTTTATTTATCTATTTTTAAGTAGGCTCCATGCCCAATGTGGGCCTTGAACTCATGACCCTGAGATCAAAAGTTGCATGCTTTACTGACCGAGCCTGTCATGTACCCCCATATTCCCCCAAATTTAAAAAATTGGTAAACAAATAAAATTTATTATGAGTTTTTTTTTTACCAAGTTTTTTATTACCATTTTGGTATCTGATTTTCTTTTTATAGATTATTATACTTATTCATTCCCATCATTACTTCTACTATGTGTCAACCTTTGACACATATTTTTAACTTATACTAACATTTTCCCTCCATATTGATGATTCTTCTCTAAAAGATTGACAACACAGCTTCAGACCCTCTACTAAAAATGAGACAGTGTCTTTTGACCATTTTAATACATTATTTATGTCATGGAGCTATTTATGAATTAAAGGGCATAATTTAACATCATACCATTATTCATGGTTTTAATATAATGTCTGTGCACTAGCACATGTTTTTGATTTCATGCCGCCTTTCTCTGATTCACTATAAAATCACTAAAGACCACAGGATAAAAAATAATAATAATAACACATTGTCAAATTGCCTATTTTATCAGAAGTCTCATCCTTCCTGAAAAGCTCTTCCCCTTGTGAATATTTCTCTGATACTTCAGCCATCAGGAATATAATCTTAGGGAGCAACCCCTCATTTGCTATCGGATCGCCTTTTCTGCTCCCCCAGGTGGTGTGAATGATGCCTTATTTTCCACCACAGACAGAGAGAACTACAGAGCGGTAGTTATGAGGTGAGTTCTAGAGGAGTACTACGCGAATAAAAGTGCAATGCCGGCAATACGGCGTTTGTGTGCCCTTAGGCAAGTTCCTTAACCTCGTAAGAGCACAGCACCCTCGTCTGCAGGGTGAGGATAATCACAGCAACTCCCTTCCAGAGCTGTAGTGAGCATTAACTGAGTGTGTACAGCTCATCTGGTACATGGTAAGCATTCCATAACTGCTAGACATGATTAACTTTCATGTGGTAAGTAAGGGTATCATTACAGTAGATTCATTTATGTTTATTTTGGTGCCCTAGACTAAACAGAGAAGTTGTGGTAGTCATTTTCTAATATCTAATTTTATGTTTAGTAATTGGGCACCATAAATAGCGATTATCTGACACTGCATGACTCATTTACTATTCCAGAAAACCCCTGGGCTCATTTGAACTGGATACCTTCTGCTCTGGGGAGGTATCCCATCTTGTAGTGTTGTACTTTGAAAAAGCCTAGATTCCTTTATCCCATACTAGAAATGTTCTACTGGGCACATTTGGCTTGGGTCAAGGCTCATAATCCTACCATTAAAGCTCTTCAAATATCTGTCTTCTTCCTAGTTTAGGATACAGTTCAGGGGTCGAGAAATGAGCAAGTGCCATCTTGGGGAAGCAGAACTGCGAAAAAAGCAATGAACCTTTCAAGTCCAGGTTTATCAGAAAATTGCCCACACCCACCAAATAATTCCAAATAGTCATGTATTGTTTTAAGCTTCCATGATTTATCAGGGATTGTTTAATTTAATAATTATTTACAAAATATGACCATTTTATATTACCATATTTTGCAAGTGACATTTAACAGTGACCATACCTTCTGGGTCTGAACTCTATGACTTCAAATATCACAATAGTCTATATTCCATTAGCTTGAGTCTAAATGTAATACGCATATCACAAAAATCATGTTAGCATTAACTCCTTCATGTTTTACATTGGCTGAATCCATTTTATTACAGCTTGTCAAATTACATTTATTATTTTTTTTCTGGGATCACAATCAATTAACAAAAAGTTTAATGAGACATATTAAATAAATGAATCTTGCCTCCTAAGAGATTTACTTCATTATAAATGATATACCATATAGAGGTGAAGGAAGGAGGTGAATCAGTAGCCCAGGGAAGAGAACAAGAGTTTTTATCCCAGACACCATTGAAAGCATTAATTTATAGCTTCTTTGGAAATAAACTGTAATGAAATAAGTAAAAACTTTTAATAGCTGTTAAATTTAATAAATGCATTTTTAACATAAGAACATTAATTTGCAGCTAAATGCATGCAAATAACAGCCAACCAGAAAAATCCGAGGTTGGCTTTCATTAATTCCTCTCGTACTGAAATCAAACCAGTTATCTCCTTAGCGTCTGATGGGTGCTTCATTGCTTAAAGACACAGATCTTGTTTCAAACTTATGCCAGAACAAAATGATAATTAATGGGGAAAATGAACTAGTTTTATATGTATTATTTGATTTTATGAATTCATCCATTCCACAAATACACCAGGAGGACTACTAGATACCAGTTACTAGAGTGCTAATTAACAACTTTTAGACCTATAGAATTTACAGAGTCCTAACCCACCTAATTTCATTTAAATCCCACAAAAATACTGAGAGCTAAGGGTGGTTTAAAAAAAAAATCAAACCATTGAAACACAATATTACATCTATTTTAAGTATGCAGTTCAATGAGTTTTGACAAATACATAGACCCATGTAACCACCACTAAAATAAAGATATATAAATTTCCAACCCCTCAAAATTCCCTTGCACCCCTTCCTAGACAACCTTTCCTCATCCCTTACCCAAGAAACCACTGATTTGCTTTCTGGCACTGTATATACTTCTGCCTTTTCTAGAATTCACATAAGTTGAGTAATATAATAATACATTTTTATGTCTGGCTTCTTTGGTTCAGCAAATTTCTTAATTCCTTTATGTTGTTGAATGTATCAAAAACTGCTATCACACCTGTTCTACCAGTGGTTGGTTCGTTTTATTACTAAATAGTATTTCACTGTATGGATATATCACAAATTATTTATTCATTCACCAATTAATTGACATTTAGATTGTTCTCATTTTGGGCTATTAGGAATAAAAATGCTACAAACATTCATGTACAAGCCTTTTTGGGGTATGTCCCTTTGGTTTTTGTTTTGTTCTGTTTTATAAATACCTAGGAATGGGATTCCTATGTTGCGTAGTAAGTATGTGCAGAACCAATTTATAAAGAACTGCCCGAGTTTTACAAAGTGGCTGAACCATTGTGCAGTCCCATAATGACAAATGAATGAAATGTATGAAATTTCAAGTTGCTCTCTACCATTTCCAACACTTGGTGTTGTTGTTCTTTTTAATTTTAAGTGAGGATCAATTTTTTTATTGCAATTAAGATATGAAGTAAATAATTTGACAACAGCTAAGCAAGACAAAGAATACTTAATTCTGTGTTTTCTGATTCCATATCCATTGAGCTTCCCACTACATTATGCTGCTGCTTATTTTATCCCTTTTCTCCTTGACTCCATTTGGAAGAATATACGTATGTCAAAATGTACACTATGATAGATTTTTTCCACTCCAAAGTAAATTTAATAGCATTTAGCATTATTTCAGCTACTTTCAAACCCATGCAGAGATGTTTATGCAAATGAGGCCTATAATATTAAGCCTGAATAAGCACTTCAATTTTCCAAATAGGTTATTATGATTCAATATACTTCCAAAAGTCTGTCACTGTCATTGTTATTGTTGTTGAGCACTGTAAGACCCTGGTAATAAAGAGTATTAAATATATCTTCTACAAATTAATTATGCATGCCACATTTTAAAGAGAAACTTTAGCATCCTTCTTGTATGAAGTTTATAGGCATTTTTAAGCACAAAGGGAAGAAACTGCATCTCTGCCCCAACCTCTTATCTTCAGAAGCAGGTTCTGATTCAAGAGCTCTGTGATATCTCCTACAAGTGAAATGGCATGAAGTCAGGAAACAGGAGTTGCTTGACTTGGCTTCTTGACCCAATTCTGCTTGTGGCCGTGTTATTTAACCTCCTCTTCTCTTGGCAAGTGTTCTGCTAGGCACTTTACTTGTTTTCCTAGGTTGAGTTCCCTAGCAGCAGTGTCTCAGTTGGGAATTCTTCATATGAATCTTGAAGGGGATGCTCTCAGAGGAACTGATGAACAAGTAAAGGATTCAGGATGGGGAAAGTGGAAGGAACCACACAAATCTGGAATGCACATTGAACCTCAGCGTTCATCTTACTTTGAGTCAAGAAAGCAGTGTTAGTCAATCTTTTTCCCTGCCCAAAAAGCCACTCCCCACACACATCTTGGGGTAGGATCCAAGGCCTAATCCCAGGCACTTTCAACAGAGGTGACTTCAACCATCGAAGGGCAATTCGTACAGGTGAAGACATTTTCCAAAGCACTGGAAGCAGCTGAGTTGAAAACATCAAAAGAACTAATAAGAGGGATCCAAGGAGTTCCAGTGGGTCATCAAAGGCTGCTATCACATCTGTACTACCTTATTCCATTTCCAACACATTTCCAATATCTTTCCCACTTTGTAGGAGAGAAGCTAAAGCCTTGAGAGCTAAAGCCTTGAAAGGTTAAACAAGTTGCTTGGAGACCACATGGTCAGTCAATAGCAGTGATAGAATAACCATGACCCTTGTACCTTTAACTCCAAGTGATAAACCAAGAAAAGATAGATGAACCTTCTAAAATCTAAAACAGATGACAGACTATACTGATGACAGGTATAATTAGTGATCTATAATTAGTGATCTAATACTTGTGTTATTATTTGGAAAAAAATTGTTTCTCTGACCCAACTCAACCTTCTATTGCAAGGACCCCATTTCCACCCACTGAAGTTCTCTTGACTACTTTCTGTAAGCCCCACTTGGCATTACAAGAAAACTCTTGTCAGATACTTCCGCTATCTGAACTTACCCTCTTTCTACCCTGCCCCTTTCTGTAACACCATCTGGAGGAGTTCCTTTTTCCTCTAGGCTTAAATTTTCCTATTGTTGGGATTCACAAACCTCCCCCCACATTTTTTTTTAATGTAACAGTCTTATGCAACCAGGACTGAGGGGTGGAGAATTCCTCTACCGTGCTGTGCCCTGCTCTTCTGTCCCACAGACGTACTTTTGCAGTTAGAAATATATAGAAACAGATGTATGCCTTAGTATGATTCATGCCACAGGAGCACTGATTTGCAATTACAGGAATTTGTTTTATAAAACAGTCTTGATTCTCATTTGCAGTTATCTTTTTATTGAAGTGTAAATGAGATGCCTTCAAAAATGGACGGAGAAAAACTTAACCAAGGCAGGCATTAAGAATCACCTAAACTGGTGATTCTAATATATAGCTACTCTTTGGAATCCTGGACTTACTTTGACTTAAGGAACAAGCACCAAAGAAGTGTTCATGAATTTGCATTTTCCAAGGTTAGTACTTCCAAGTGGGGTGAGAAACTCCATCTACCAAAAATCTCTCTTCTTATAGCCTTCTCCCTATGCCTCTTTGTACCACAATTCCACAATCAACCTGCCTTACACTAGACTTTTGTTTCAATTTGAAGCATACACAGCATGCTACAAAATAACACAGGATTGAGTCACAGCAGAACACAGTAATTAACTCTGGAATGATACCAAATGCATTCATATGCTTGCCTATCATATACTGACGGTATGTATTGGGCAAACTGCTTCACCTCTGAGAGTCCCATTTCCCCATCCTTAATATGGGATAAATCATAACACCTGCCTTGTGGGATGGCTGTGAAAAGATAGTGAAATGATGGAAAGTACAGAGAATATTTCCTGGCACTTGTAAAATACTCTATAAATATTAGCCATTATTATTTCTATTAAAAATAGAAAGTTTTTCTAAATAATGGAGAAGGAAGGGAGAGTTTGTGCAAAATTAATGGACATTGGCTGCCAGATCATGCATAAATGCACGATCCTCAAACATCAGAGTTTGATGTCTTATTTGCATGTTTGAAAGCCACCAGGGGCAGAAGAGTTATTGCCAAGAATAGTCAATAACTTATATTCTATATCTAGAAAAGAAAGAACCTGGTGAGGGGCGCCTGGGTGGCACAGCGGTTAAGCATCTGCCTTCGGCTCAGGAAAAAAATTTAAAAAAAAAAAAAAAAAAAAAAAAAGAAAGAACCTGGTGAGAAAACTCTCAAGTAGGAAGGAAAGCTTGTAGAACCACAATAGAAGGTACAAAATAAACTCTAAAAGTTAGTGTTACATAATCACTATATATTTATATTGTAATTTTGACATTCCCAGGTGTGTACTAAACATAGGCTCAGAAGTAGAAAATAGTTAAATTAGAAAGTGATTACTCACAGTGGAAGAGAATTCTTGGCTTTACAAAGAAATTCACCATAAGTTTCCTTATATATCAACCTTTTCAAATTTTCAATGAATTGTAAAATTTCCAAGAAACTACAAAGCTGAATGACCAACAGTTATTGTCAGTTAAACATAATTAGAATTAAGGTAAGGTTTCAAAAACTATAATACAGTAAAACAGGACAATGAAATTGAAGAAGCATTGGGTTCAAGTTTTTTTATGAAAAAGAGAAGGATGAATAAGATATATTCATTGCGTATTTAGTTTGGGTTTCCCAGAAAGCAGAGTCGGAGACAAAGGACTGGATAGAATATGTTTGTTTGAGAAGTGAGTGATGGGGCAGTGAATCAGAGCAGGAGGGAAATCAAATAAAATAAGTAATATTGAGTTGCACACTGTATGGGAAACCAGTATTGATCTTTCAAGACCTTCGAAGGATCCTTATGAAGTGGATTTTAGAACTGTCTATCTAAGGGAGAAAAAAGAAAGTGTTAGTTCCTACACCCAGTGGTCAACGGGGGTGCATCAGGTATTAATTCTCCCACACTTCTGGGTTGCACAAGCTTGTGTGCTAAGTAGGTTCCCATTGGTAGACCACTGATATGGCAACAGGAAAACCTGGGGCAGGAAGCTAAGCATACAGTGCAGCATCAAAATGTGGTGCTTCCAGATTTCATCGGCCTAAAAGAGAACCATCGGCTATATCTGTGAGTAGAATGAGATATGGGGCAGAGAGGATTTGAAGAGATAAAAGACAAAGGTTAAATTCACAGCTCTTATACATCTTACAACCTGAGGAGGGAAAAAAATATATATAAATCATGTCTGAAAAAGAGATATAGTAATGGTAGCTGAAGCAGAGAGGCGAATGTGCTATTAAGAAATTACAGCATAGGGAGAAAGTAATTTCAATGGACATGATTTAGGGGGGAAAGTGTGTTTTTTGTTTTTTTGTTTTTGTTTTTGTTTTGAGGTGGGGAATAAACTTCATGCTGCCCACAAAAGCTTAAGTAGGATTTCCACAAGATAGGTGAGGAATTTTTGAGTACTGTGAGGGGGGGTTAAATAGGTGATGGGTATTAAGGAGGGCACTTGTGATGAGCACTGAGTGTTGTATGTAAGTCATGAATCACTAAATTCTACACCTGAAACAAATTTTACACTGTATGTTAACTAACTGGAATTTAAATAAAAATTTGAAAATACTAAAACAAAATAAAACAAAATTCCAAACTTCAGGGACTTGGTGTGGCATGGACCTGCACTGCTCCTCTGGGGGCTAGGATGGGGTTTCTGCCATGCTGGAGGGAGAAAAAAAGGAATTTTTGAGTACTTACAGAAAGAAAGGGCGGAAGGAAGGAAGGAAGGAAGGAAGGAAGGAAGGAAGGAAGGAAGGAAGGAAGGAAAGAAGGGAGAAAGAAAAGAAGAAAGAGAAAAGAAAAGAAAGAAAAAGCGAGTGAGCAGAGGGGCATATGGAAGACATTTAGAAAAGATGTAGGCATATTTGACCAAGATATAAGGTGTGTTTGGAGTACAGTCACAAGAAAGCATGTTCATTAAGATGAAAAAAAATAGATCAGGGACAGATTGTGCAAGCCTTTGAGCCATGCTGAGTTTTGGTATAATCATGAATAGTACTTTGCCTATGGAACTTTAATTTCTTTTGGGAGTTATCATTTTCCAATTCGATGAAAGCCTGATGGGATTTTTCATTTGGTTCCCTACTACTTTATTAATAGTATCTTTTTCAGTACAAAAGTTTTTAATTTTAATAAAGACAGACTTATGTATTTTTCTTTCTTTCATGGATCATGCCTTTGATGTTCTGTCTAAAAATTCACCACAAAATACTAGGTAACATAGATTTTCTTCTATGTTATCTTCTACATGTACATATTTATTTTAAGTTTATAATCTATTTCGGGTTGATTCTTGTGAAAAATGTAAGTTCTGTATCTAGGTTCTTTCTGTTTTTTTTAATTTTTAAAATTTTTAATTGTTTTGGGGTTTTTTTGGCATATGAATATCTGATTATTTCAGCACAATTTCTTGAAAAGACTTTTCTTGCCTCATTGAATTGCTTTTATTCTTTTATCAAAGATCAATTGTCTATATTCGAATGAGTTTTCTGGTCTGTCTATTCTGTCCCAGTGATTGATTTATATGTCTATGCTTTTGCTAATACCACACAGTCTTGATTAATGTAGCTTTATAAAAGTGGTAAAATTGACTGCTGTGAATTGTATGACTTTGTTCTTCAGTATAATGTTGGCTCCTCCAGATCTTTTATTTTCCATAGAAACTTTAGAATGAGTTTACAGTAAATATCTACCAAGTAGTTTGCTGAGATTTCAATTGGGATAGTGTCAAATCTATAGATCAAATTAGGAATAATTGACATCTTAACACTATTTAGTCCTCCAATGCATGGACACAGATTATCTCTCCATCTATTTAGATCTTTGATTTCTTTGATCGAAGTTTTATACTCTTCTGAATATAGATTCTATACACATTTTGTTAGATTTATACCTAAATATTTCATCTATTTTGATAGCTTATTTTTGTTAGTGCTGAATATGCCATTGTCTGCATATACCATTCACCTACTGAAGGATGTACTGGGTGTTTCCAAATTTTGGCAATTATGAATAAGATGCTATAATTTTCCATGGGCAGGTATTTGTGTGGATGTGAGTTTTTAATTCATTTGGGCAAATATCAAGGAACATAATTGCTGGATCATATGGTAAGGGTATGTTTACTTTTATAAGAAACGGCCAAACTGTCTTCCAAAGTGGTTATACCATTTTGTATTCCTACCAGCAGTGAATGAGAGTTCCTATTGGTCCACATTCTTGCCAACTTTTGGTGTTGTCAGCATTTTGGATTTTGGTTATTCTAAGGTATGCAGTAGTACCTCTTTGGTGTTTTAATAATCAACTCCCCAATGACTTATAGTGTTACATATCTTTTCATATATTTACTTGCCATCTATATATCTTCTTTGGTGAGATGTGTGTTCAGATCTTTTGCCCATTTTCAAATCATTTTGTTTGTTTTCCTATTGAGTTTGAAGTGTTCTTTGTATATTTTTGATAAGTCTTTTTAACAGATGTGTCTTTGCAAATATTTTCTCCCATTCTGTGACTTCTCATTCTCTTGAGATTGTCTTTTACAGAGCAGAAGTTTTTAATTTTAATCAAGTTCAGCTTATCAAGTATTTCTTTTCTGCACCATCTGTATTATCAGTATTATATCTAAAAAGTCATTGCCATACACAAATCACCTAAATATTCTCCTATACTATTTTCTAGAAGTTTAATAGTTTTGTGGTTTACAGTTAGGTCCATGATCCATTTTGAGTTAATGCAGTTATTATGCCTATTATTCTACATTTCTTTAGACTTAAGTTGTTCTTCCTTAGTTTCCTAATGTGGGAACACAAGTTACTTGAGATCTTCTTTCTTTTGTGATGTATGATTTTAGTATTGTAAATTTCCCTCTGAGCACTGTTTATACTTCATCTCACATTATTCAACAAGTTGTCTTTTTCTTTTCATTTACCCCCTAATTTTTTTCAATAATTGAGAATTATTATTTGACTCTTATGCTTTTAGAGTTCAAATTCTATATATTTGTCTATTATCATACTCTGTTTCTTTCATTAATTTCTAGTTTCATTCTTGTTTGATCTAGAACATATGTGCATGACTTCAATCCTTCGAAATTTCTTAAGGTGGTTTTATTGCCCAGAATGTGGTCTGTGTTGATAAATGTTCGATGTGAGCTTGGGAAGTATGTGTATTCTGCTGTCGTCAGATGCTGTATTCTATAAATGCCAATTAGATCAGGTTGATTGATAGTGCCGTTGAGGTCAGCTATATCCTCACTGATTTTCTGCCTGCTCGATCTATCAATTACTGAAAGAAAAGTGAAGTCTTAGACTGTAAGAGTGGATTTGTGTAGTCTTCCTTGCTGTTCTCTCAGTTTTTACCTCATGTATTTTGATACCCCCCTGTTAGGCACATGCATGTTTAGAATTGTCATGTCTACATGGAGAATTGACACTTTTATCATTATAGAATTCCCCTCTTTTCAATTCTTTTCATTCACATTAGCATGAAATATCTTTCTCTACTCCTTTACTTTTAATATACTTGAAGTTTTATATTTAAAGGTTTTTTTACACCATAACAATCTTTGTATTTTAATTGGTATATTAAAGCCATTTAATAATAATCACACTTAAAGTGATTATTGACATAGTTGGGTTAATATTCACTGTGTTTGTGTAACTATTTTCTATTAATTGCATTTGTGCTTTGTTTCCTTTCTTCTTCCTTTTCTGCCTTTTTGGTTTTAATTTAGCATTTGATATGATTCTATTTTATTTCTTCTTTTTACATATTTACATTTCTTATTTTTTTTTATTGTTTGCCC
The DNA here is from genome assembly GCF_002007445.2 of Ailuropoda melanoleuca. Classification (NCBI taxonomy): domain Eukaryota; kingdom Metazoa; phylum Chordata; class Mammalia; order Carnivora; family Ursidae; genus Ailuropoda; species Ailuropoda melanoleuca. Next base: position 18,345,531 of record NC_048230.1, on the reverse strand, counting down.
TAGAGTTTTCAATATACATTTCTGGCTAATCTACAACCACCTTCAAATGACACTATACCACTCCACATGTAAGGCATGTACTTACAATAGAGTATTCCTAATTCCTTCCCTCATCCCTATAACATTGATCTCTGTGACATTGCTTGCCTTCATTTTACTTATTCATATTTTATAATCATCTAATTTATTACTATTATTACTTCATACAAATAATTATAGTTTAAATCAATAATAAGAAAAATATTGCATTGATTTCATTTTATCACAATTTATTCCTTCTCCTGAACTCTTCCTTTCTTCATGTAGGTCTAAATTTCTGACCTGTGTAAATTTCCATCTGCCTAAGGAACTTTGTTGAACATTTCTTGAAAGTAAGGTCTTATGGCCATGAGTTCCTTGTTTTTATTTATCTGAGAAAGTTGTTATATTTCCCTCATTTTTGAAATATAATTTTCCTGGGAATAGATTTCTAAGAAGTTGGATATTTTTTCTTTCCAGACTTGCTTAATTTTTCTTTCAACACTTTATTCTGCTTGCTTTTCTCCAAGTTTCCTGGATCTGTGGTTTTACATCTTTCATTGGTTTTGGACCATTTTTGGCTACTATTACATCAGCTATTTCTTATGTTCCATCCTCTCTTTTTTTCTTCTTCTGCTATTCCAATTATGAATGTGTCACTTTTTTTTAAATTGTCCCATAGCTCCTGAATCTGTTTTAATTTTTTTTTCCTTTTTGCATTTTAGTTTGAGAATTTTTTATTGGTCAATCTTCAAGCTCATTGATTCTTTCCACAGTGATGTCCAGAATCATAAACCCATGAAAGGCATTTTTCATTCTCTTTCTCAAATAAACAAACAAACTTCTGTAATTCTAAAGCATCCTTTAAGAGAGTAAAAAAGAAAGCTGATGAGTGGGTAAGGAATTTTACACCATATATAATCAACAAAAAATTCATATCCAGAGTATATAAGAAATTTTACCATCATGCAGAAAATGAAAGACCATCAAAACAAAAATAGGCAAAAGACTTGAACAACCCCCCCCAAAGGAGTAACCCAATTCCAATAAACTATACAAAGTTGTTCAACCTTTGAGAAGACTGTGAATTCAAAGCACAGTGATAAGCCATTCCTCATTCATCCTAAAGAATGGCTAAATTAAAACCAGAATGTGAAGGAATAGGAGTTTCACATTCTGCAGGTGGGAAAATGCAAATCGATTCAAATAGTGTCTTAGTTCAGACTGCTATTAAAAAGTACCACAAACTTGTTGGCTTATTCACACAATAGAAATATATTATCTCACATTTATGGAGGCTGGGAGTCCAAGATCAGGATACCAGCATGGTATGGTTCTGGTGAAAGTCCCGTTCTGGCTTGCCGAGTGCCATTTTCTATATTCTCAAATGTCAGGAAGAGGTAATTAGGGTTAGGTTTGGTCATGAGAATGGGGCCCTCATGATGGTATTAGTGACTTTATAAGAAATGAAAGAGAAAGGGAGCTCTCTCTCTCTCTCTCTCCACATGAACACAGAGTTGAGGCCATGTGAGGACACAGCAAGAAGGTGGCAGTCTGCAACCCACAGAGAGCATTCCCACCACGAATGGAATCAGCCGACACCTTGATCTTGGAATTCCCAGTTCCAGAACTGTGAGAAATAAATCTCTGTTATTTAAGCCACCCAGTCTATGGTATTGTGTTATAGCAAGTCAGGGCTAAGGCAGGAACATTGTTACAAGTCTACTCTACAACTCTGGAAATAAAAGAATATGGATACATCTCACAAAGATAATGTTGAGTGAAAGAAACCAAACAGAAGAATACATATTATGTGATTCCATTTAAGTTTGTTTTTAAAAAATAGTTGGGGCACCTGGGTGACTCAGTCAGTTAAGCATCTGACTCTTGATTTCAGCTCAGGTCATGATCTCAGGGGGTGAGATTGAGACCCGTTATCAGGTTCCACGCTCAGTGCAAGTCTGCTTGAATTCTCTCTTTGCTCCTCCCCTAGCTTGTGCTCTCTCTCTCTCTAAAAATAAATAAAATCCTTAAAAAATGATAAAAGTAAATCATAATATTATATATGCATATCTAGAGATTAAAGCAATAAAAAAAGAATATACTTATATAAAAGCTAAGGTAATGGTTACCTCTTGTGGGAAGGAGGAGGTAGTGATTGAGAAAGAACATTAGAGAGGCTAGGGAATATACACTATTTTCTGACTTGGGTTATAATTGCATGATCTTTACTTTGTGATTAGCTCCCTGAATTTTGTATGTGGAGCACTTTTCTGTATATCTCATAATAAAAAGGTGAAAACATAAGAGAATGATAAACACAAAATTGAGAATAGTAGTTGCTCCAGAGGAAAGCTGGCTATGGGGAAAGGGAGGATGCATATATATACACTCTTCAAAATATACAAAATATTGCATAAATTATGTTGTATATACTAAATATTATATTGAAATGAAAATAAATTTGGGGCACCTGGGTGGCTCAGTAGGTTAAGTGTCTAAATTCAACTGAGGTCATGATCTCAGGGTCCTGATCTGACTCCCCACTTAGGGAATTTGCTTGTCCCTCTCCCTCTGCCCCTACACCGACTGGTGCTCTCTCTCTCTCAAATAAATAAATACAATCTTTTTAAAAAATGAAATGAAAATAAATTTAAAAATATTTGCATTTCATTTGGTTAGGTGTTTGGACCAAATAATGTCTAAGTTTTATAAGATCATCTGTTTTAACGCCCACACATATTTATGTCAGATTGTTTTACATTTTCATCTTATCAATGAGACAATGACATCTCAGAGAAATGTATAACTTTTCCAGCACAAGGTACATGATGACTATTGTGATGATCATGATTGTGACGATGGACTATCGTTACTGAACACTTGCTTTGTTTAGTTTGAATGTGTCAGTACTACCTTGCAGTAACGTGGTTAGGCATCTATGATGATTACCCCTATTTTGCAGAAATGGACACTGAACCACAAAAATAAACAAATAAGGAACAGTTTCATGAGACATAGCAAAAAGTAGCAAGGCCAGTGTGTGAAGCCAAGTGCATCTCCACTGCCTTGCTCTTAACTACTATAAATATTGAATATTCATGCAAAAGGAGTGTGTGTGTGTGTATCTCACATGAATATTACTTCCTTCTAAATGAGCACCTGGCTGCAGTGTAGGGGACCTGATTTGTAATTTTAGTTCTGCTCTTTGTAGCTGAGTATTCCTTTGAAAGTTGCTTACATTTTCTGGTATTGTTTCCCAATTTAAAAAATGGGAATGATTCTATCGTATCCTGACCACCTCACAGGATTGTTTTAAGAATCAATGTCGGTCATGTAGGTATTAGCATTTATAATATGTAAAATGCTAGAAATATAAACTAACATCATGAAAATAATTATCCCCGGGTGCAAAATTATACCTGATGTATGGATATACACAGCATATATACCTCTGAAAGAAATGCTGTCATAATATTAATCAGTCCTACCTTACAGACAGTCTTCCAATGGCTTCAGATATAATCATTAAATTAACATGGCATAGAAGCAATATACTTACTGAGAAATAAAAATATTAATCATATCTCTTGGTTATCTTAACTATGCATTTCACCTTGAATATATATCTGCACCTTATAAATATCATTGCAACCATTTTAACTTCAGTAGTTGTGCCTTCTGAATTAACTTCAGAATTAGAATTTTTTTCTTGAAAATATACATGTTGAATTGTGATGGATTCTAAGAGAAGCTGCATTCATCTATGGCAATTTATTCTTAGGCTACATGAAGTGTGTCATTCTTTTCCCAAGCAGAGTTGATTTTATTCAATATAGCATATCTCAGTGCTTTTAAAATCCGGGGGGAAATTATATTTTAAATTACTTAAGGGAAAAAAGCAGCATTGCTTGACATCAAGGATTAACTGCTTCTACATAAGTTAATTTATTTTAAAAATGTGAAGTATTATGCTGATTTCGGCATCTGACTTTACCGCTCAAATGTTACAGGTATATTTTGTGAACATTCTGCAAATGATCACCCAGAATTAATAAGCTGAGAATATGAAACAAATGTAAAATTATTAAGTAATTTATCTAATAATTTAGAAATTTTTACATGTTAAACACCACATTCTAGGAAATTCAAGCTGTTTCATATAGTAATACTAAATAACAAAAGGAATACATTTAAGTATCAAATGAGAAGGTCTATATTGAGCCCCTTCTATATGTCAAGAAACTGTGTTAGACACCATGAAGAAAAAAGATGTATAAGATAGTTCTCCTCTAGTGGTTCACAACCTAAAACTCAAAAAGGCAGGCTGTGCTATGTGTCAACAGAGTTAAAAAGAACTGCTCTGAGGATGTGAAAGACAGCATAATTCCAGTTGAGAATAAGGAAGCTCCATTCATTAAAATACATGCAATCTCTGTTTATTTTGCCTAAACATGTACATGAGTGACATGGACATATAAGCAGTATATTTGTGTTCACAGAATCCTAGTTTGTTTGTAAAATTACCTGGTTTCTTACCTGGATAAGAAAAAAAGTCACCTGTGTATTCACGCATAAAATAAGTATTTTAGATTAGATGATTATCCTAGGTATCTTCCAGCCCTTATATTCTCTAAAAATTAAACACTGTTGCATACTATTTAACATGAGTAATTTACCATGTGGACACTTAAGAAAACAACCTTATTATTTTTTTTCTAAAATATGAAAAAAATGTCAGCCTTATTTTTACGTTACAAAATTCTGATACTTATCTCTAAGACTAATCAGTTATCTTTGGGAAAATAATTATTATATAGAGAGATGATGTGATTATCATAAAACAACTGAAATAGTTAAGAGGACAAATATATGGGTAATTGACCTGATTTTTAAATTTTTTTAATAATTATCAGTACTACAAGAATGAATATAAACATCATTTGCATGGCCTTTCATAGAGGAAACCACTACATAAAGTTCAGTTTAATAAATGACTTGCCTAAGGACAACCGGATAATAAATGCCACAGTCACAACCAAGAATTCATTCTTTTGATTCCAGCTGCCATGCTATTTCCTCTCCCTGCACTGCTGCTTCATTTGTATTCATGGAATAAGGCTGAAAATAAACGCAAATCATACATTTGTTTCTAGTCAAACTGATACAGATCCTTTACAAAAATATCAGGATCACCCTTGTCATCAAAATCACCAAGTCACAAGTATTTGATAAACATCCATTATATATCCATCAAGTGGGAAAAAATAATTAGAAGACATCACCTAACTAGAACACAAGACTCTATGAAATTCAGAAGAAGCAATAGTGGTCGGACAGGGAAACTTACAAAAGTCCAGAAGAATTCCCAAAATATGTGAATTAAAATCCTGCACAAAATCTCTCACTTATATTTTAATTAGACTTCAAATCACAATGATGACTCATTTTTGAAAACTAAAGAAGTTTAGATAAACAAATTACCAAGGGAGAGTGAGGCTGAACTAGAGGCAAGTATCTTTTAAAAAGAAAATAAAAACAAAAAAGAACACACAAGTGACAGCTTGCTGTTGCTGCTGGAATTCCATTAAACTAAATTTAACTAAATTGAGGCTGAAATGAAATCCAAAACAGGGAGTAGTTATTTTAAAAGTACAGAAACCATGGACCATTTTGATTATAACAACATAGTACGATTGCACATATTTACTTTCACAACCATATATATTGTATGAAATAACGCAAAACTATATAGGGATTCTGAGGAAAACATTTCTAGCATACTTGAAAATATTGCCTAGTAATTTTCAAATGTAAAATGTCTCTGGAAGAAAAATATTTTAGATAGTATGTGCTTTGCACTTCCACTGAAACTAAGGAAAACACAGGTTCTAAAATTAATTTTAAAATGATATGACATCCTAACAATATAATATGGAAAAGGAAAACAATAACTGCACCTGGAGAAAAATCTAACAGATGCCACCCTAACCAAGTGACCAAGATTAACAAGGTTAGCATCGCCATAATCAGGCTGATGTTAAGGACTCCTTGACATGTTGTCATCAGACAACATGTTTTTCCAGAAAATATCATAACCCCACTCTAATTATAAGAAAGCAGACAAACACAAATTGAAGGACATTCTATAAAATACTTGACCAAGTATCTTAAAAAGTGCCAAGATTATGAAAAAAGTAAAGGCTGAGAAACTGTCAAGATTGGAGCAAAGAAGCCATTACAACTTAATGTAAGTCTGCATTAGATCTTGGAATAGACAAAAAAGACTTAGTGGGAAAACTGGTAAAATACAAACGAAGCCCCTAGCTTGGTTAACAGTGCCATACCAATGTTAACTTCTTAGTTGAAGGACATATACCACAATTATGTAAGATCTTACTATGAAGGAAGATGGATGATAGAGGTACAGTGACTCTTTACAATATCTATTCAACTCTTCTGTAAATAGGAAACAATTTCAAAATAATTATTGAAAGCATTTTAAAGATATGACATGGAGGAAAATATTGTGATACTGGGTCAAACACAAAAGTGCACAGACAGAATGGAAAACTAATTAGTAAATAGACTTAATCAAGATTAAACAATTTTCTCTTTTAAAAAAGATAGTTAAGAGAATAAAAAGGTGGTCCATAGATTTCAGAACACGTTTTGTAAAACATATATCAAATGAGAGATATACTGAATTTATAAGAATCTCTTACAACTGGAAAAAAGTACACAAAAACATTTGAACACTTTCCAAAAGAAGATAAATGAATAACTAATGAACACATGTAAAGATGCTCAACATCATTAGTCATCAAGGAAATGCAAATTAAGATCACATAAGATGCCACTAATACTAGAATGGCTAAAGTGAAGAAGACTGATAATACCAACAATAGGCTAGGAATTGGGCAAAATTGAACTCATATATTGCTGGTAGGACTGTAAAATGGTACAATCATTTTGCCAGAAGGTGTAGAAATACCTTATGAAGTTTATCTTGCATTTGTTATATGACCCAGCAATTGCCATCCAGCAGAAACGAAATTATGTATCCACACAAAGAGGTTTATGTGAATGTTCATCGCAACATCGTTCATTATAGCTCTAAATTGGAAAAACACATCAACATCTTTCAACTAGTGATAGGATAAACAAATTGTGGTTTGTGTATACAATGGAATGCTACCCAATAATACAAAATGAAATACTGTGTTTACTGGGTACCCGGGTGGCTCAGTCAATTAAGCATCCAACTCTTGATTTCAGCTCAGGTCATAATTTTAGGGTCCTGAGATTGACCCCCTCCCCCGCTCATGTGCCCACTCTCTTTGTCTAAAATAAATAAATGAAATCTTTAAAAAAATGAAATATTAGTGCATGGAATAACATGGGCAAATCTCAGAAACCTTATGCTACTTGAAGGAAGTTAAATATAAAAGACTATGTGTGGATCAACTTACATGAAATTCTAGGAAATACAAAACTTTAGTGACAGAAAGTAGATCAGCATTTCAAGTGCTTAGGTGGGAGGAGATTTTAGTGCAAGCTTTCTAGGAAAAAGAGACTATTCTAGATGTTAATTATGGTAGTGTTTACACAATTATATACAGTTACCAAAATATATCTAATTATATACTTCTAATTGACAAAATGTATATAAACAAAACCTTAATAATCAAAAAGAACAAAACAATGTACACGTCTCCCAAGAAAATTGATAAAATGTAACTTGTCAAACAGCCAATAGGGACTTAAATCATAAACATACTGACTATTTCTATAGGAGAAAGACAATTGGATGTAGACAATTTCAGAATTGTCTCGTCAATTCCATTATGTTGGATCCTTATCTCTGCATTTCTTTTGACATCATGATAGCTGTGGACATCAGACATCATATTCTCATGTGGTTGTATAAAAATCAGGAAGAGGGGATTGTATTAGTGTCTTGTTGCCTCCATGACAAATTACCACAAATTTAGTAGTCTAAACAACACAAATGTATTATTTTAGAGTTCTATAGATGAGAAATCTGATACAAGTTTCACTGCATAAAATCAAGATATTGGCAAGCTGTTTTCCTTTCAGGAGACTCCTAGAGAGAATCCTTTTCCTTGCTGTTTCTAGCTTTTGTGAAGGTTATTTGCATCTCGTGATTCATGGACACTTTCATCTTTGAAGCCAGCAATGGCAGATTAAATCCTTCTAACATCGTACCTGTAGGACCCTTCCTTCGTCATCATCTCTCTCTCTAACGATACTAGTAAAGTTTCTCTGATTTTGAAGACTTTTGTGATTAGATTGATCATTCTGGATAATCTAAAATAATCTCTCCAAAGGCATACCCTTAATTACATCTGCAAAATTCCTTTTGTCCTATAAAGTAACATATTCCCAGGTTCCTGGGATTAGGGCAAGGCCATTTGGGGAGGGGGGATTATTATTCTGCCCAGCACGGGGGGGATTGCAGTTTGATGACAGAGCTCTCTTGAATTGCCTGTTTCCTTTTATCAGAGAGGAGAAATATTTCCTAAAAGCCTCAGGCAGATTTCCTTTTATAACTCACTTACCAGAACTATGCCTCTAGTGCCCTAAATGCAAAGACAATGGAGAAAGGAACGATCTGGATTTCCATCTTCTGTGGTGGGAAGTGGGCAAGATGACTGTTCCACCACCACCGAATCTGTCACATACTGCTTTTCCGTGGTTCTTCCTCCCAGAAGAAAATGACAGACACATGTAAAATACTTATGTGGTGAAGCTCTCTTAGTTCTGTGCCATTAGAAAGATAAGATACATATATAATATCTGACAAATAAAATGTCTATAAATTTTTCTTGAATCAAATTCTTAAAGATGCATTCCAGCCAACTGAAAGATAAAGAGGGATAACTAGCAAAGCTCGATGTTAAAACCTTACTATGTGCTGGCACTGTTCAAAGTAACTCATTTAGCTAATCCTTACCATATTCTTATGAGATAGATGCTATAATTAACCTCCTTTATAGATGAGAAAACAAAAATGCAGAAAGATTAAGTAACTCCTTCAAAGTCACTTAACTATTAAGTGGTAAAGATTCCTGCTCCAGAACAGTGTCTTCATCACAAAATTATAATTTTGCATATACGTGTGTGGTGCTTAGGAGAGTACCACATGAAAACTTCTAGAAATTGGTTGGGTATATCCAGTCTATATCTCTGAAATGAGGTCTGGGCTGGAGATGTAAAAGTTAAAATAGGGAACACTTTGCAGGTCTGTGTGTCAGGAAACCTGGTGGCAAGTTCTGGAAGGAACGTAACAGGCCAGGAGCAGGGAGGCTGAAGCATGGTACTGCAGGTTCCAGAAAACTGGGGGAGGGTCAGAGCAAGCAGAAACCTGGAGTACCAGGAGTCCAGAAAATCACACCGGATGGCTTGACAAGGCCAGAAACCACCAGGACACCTACCATAATCTAAGAAACAAGTCTGAAAAATCAGAGGGGGGAAAAAAAATAGAAGAGCAAGAATCAATGTCAGTAATTGCACTGCCTTACATCCATGTAGTACTTTATGCGTTTTACAATTTCTGATTCTATTCCATTTTCTCTCATCGAGAAGACGATGAAATGGGAAATGAAAGCAAGTGCCTCCTTGTTGTTTATTCTAGGAGCTTGTCTCTGCTTCTCATAAGGCAGCAGGCTGATGTTCACAGGGAGAGTTGATTGAAAATGCCTCTCTCTGCTGCCAGAATAGTAGCTAAATAGGAACAATTCCAGAAATAGGCTTTTCACCATAAGAGAAAATTGGCAAGATTGAAAGACATGCCGATGTATATAGCTTTCTGCTAAAAACAAAACAAAACAAAAAAGCAACAAAAAACAACAAACCCTGCAGCTTCTCTAAGTTATTATTGCTATTTCTGTCTTAACTGAATTCTGCTTCACACAAGGGTGAGAAATGTCCTTTCTGTTGATTTAACGGTAGAATATGGTCATCTCTCCATTCCATATAATTTTGTTTCTTCTTAGTAGAATCAGCACATCTAACTCCTTCTAAAAGTCCTGCAGGAAAGCCCCTTTCATATTCTGGTTAATGCATTAAGAACAGTAAGAACCATTCCGTTCTCAGTGGGCTTGCGTTTGGGACATTCTCTGGACTCTCTGGACTTCTCTGCCATGTTTTATTAACATTGACTCCCAGCATTGCATTAGAATAGATTTTATTTTCTCTTTATGTCAATTACATTGACTGACAGTCTGCAATGAGTTTCCTGGTAACACCTAGGGGATGCTTAGGTTTCCTACTTTACTATTCTTCAAAATATTGAGAACCTGTCACTAAAAAGTCACTTTTCTTTCTTTTCTGCTGATGAAGACAATTTTACTCCTAACCTCATGTATAATTTGCCAAATACAATAAGGTTTTAGGTTATACAACTGCCTGACATCATGGATTTTTAAAGAGATCCCCCCCCCCACCGCTCTGCCATTGATGATAATCTTGAATTCTCTGTGGGAGGTAGTTAGATTTATTCATTAGTTTAATCATGGCTGTTTGCTCTGTCTACATGAAACCAAATAAACTTTTTTTTTTTAAGTTTATGTATTAAATGTTTAATCATGGCATTACACTAAAAATGCTCTCTGGGCTTAGATGCACATTTCCTGGACATAGAATTAAGCGTAGGTAACTGTTCTGTACAAATCTATAAATATTTACCGTGGGAGTGAGGGGAGCGGAGCAGTACACAAAGAAATTTACTTTGAAAATGATTTGGGATAGTAAACTGCACATTTATTCCCTGGTAACCTTGAGTGTTCCAAGTAGGTATTCACTTGGCCCTTTTCTTGTGCTCTCAGAGTCTCGTCCTGTGCAACCATCCCAACATCCATCTGCAGAGCTGACATGAATTACCTCTTTTTGTTGAATTAATATGTCTCTAAGAATCTATTATTCTGTTCTGAACTATAGACCTTTTGTTTCACTACTATGTCCATCATTGTGACTGAGAAACCTGAAGGCTTATCCTCAGAAAAGGAAAGGATTTTTAGGAAAGGAAAGAAAAGCTTATATGGGGAAAATGCATCGGGACATATATTTTAACTATTTTTCTCTTAAAAATATATCCAGGGCGCCTGGGTGGCACAGCGGTTAAGCGTCTGCTTTCGGCTCAGGGAGTGATCCCGGTGTTATGGGATCGAGCCCCACATCAGGCTCCTCCACTATGAGCCTGCTTCTTCCTCTCTCACTCCCCCTGCTTGTGTTCCCTCTCTCTCTGGCTGGCTCTATCTCTGTCGAATAAATAAATAAAATCTTTAAAAAAAAATCTTTAAAAAAATATATCCATATTTTCCTCAACTTTCCATGGGGTTAAGTCTCAGTAAACCCCATTCTAAGTTGAAAACATGGTAAGTCAAAACAGATTTAATACAAATAACCCACCAAACATCACAGCTTAGCCTAGGCTGCCCTAAACGTGCTCAGAACACTTACATTAGTTGGGCAAAATCATCTGACACAAAGCCTATTTTATATTAAAATGTTGACTGTCCCAGGTAAGTTATTGAACACTGTACTGAACGTGAAAAACAAAATAGGGTACAGAATGGTTGTAAGTCATTAGCTGTTTACCTTTGTGATTGCGTGCATCACTGGGAGCAGCACCTTGTTGCCAGCATCACGTGAGAATAATGTACTGCGTGTCATAAGCCTGGGAAAAGGTCAGAATTCAAAATTCAAAGAAAGGTTTCTATAGAATGCATATTGCTTTTGCACGGTTGCAAAGTGGAAAAATCATATGTCAAACCGTTGTAGTTGGAGACCATCTGTAGCACTGTCTACACCACTAAGACAAGTCATCTCTCAATCAGTGCTATTTCCTTTCCCCATTTTAGTTTGTTTAATGATACAGAGCACAGCTCTGAAGCCAGACCACCGAGTTAGACTTCAAGAGCTGTGTGATTTTAGGCAACTTACTGTAACTGATCTGTGACTCACTTTTCTCATCTGAAAGAAAGATTAAGATAAGTGGACTAATCCCATAGTTCTTTTATGGGGAATAACCTATAACTAGATTATAATATACAAAGCATTTAGGATAGTGTCTGTCATTATAGTAAGCATTTATTAATCCTTATTGCATGCAGTTAACAGAAAAAATGTTTTTTTCAGTCTGAACTATTCCAGAGCAATTTCTTTTTTTAATTTCAAATCCATATTATTTCAAACTTAATTTGACATTTTTGGCAAAAAGAGATATAACTCTCTAATAATTTGATAAGTATGTAATGATGCTAATATTATCATTATATAATTATAATTACCAAATTATAATCATTGGGTATTATAAAAAATGAAACGCATGGGGTTGCATGACTGTGTTGTTTTCCATTTCTCACCTCTGTCTCTCAGCAACATTCCACATCCTTTTCTGTCTTGCTTTGTGCAAAAGGGTATTAAATACTATAGAACATATCAACGGGACCTCTTCACAAGTTGGCTTCCACTTGGGTTCAGCTAGAGGAAATCACCAGCAACAAATTAGAAAAGCAGAGGAGAGGGAGGCTGGGTGTTTCCTCTCCTCTTCCTTCCTTTCTCTAGTATTGTCTTTGGCAAACAACGGTCCCATCAAGACTAGGGTCCTGTGCTCTATTACTTTTATTTCTATAACCAGCCCATCCTTGAATGTTGTGCTTCCCCAAAAAGTGTACAAATATTAGCTCTCTGATTTGTTCTGCAAAGACAGTTCTCCCGTGCCTGGAAAGTAATACATCCAGACTGGTTTCAGATATATTTGAGAAATCATCATTTCCCTCAGTAATACTAGCACTTACTGTGACTTGTTTCAGAAATCTGGCCAATATAAAAGTTCATGTTCATTCATAACATTGCCTAAAAGTAAAGGAGAAGAACAAATGTATTTAGGACCCCTAGACCAGTAAGTGGCACAAAAGAGAACTTTGCATTTCTGATTACACATCAAGCAGGTCTTATAAAATGAAGACATAGGGGAAGTACGTAATTTACTCTTCAAAGTGGAACACCTTGAGACAGAAAGGAAATCCTATCCATAATTACAGCAGGACTATAAGCATACCGGGGGCTGTCTAGAAAAAGCTGAGGCTCATGCCCCAACTAATGATAAAGTTTTGTCTATAGATTCTTATCTGGTTTCCTGTTCTATTCAACCAATCACGGAGGTTCTTCCCATTAGATGCAGCAAACCTAATGGATCTATTTGGCATCTTCACCTGGTCTCTATGCTCGTTCTTGATTAAACTTCCAAGCATGTATCCATGTATTACAGAGTCTAACCACTCTGACCATAATAGGTTTATGAAGAGAGATAAACCTCTTACAGGCCAGTAAGAGAACCACTGATGATATTGAGAGATGTAAAGAGATCTTCACCTGAAACAAAACAAAACAAAACAAGTGTTTTGACCTCTTTATATAATTCAAGCCCAAATGCTGTGCTTCAGTCTTAGGTCTTGACCCACGTAAGTACACCTTCACATGCTCATCTCAGGATTTGGAGAGATGCTGGAGCTTTCACAGAGGACTTTCATGTTAGCTCCATCACAAAGTTTTGATTATACTTATTTTTGTACGTTATACATTTCTGTTTTTAATTTCTTCATTGTCACAAAGTGATGTAACAGAAAATAAGTTTTAAACAAGTTCCAGCGCTATTTTTGAGTAGAGCTGAGGTTCACAGAATGGAGTAAGTTTATGCTCTTTGGTTTATGGAACTCTACTCTTGTTTTCTGTGTGTGTGAACACATTTACTCCTTAGATTCTTTAGGTATCTGTGTATTTAAATTATGTCCTCCACATTACCGTCCCTAGCGGTGGCCATGGAAGTGCATCACTGAGGTCTCTGTTCAGGAGAACCTAGTGAAGGGAGCACGGCTGTCACCATCATAACCTTCATCCCTGGACACATTCCTCCAGGCTTTTTCCATGTACTAACAGAACACAGAGGGCTATGAAACCTCAACCATTCCCACCTGATGTGGGATTCCTCTAAATGCGGCATCTTTGGCTTGGGGACTGCTCATCTGCCTGTGGTCCAAGAAACTTCTTAAATCCTTCTTTTTTTTTAACCCCTCTCACCTTTCACAGGAATGGAATCCTGTCAGAGTCTGACAGCCCTCCCCGAAGACTCCTGCATACTCCTCTTGTAATTTTCATAGACATCTCACCAATAATCCCTGTATAACTTTAATTCCTTCTTGGTTTGTGCCTCTTGGATGATCAGAACTGACACTTCACAGAAAGAGAGAGGAAAGGAGAGAGAGAGAAGGAGCCCTGAAAAACATTGTATTGCTTTAGGAGCGTATGATTTTTATTTACTTGTTATAAATTACTTTTAGAATAGTTTAATTTTTCTGCGGAATATTATGTTTTTGGGGAAGATTAATCTCTTTTTGTTTTTATTTTTTTCTGACCAGTATGGGCTATTCTTCCATAGGGATATATCACACTTTGCTTTTCATTCCCCTTTCCATGAATCCCTAAGCTGTTTCTGATCTTTGCTAACATAAAATATGTTACTCTAAAGATTCTAGGTAGTTTTTTTCTGTGAACAGGTGAAAGAGCTTTTCTGGGCTATTTGGAATGCTGGTTGTATAATTAATTGTACAAATAACTAATTGTAATCCCTATAAACACTACAAACAGCTTTCCCAAATTGTTGCATCAGTTAAAACCCCCACCAGCATGACAGGGGTCCTCTTTGCCCATATCCTTATTATCCTTTGTATTATTTTTCCCCTCAACTTTTGCTACTCTGATAAGTGATTTATCAAACTGCATCTCTCTGAGTATTAGTAAAGCTGAGAATCTATTTGTAAATATATTAGCCATTTGGAATATCTCTTCTGTGAGCTACTTATTCATCCCTTTTATCATTTGTTTTCAACTGGATTTCCTATCCTTTTAGACTTACACTTTCACATTTAAGTTTCTCCTTTTAAATTAGCCTTTTTGAATATGTTAGTGTGTGCCTGTTGTGTGTACCTATGTCAGTTTGAGGTTGCTTGTTGTTACCTGTTTATTAAAGTATAAGCGGCATACAATATATTGCACATATATAAAATGTGTAATTTGACAAGACTAACATATGTATACCCCCATGAAACCACCACCATAATCAATGTGATAAACACATGCAACTCCCTTAAAAGGTTCCTTGTGCCTGTCATTCTTTGCCCCCACCTATTTCTGCCAGTCTTTACTCCTACAGGCAGCAGATGTCCTACTTTGTCATGATAGGTTAGTTTGCACATTCTTGCCTTTTACGTTAATGAATCATACAACACGTACTTTATTTGGTTGGCTTCTCTCTTTCAACATAATTATTTCAAGATTCCTCCAGGATGTAGTATCTACTAATGCTTCATGCCTTCCTATTTCCAAGTAGCATTTCATTCATTTGTATATACCAGAGCTTGTTTTTCCATTCACTTGTTAATGGACACTGAGGTTTTACCAGTTTTTTTTTTTGTTTCTGTTTTTTTTTTTTTTTGCTGTCTCCAACAAAGCTTCTCTGAGCATTTCTGCTTAAGCCCATCTGTGGAATACACTTACATTTATCTTGGGCAAATACCAACGAGTGGAATCGCTGTGTCATGTGATAAGTGTCATGTGATAAGTGTATGTCTAATTTTTCAAGAAACTG
The DNA here is from genome assembly GCF_002007445.2 of Ailuropoda melanoleuca. Taxonomy (NCBI): domain Eukaryota; kingdom Metazoa; phylum Chordata; class Mammalia; order Carnivora; family Ursidae; genus Ailuropoda; species Ailuropoda melanoleuca. The sequence goes on along the minus strand of NC_048230.1, from coordinate 18,329,840 downwards.
ACAAACTACCATTTTACATTCCCAAACTGCTTACAGCCCAACACTTCCTATGATTAGCCTCTTAAATTGTAGCCTTTCTAATCAGTATGTGTCTCTTTTTGGTATTAATTTGCATTTCCCCGATGACTAATAATGTTGAGCATAATTCATGTGATTATTGGCTATCTGCATATCTTTTTTGATGAAGTGCCTTTTCAGATTTTTTATCCATCTTTATTGGGTTATTTGTTTTCTTATTATTGAGTTTTGAGAATGCTTTATGTATTCCAGAGACAAATTCTTACTCAGATTCGCAAATATTTTTATCATTTCTTTTTTTATCACTACTAGTTCACATTCCAAGTTTGCTTTATCCTCTCTCTTTTTTAATTCCTTTATATATTTCTCATAATTCCTACCTGAGGGAAATATTATATTGCTTAATGTTGTTAATTTTGTTGAATATAGAGGAGTATGTTTATTCCATTTCTTAGGATAATATTTCATTTAGGGTACATCCCCTAGGTCTACATTTATTTTTTTGTTTTGTTTTAAAGTATATCTCTACATAGGTTTAATTTATTTTATTTTTATGCATTTGTTTTATGCATTTTTAAGAAATTGGGGAATACCTATGCATTGTTGCCACCTGCCTAAAAATTAAGTGGGATGGACATCCATGATTGCTGACTTAGCCAAGAGATCATTTTTTTTTTGCATGTAATCTCAGACATTTGATCAAAAATTATGCTTTGATATGTTATGTAGACATACAGATCAATGAAAAAAAAGTAGAGTTCAGAAGACCCAGTTATATGATTAATCAATTTCAATAAAGATGCCAAGATGATTCAAGGGAAAATAATTTTTTTCACCATAAACTGTTGGAACAGTTAGACAGTCTAAAATTTTTTAAAGGAAAAAAGAAGACAGTCAAATAAAAAGACAAACCTTTGACCTATCTTGCTCTACTCACCACACACAAACATGACCTGGTATTATTAGATAATAGACCAAAATGTAAATCTTACTATTAATGGCATCTAGAAGATAATATGTAGGGCAGAGTTGTTTTTGTTTTGTTTTTTTTTTCAATTTGACAGAAAACAAATATAAAATGTAAAATTTAAAAAGCAGTGTTGAACTTTATCAAAATTAAGAAAAAGATCTTTAAAAGACACTTACAAAATTAAGGCACAAATGAGAGAAAATATTTTCAAAACACATTTGAAAAAGCCCTTTTCAATGACTATATGAAGAATTATATATCTAAATACATTTTTAATGTACAGATTATTTTTATAATATAAATAAACTATATAAGGAATTTACAAAGAACTCCTAAAATTAATGATGAGAAGAAAAACAACTCAACAACAAATAGACAAAAAGAATGAACAAATGCTTCACCCCAAGAAAGAGATGGCAAATAAGCCCATGGAAAAAGTTCAACATAAGTAGTCATTAGGGAAATGCAAATTAAATTCACAATGAGATTTCATGCACATTTACTAGAAAGGCTGGGATTAAAAAATAAAATGAAACAGGCAATACAAAGTGTTGGCAAGGATGTGACACAATTGGAACTCTCACATGCTGCTGGAGGAATGCAAAATGTGTTCGACAATAAAAAAGAAACAACTACTGACATATCCTACGACACGAAAGAAGTCCAAAAACCTAGGGAATGAAGCCAGAACTCAAAAAAACAAAACAAAACAAGACCCCAACAGACTAAATGTTTCCATTTATTTGATATTTTGGAAAATGCAAAGGATAGGAACAGATACCAGCTCATCACTTGCCAGGGACTGGGAGTGACGTGAAGGATGCTGACTACAAGGGGGATGGGGTAAGCTTGGGAGGTAGTGGAAAGACTTTCTGTCTTAATTATGTGGGTGATTATATATCTGATTTCATTCCTCAAACCTGATGGAACTGTACAGAAAAAAAAAAAAAAAGATGAGTTTTACTGATTTAAATACACTCAGTAAGCCTGAATTAACAAAAATGTATGTTTTGACAGTTGCCCCAGAATCATGTTCTTCCTCACCTGTTAGTGTATCTTCATATTATTAAGTCATATTTTTACTTGTGCACCTGTTTATTGGTCAGTCTCCCTACTAGAATGCAAGCTTCTCAGGGACACTCCTTTTGTTTATTATGCTATAACCGGTGTGTAGAGTAGCGCATGACACCCAGGAGGTGCTCCTGTGTTGTGTTTGGTTCAATGAATTAGCACTTTGGATTTAAATTTTCTCTGTTCAATTGTTTGTTTGTTTGTTTGTTTTTTTAACAACAACTACAAAAATGGTGTGGTTTTTGTTTGTTTTTGTTGTTGTTGTTTTTGTTTGTTTGTTTGTTTGTTTTTGCTTCCAACATTCAACTCCAGAATCAAAAGAAAAAGAAATAAATAAAATTAGTTAATTTTCCAGGATGGGGTGGGGATCTCTTCTTTAGCCTCGCCCTTTCCGTCACACTTCATCTGTGGTCAAATACATTCTAAATGTGTATCTTTCCAGTAAGACATACCTTCTAGGCCCTCATGCGAACTCTGACTTTTAGAGAAGCCAGCAGTTTTAGAGACCTGAGAAATGTTTTCAAGATTCCATTTTCTCATTTGAATAATGTGCCTGTTATTACCTACTCTTTAGGCTTGTGTTAAGGATTCAATAAAATAGATATATAATGAGCCAAATTCAATGATTGGCCAGGAAGTATTATTCAATACATCTCTTTTTTAAAAAAATATTCAGTATATATTCTCCACTTTCAAAACTGGTTCTTATGGAATAATAATAATGATAATAATGCCATTAAATATTAGGAGAGGAAATTCAATATGCTTTCTGTGCTTTGCTAAACACAAAGTCTGATGTTATCTTTTCTGGTATAATCAGATATTAAGAACAATTTCCCATAATCAATTCATTGATATTTTTCCTATATTATTCTTATACCTTTATTCTTGTATTATTAATGATTCCTTTTTATAAATATATTCTGCTTCCAGCTAACCGCCTCCACCCCTTATTCATGTTCTACGCTCCTAAAGGGCAAGAACCCTGCATTATATTTCTATGCATCTTGACCTTAATATTGTGCATATCGTAGGTTCTCCATAAACGTGTTGACTTGTTAACTGAGCTGTGGGAAAGAGCTCAGTTATACATTCGGAAATTGATGATCACAAGAGGATGATATTAAAAAACAAACAAAAACACTCTCACTACTTTCAGAGTTTACTTCAAAATTTGTCTGGATTAATTCATTTTTAAGATCACTTAGTAAGCATATCCAGAAAGTTTCTTCTTTAGTCAATATAATGTGTAAGTCCCCTTGACACTGTGAACAATTATTCATGCAGTGCAGACAGGTCGGCCTGTTGTTGGAAAGGGCAGCTAGCTCATTTTTCTTGCTTGCTTAGTCTAATGCTACTTTGGGCTCAGAGAATGAGAAATGGTCTTTTACAAAGAATGGAGCACTGTATATCCCCCGAAGCTCTACCATTGAAAAGTCCAAAGATGAAAGGAAAAAAAATGGAAATAATTTTATCATCTTTCCTTCGTTTTCACTGTCCTCAGCTCTGTCTTTTTTGTTTTTGTTGTTTGTTTGTTTTTAAAGTTACCCTGAATCGGATTATAAAATACTAAATTTCCAGAAGGCAGAACCTGAAAATTATGGTTGAACTTTATTTTCAAGATAAAATATTTTTCAAAATTCTAGACTTACGTGTGTGATCAGTAATTAATTATCTCTGCATTGCTTCTATGAGTCCTACTATGCTAGGAATAACTTGCTTTAGCCATTATCCTTGTCTTCAAATGTGAGGTGAGGGTTTAAAAAGATGAGCATACAATATATCTCAGCCGAGCACCTGGCAAGTAGCATTATTCAGTAAATACCTGTCCTTACTGTTCACACCTGTTCCCTGCTTTGTCTCTTAGATGTCCTTCCTCAAATTCATAGACAATCAGTACTCAAGTCATGTAATTATGCAGTCTACTTTTATGTCTACCCATCTGAGAAGCTGAATATACAAAAAGGATAAAGACAGACGATATTTGACAACAAAACTCTGACTGACATCTTTGCATTAACCTCTCCAGATAGCCAAACAACAACTTCTGTAGCTACCAGCCCAAGAAGCCGTCTGAAACCTTGTAGCAATCAGCCAAGAAAGTTAAGGACTTGCCAACTTCCCTAATGTTTGCCCCAGGTTCCAACTCAGGACTAAGGAGAGAAAGCCAAATATGCTCTTCGATCCTATCACATGGGATGCTCCTTCTTGCTAGCCTTCCTCCAACTCCCTCTGCCAACAACTTCTAATTAAAGCATACCTGAAGCTTTCCATGTTTGCTTTTTTTTTTCCACTATAAAGATTTCTCATTTCTTGTATATCTTTGTATGTCTACCAAATGTTAGTGATAATGGCTGAATCTCTTGCTACAACAAACTGAATAGATTTTCTTTGTTTACATTTGGGTGGTCTTCATTTATTTCCACATACTCTTCATTTGAACTTTGTCATAATTTTTTATTTGTTTAATTTAATTTTATTTTTTAATTATTTAAATTCCAGTTAGTTACCATACATGTAATATTAGTTGCTGGTGTACAAAATAGTCCGCATGTTTATACATTACACAATGCTCACCACAAATGTGGCTAGATCTGCCCCAAATGTCGTTATCACGATATCATTGACTATATTCCTTATGCTGTGCCTTTTATTACCATGACTTATTCATTCCAATAATTGGAAGCCTGTACTTCTCACTCCCCTTCACCCATTTTGTCCATCCTCCCACCCTTCCCTTCTGGCAACCATCAGTTTACCAGTATTTTGAGACTTTCTGCTTTTTGCTTCTTTATTCATTTGTATTTTAGGTTCAGCATATGAGGGAAATCACATATTTGTCTTTCTAAGTCTGACTTATTTAACTTAGCATAATTCTCTCTAGGTCTCCATGTGTCAAAAATGACATGATCTCACCCTTTGTTTTGGCTGTGTAATATTCCATTATGTGTTTGTCTGTGTATTGAATCTCCTGTATCCATTCATCTATTGATGGACACTTGGGTTGCTATTGTAAATAATGTTACAGTAAACACAAGGGTGCATATATCTTTTTGAATTTGAACTTTGAATGTTATGGTAACCTCTTACTGTTTTCTTTTTTTATATATAATTTTTGTTTCATTAGCCACCATACAGTACATCCCCAGTTTTTGATGCAATGTTCCATGATTCATTATTTGTGTATAACACCCAGTGCACCCTGCAATATGTGCCCTCCTTAATACCCATCACCAGCCTATCCCATTCCCCCACCCCCCTCCCCTCTGAAGCCCTCAGTTTGTTTCCCAGAGTCCACAGTCTCTCATGGTTCATTCCCCCTTCTGTTTACCCCCCCCTTCATTCTTCCCTTCCTTCTCTTACCGATCTTCCTATTTCTTATGTTCCATAAATGATATGGAACTTGTTCTTCTTGAGTCTTACATCATCCTGTCCTTGAAGCAAATGACAGTTTGATATTTCAGCACTTAATGCAATTGTGTCAGTATCTATTTAAATGTTTCCCAATATTCCCAAGTTCCTAAAAAGCAAATACAGAATGTTTCATCTGACCATAAGACTCCATGATTTAGTGTCAGCTTAGTTTCATTTTTTACCATTTCCATTTCCAACAACACTGAACTATTTAAAATTTCATGTTTATGCTAAGATGAGCCAGTGTCTCCACTCCTTTTCAATTGCTAAATGTTTTGCTTCAAATGATTTCTCTTGATTTTCCACTAAACATACTAACTCATTCTTTCATTCTCAGATCAATTATCACCTTTAATAATCTTAAGTATTCTCCAAGTACATTTAAACCCCATGTATAGTCTAGTTATCATCATTATAGAAAATGCCACATAATGTTGTAGTGGCTGTTTAGATACTTGCTTTTTTTCTAGATTTCAAGATTGTTAAAAGATATTTCCTTTACTCTTGACTTTTGTATTCCCAAGCTAGGACACTTGGTAGGTGCTCTAAAAATGTTAGTTTGAAAATGTTATTTGGTTAATTCAGGTATTCAGTATTCAGTGTTCAATAGAACCAACTACTCTTTCCTTTTGCTTATTTCCAAATGAGTTTAGATTTATCTTTATATGGAGCACACAAATGGAAAGGGACAAAGAACGCATCATCTAAGTTTGCTACACATTTTGACCACAACCAAATTTTCTAATATCCTGATAGGTATCATGAAAGACTAAGGAAGATGAGTCATAGTTCTACATCTTTTAACATATAACTTCCTACGGTTCCTAAAATAGTATAAGGAGTGTTACTGGTTTATTTGTTTTTTTGCAATGAACCTAACCACATTCTTTTGGTAAGATCTTTTGATCATATTGTAGATTTATTCCAAAACTGTTTTCACAGGGGAATGCCTTGCACTTCATTATGCTGAATTTAAAAGCAGTTAGCATGTTATGACAAAGTACTCCAAAACTGTTTGAGCACAAGTGTCATTAAAATTTGCAAACGGAATGCTGAGCCTTTAGAGATATGGATGAACCATCTCTTCAGATTTCAAGAAGGTTCTGTCCCCCTAATAAAAAGGCAAAATGTGCAAATAATTTTTAAAAAAACCTCTGTGCATGTTTGCTCTTTCAAAACACATATTGGCTTTTCACTCAAACAAAATAATGTAGAAAAGAACTTAAATAGACTTGTTGATTTATAAATATGTATTAAATATCTAGGACAATCTATCTGGCAGGTAGAAGGATATTATAGTTTGAGGCTTGAAATAAAGGTTTTCAGTTAAAACATAGAAATTGGTTTGTCCAGGTGGAGAGGTATATTTGAAACATTTGATGTGGTCACCTGAAGACAGTGTAGAGATGGTGTGGGGGTCATAAGCGGTTGGTCAGTTGCTTTAGGCACGGTGGTCAGTGAAGGGTTTTTGAAGAAATGGTGTTTGAATAGAGATCTGCATGACAAGGAGCCTACTTCATGTACATTTAAGGGAAACATACCAAGCAAAAGGAGTAGTTAATGCAAAAGTCTATTAAAGGATGAACCCAGCAGTTTCAAGGACTGATATGACTGGAGGAGATGAATAGGATTTCCACCTGAGGTCAGAGAGGCAACAGACTCAGATTGCAAAGGACTTCACAAGCCATGCTACATATTTATATTTAATTTAATTTCAATAGATCACTTTAGGGGGATTTTAAGCAGAGAAGTAGAAATATTTGATTGACCTTCATTTTATTATTATTACTATTTTAATGATCAAACTGGCTGCAGCTAGGTTGCTAATGAACAGTAGGGGAAGATAAGTTCCTCCCAGAGACTCATTATTCAGAAGATGTGTTGTCCAGAGCAGGGCTGATAGCAGTGGAAAATGTAGTAAACAGTGATATTTGCAATATCTGTTACATACTTAACTAAATGTTGGAGAAACAAAAATGAAACAGATAGCCATATCTGTACCTATACACGTATAGGCTATTGGAAATTAATAGTGTGATGACTGCTGTAATTAAAGGAATGTAATTTTAAAGTTGTGTTTGAGAGCTAGACTGTTAAAGATTTAAATCCACATCCTGCCATTTATTAAAAATGAGATCTCATATTAAATAACGTTTGTTTCTCTGAGACATTTTTTTAGTTTAAAAAAATATACAAGATTAAGTATTTTTAAGGTGTCAACTTGGTGTTGAGATAAGAAAATACCAGTCAAAATCACAAGAAGCTATATTTTAGATACTAAAAAACTTACTCTAAAGTTTATATGAAGACCCCAAAGACCTTGAATAGACAACACAGTAAGAAGAAGGAGTAGGAAAGAATGGAGAAGAGGAAGATAAGGAAGAATAGGAGGAGGAAGTGGAGTGGAGGATGACGAAAGGAGAAAAAAGGAAGATGAGAGGGGGCTCACATTACCTAATTTCAAGGCTTACTCTAGAGCCAACAGTAATGAAGACACAATGGTATTGGTGAAAGAATAGACACATAGCTCAATGGAATAGAATCGAGAACCCAGAAATAGACACACAAATATAATAGAGTTTGACAAAGGATCAAAGACAATTCAATGGAGAATTGAAAATTGTTTTAACAAATGGTGTGGGAATAATTAGAAGTCCATATGAAAAATATATGAATAGGTAGATAAGCCAACATAAACGTAGACCTGGCACTTATCACAAAAAAGTAATTGAAAATGGATGACAAATCTAAAAATAGAACATTAAATATAAAATGTCCAGAAGATAACATGGAAAATATGTGACTTTGGAATTGATGAGGAGCTTTTATATAGAACACCAAAATCATAAACTATGAAAGAAAAAAATGATGAGTCCTAATTTATTAAAATGCAAAACTCCTCTTCTGCAAAAGACACTGTAAAGAGAATGAAGAAACAAGCTACATATTAGGAGAAAATATGTGAAAAACACATATTTGAAAAATGACTTCCGTCCAAGTTATGCATGGAACTATTAATACTGCACAAAAAGAAAACAATTTGAAACTGACTGAGCAAAAATTATGAATCAACATCTTAACAAAGAAGATATACCAATATAAAATAAGCATATAAAAAGAGGATTGGCATCATCTGTTATTAAGGAATTTCAAATTAAACAACAGTGAGATAACGCTACACACTTATTAGAAAGGCTGAGATCCAAAACATCACAAGATCCAATTGCAGTAAAAATACAGACCAACAAGGACTTTTCATGGATTGCTAGTGAGAATGCAAAATGCTACTCCTACTTTGGAAAACAGTTTATCAGTTTCTCATAAACAATAACCATAGTCTTGCCATACACACGAGCAATCACACACTCCCAAGTATTTACCCAGTGGATCTGAAAACCTCTGTCCACCCAAAAATCTACACAGAAATGTTTACAGCAGCTTTATTCATTATTGAAAAAAGAGTAACTTAAGATGAGATGTCCTTCAATAGGTGCATAGGTAAACAAACTGTGAAACACCCATGCAGTAGAGTATTGTTTAGCAAAAAAAGAAAGAAACTATCAAGCTGTGAAAAGACATGGATGAATCTTAAATGCATAGTACTAAATGACAGAAGTCAGTCTAAAAGCTGCATGCTGAATGAGTCCAACTATATGACATTCTGAGAAAGGTAGCACTATGATGACAGTGTAGTAGCCTTCTGTGGCTACCATAATAAATTACCACAAACTTTGTTGCTTAAAATGACAGAAATTTGTTCTCTCAATTTTGGAGGCCAGAAGTCTGAAATCAAGATTTTAGCAGGGCTGCACTTCTTCCACTGGCAGAATGGAACAATCCATTCTTTGCATCTTCCAACGTTTGGATGCATCTGGCTTCCAGCATCAGTTCCAGATATCCCTTGATTGGTAAACACATCACCCCACTCTTTGCCTCAGTGATCACATTGCTTCTTCTTCTCTGTGCGTCTTCCTGCTGTTTGTTTTGTATAAGGACACTTGTCATTGGATTTGGTGCCCACTTGTGTCATTCAGGATAATCTCGTAATCTTTAAATCCTTAAATTAATTGCATCTGCTAAACCCCATTTTGCAAATATGGCAGCGTTCAACCCACTACTGATGGTAATGTTGCCAGTGGCTCAGGGAGGTGTGGAGGAGTGGGTGACTAAAGCATGGGCAAATTTTTAGAGCTGTAAAACTATTTTATGATACTTGCAGTGGTAGATACAAAACACTACGTATGTGTCAAAAATCCATAAAACTTAATACCACAAAGAGTGAAACTTAATATATGCAAATTAAAAAGAATCATTTTGGAGTTCAGAGAATTCTTGGATGGAATGTAAAATGTGACAAATTAATTGAACTTTATTACAAATTCAGGAAACAATTCATTAAAGGGGGTGGAGAAAATAATGCTGACCTAAGTAACTTTGAAAACAAGTGTAGTCTGTAAAACTAAAGGCATGTGGAACTGTACATAGCAGTGCACTCCAGTTCATAAAGTTGTTTCACATGGAGATATGGGTTAACAATGTGTATACTGGAGTTAAACAATTATGTAAATGGGTTGTGAACTGCAAGAGACAAGCTCCTCACTGTTGGTGTGGGACATTATAGATGAGCAAGGGGAAGAGGTTCAACTGAATCATGTGACAATAGATTAGAGTTGGAGATACCAGTTTGAATTCAACTGTGCTTAATATAGGTACAGATGGTTACATACAGAAATATTTATAGTTATGACTATACATGCTTGTTAGTACATACACATATATTTTCTTGCTGTGTTAGCTGAGAGGACATGGAAACCTTGGCATTCTGGTAGGAATGAGCAAACCTAGTACTTAGATTTTGATTTCTAAATCTATTCTTTAATAGTATGAATTGGGGTTCATTGGAGAAATGGCTGATTCTAGGACTGGGGTAGGAAATATATAAGGTGATCCTGGAGCAAATGTTTTCTTTTCGGTTAGTTTGCCATTTTGGTTTTTCTGTTTGTTTGTTTGTTTTGGGTTTTTTTTTTTTTTTGCCTGTTTGTTTAGCACCAAAAAATAAGGAAGTGCTAAACAAACAAACAAGCAAAAAAGAAAACAAAGTGGCAAAACTAACCAAAAACAAAACAAAACAATGATGGGAATATGTTTAAGTGATAGAGGAATCAACTGAAAGAGTTCCTAAAGTCCAAATCTGAGACAATGTGAACAAATACATAAAGTTCTATTGTAGTGTAATCCAAAGTGTAAAATAAATATCTTACATTAAAATAAATGCATGATTGAATAAATTAGTATATGGAGGAGAATAGGCAAATCTCCCATGTAGAATTCCAAATTTATGTAGCTACTCCATTATCAAAGAGGTGGTCATAATTCTCCATTCTTGGTGAGGGGAGTACATAGTGACTTCCTTCCAAAGTATAATATGCCCTTTCCAAAAAGTAAAGTATAGGAAAAATAATAAACACATGGTAGAGAAATCTGACAAACATCTCAGCAGTCAGGTGATAATGGTTCATATCAACAGTGACAAGTCATGTTGATGGTATGTATCCTGGATATGATGGGATGAAAATGGCACTTTACCTCTGTGGTGTTCCTCTCCAAAACACATCATCCTACTCTAATCATGAGAAAAACTTAAGATGAATGTCAGTTGGGGGACATTCTGCAAAATACCTGACCAGTCCTCTTCCCAACTGTCAAGGTCATCAAACACAAGGAAAGTCCCAGAAATCGTCACAGCTAAGAGCAGGCTAAAGAGACATGAGCCTACGTGAAATGTGATATCCTGGATGTGATCCTGGAACTGAAAAAGTTCATTAGGTAAGTACTGGGGAATAGGAATAGAGCATGGACTTTTCTTAATGATAATATATCAGTATTAATTTATTAATTGCAACAAATATACATACTAGCATAAGATGTTGGTAATAGTGGAAACCGGATGTGGGGTATATGAGAATTTTCTGTTCTGTCTTCATAATATTTCTTAAAATCTAAATGTAAACAAACAGAAACAAAAACACTAACTGTGAAAGATTGTTATCTCACTGCATGGATGTATACATCACTTTTTGCATTGAATAACTGAAACTCTCAAGAATATGGCAATATTTAACATTTCACAAATGTATTAGTCTATCACTATTGCCAATACTGTCCCTTTTTACTGTTACTATTATCTTTTGAAATCTAACTTGTTTTTCAAGGTCTAATAAAAGGCTTTTACTTTAAAGCTTTTATAGCTCCCACAAAAATGTCTTTTCTCCCTCTGCATTATTAGGACACTCTGCTTATAAGTCCACATTGTACTTGGGATGTGCATTTTTCTGTCTCTGAGATAGTGTGACTTTCTGAGATGCTGTGTTTCTTAGAATCAGCATAACACAGTAGTTACAAAATGGATACTCAGTCAAAAGAATCTGGTTTTCAATCATTAGCTACTCCATTTCATTTTCCAGTAGCATGATCTTGGGCATTATTGAACCCCTCCATGTCTCAGGTTTCTTATCTATAAAATGGGCCTAATAGTACCTACTGATAAGAATTTTGTGAGGAATAAATGAGTATCATATATATATATATATATATATATATATATATATATATGAAGAAAAGTCCTGGTATATGGAATAAACAATGTAGGAACTTTCTATTATTTTTATTTTTTATTTTTATTTATCATATATTTGTTATTGTTATTTAAATCTATGTTGCTGTTGCCTAGCCATAGCAAGGGCTCACTAGGCAGCTGTTACTTTTCTACTTAAGTTTAGTAAATGTGGTGGTGGACAGCAATGAATGCAGCCAATTCATTGCTCTCCATAAAGCTGTGATGGGACTTTACAAAATAAGTTTAACGAGTTGGAAACTCCAAATCTCATCTGTAGAGTAGGTTTCTTCCCACTGCGCTAAAGCTGAAAGACTCCAATAAATAATTTCTCCCTGGGCATAGACGATGGGAGAACGATAGAGGGCATTTTATAAACTCGGAAGATTTCTATTATTTCAAGAAACAGTATTTTTGTAAACTTGACAAAATGTCTTTTACGCAAAGAAAAAGCAGTTGCCTTTAGTAAGGCAAACTGTTAATAAGCTCAGAGACCCTATAAACTGGAAATATGAGACATAGGTATGGTATTTTATACGTCAGATGCATGATAAGTTGCTTACATCAGAGCACCTAAAACGCACTTAAATTTCTGTTCCCTAGACCAAAGAAATTAATGAATGCAAGTAGTATCTGTAAAACACCCAGAATATGAAGTGTAACAGGCAGATGATCATACTTATCATAATCATAATAGATTATGTTTGCATTTTCTAAAAATTCTGGAAATAGTGTCCCAGATGAATCTATTTTTTCAAGCTTAAAAATAATTAACTTGCCCTGTCTTTTAATGACCCTCTTTAGAAAGACCAGCAAGTATAAAGCAGTTAATATAAACAACATATTATAAAAAGGACTTGAATCCCAACAAAATAAGCGGCAGTGATAACAGCAAATCAGGCCATTGTACCAAGTATAGATTTTATACAACAAACACACATGTTTTAAATGTGACACAGATAGGGAGGCAGAGGCAGAGATGGACACAGAACAGCTAGCTGGTAGTGGATATAAGGGGAAAAAATAACTTTTATGATGAAGATTCAAGTTTCATGTTTATAGTTACTGTAACCTCCCCTCTTTCATAATTATCAAATTGGACTGCTCCTAATAGGCACGTGCATACTCTCACATGCACAAACACAGACTTTTATACCCATAAAGAAATTTTCATAACCTTTCCCCTCCCTAGAGCAAAGGAATACTTTCACTATTTCACTATTACTTTGCCATGTCATTTTCAAGTGTCCCATTGCTCATCTAAATGTGCATTTAAACATACAATAAGTAAATTTACAAATACAAGTACCTCTACAGGAAAGTTGGTAGAATTACTAGACCTATTTGTTGGATGTGAAAATCCTTCAAAAAGGATGTATTATTATAATCAGTTAATTTTCCTTAAACACTAGGAACAATGAGTCATTTTAAACTTGGGTGTATTTCTTATATTTTGGTGATCATGACCACTCTGAAAAATTGATGAAGACATGAGTCCTCTCTCTGGGTATATGAGTACATACACATACCCTCTCATACACACACACACTGTATATGTAAGCCTTCAGCATGTTTATGGATCACCTGAAGCTGTTTAGGGGCCCAAAGACTCAAAATAAGAACTCTTTTCTATAATGTTTCAACTGCCTGAAACTTCTAGGTCAGTGGAATATGGATGATATGCAAAGTGATTCATCCTGGATTCAAATATTCCCCACCTTGACCCTAAGCTTCAAACACTGTATTCAAAGGGCAATATTCAAATGCAAAGTTTTATTGCAGGATCATAGCTTGATCAATAATTTTTCAGCCTCCAAATTCACTAACATTTTGTGAGGAGTGTTCTGTTTCTCTTGACTGCTATCCATTCTTGGGCACTAAAAAAGTCACACAGGGCAGTTACCTTCAACATCTTCAGAAACACAAGGAGTGGGTTCCTTACAAGCTATCTGTCTTTTTGAAAATACAGTGTATTTAAGAGTTATTTCTTGTGACTGACTCAACTGCTGTCCTTTTGTTTCATCAGCATTTTTTTCTCTCTGAAGTTACATGTGATAGTCTGGAGACTGTCATGTTGACTTTTGTCATGTGTAACATGGAACTCAGTAGAAACCACTTAAAGATTTACAAAGCATTTTTAGAGCACTTTATCCTCTGATTAGATTTGCATGCATTCACATTCTGATTGTCCCAAATGTAATTAGGTTTTTCTGTTTACCAATTATCTAGGAAGATTTGCCAAATGCATCTTGACAGTGTTCCGACAGGAACTTGCAGCAGTTACAAATTATTCGCAATAAGTTCATTTACACCATAGTGTAATTCTATGCTACATGAAGAATTAACACTATTTATTCATGAGATAGTAGAAACACTCTAAGGGATTTCTGTCAAAGAGAATTGGGTCATTATTTGTTGGAATGAACAAGTCATTAGGAAATACAACACATAAATCTCAACCAAGAAAAAAATTCTTCCTTTCTTATTTCATCTCTGTAACTTTCAACGTAAGATATTTTTTATCAATGCAAAGCCAAGAATGAGAAAAACGTTTCTTAAAAATTCACAGCAGTAGTGAAAAAAATTATGCTACTGTTTCAGAAAGTCTGTATACAGAGCTTTAAAAGGTGGTGTAAAGATATGTAATATTTAAATGAAATCATGAAACCATATGGCAAACTCATTATCATCTTCACTTCCTATTCGATATAGCACGTGCTGACAAACAATTAGTTTAAAATTAAGCAAAAGCTCCTTGCTGTTTGATGGTTACCATGTTTCTTCGTAGAAAATACATTTTAGGCTTAAAATGTAGTGTACTTATAATAATTGAATAGTAGACACTTATTTTATGTCACAAACTATATGATTAAACGGAATGAGTGACAGCAAAATTTGGTACCCGTATTAGGAGATATGATGAAAGAGTGAAATGTGAATTGCCAGTAAACTTATTAAAATGTTCGAATGCATCAGGAACCAACAAAATGCAAATTACTTCAACAAAGAAATGCCCTTTTCACCTATGAATTTGGAAAAGGTCAAAATAATGATTAAATGATTGATAATTATTACCTACCTATCTATAGATCTATTTAACTCTTTATCTGTCTTAATACAGGATTTGAGAAAGCCTAAAGGAAGTAAAACTTACAGAACAGTAACACACATATGTACTTTCTCACACACACACACACACCAGGAAATATATAAGATATCAACCAAATAGAGAAGCTAGTTTTTAAGTAAAACTATTCTGTAGTTTTCTAGATAAATATAAATATACTTTGTTATTAGTGCCCCTCTCTCACTCTAAAAAGCACTTGTGTATGCGTGACTCATATGATTATCCAAGAAAGAGTCTTCAATAATTTTAATGTGAAAATGACTCACTGAGAGGCTAAGATGAACAGAGGGATCAAGCATCTCCAGGGGCTAGGTTTGAATGTGTTGTATCAAGGGATAGGTCATTAGGTAAAGCTTCCATGGTTTATTTGGAACCCCTAAGAACAATAACCCAAGAGGATAGTCAAACTTGAAAAAAGTATAGCCCTTGGGGAGATAGTCTTTGAGACACTAGTCTGCTGTCTTCCCAGTGTTGGCTACAATAAATTTCTTTTTTGTTTCACCACAAAAAAAAAAAAGTACAGGCCTCACAAACAGTGAAGTATATATTCAAAACATCAAAACATTTAATTAATATAATCAGTATTGCTAGTGCCTCTAGCCACCTGCAAGAAGCTAACAAAATCTTCAAAGAAGAATCCCAAGCCTAGCATAATTTTTAATTTTTTTCACACATAATGTATGACATACAATTTAAAAGGCATATGATGGACATTATTTGTAATGAAAATCTAAAAGTAACAACTTCCACAATGAAGCCATAAAAATATCAGAGACCTCAACATAAATCATAATAATAAATTCAAATTAAAAAAAAAGAAAAATTATGCCATCAGAGAATGGGAAGCTATATAGCAAATGGAAATTCTAAAATTGAAAACTATATTAATTAATATTAAGAAATTAATGGAGGGGTTTGGCAGTAAATTAGATACAATTAAATAGAAAATTAGAAGAGCAGGGGTGCCTGACTGGCTCAGTTAGTTGAACACCCAGCTCTTGCTTTTGGCTCAGGTCATGATATCTAAAATAAATAAACAAATCTGAGAGAGAAAGAAAGAAAGAAAGAAAGAAAGAAAGAAAGAAAGAAAGAAAGAAAGAAAGAAGAAAGGAAGGAAGAAAGGAAGAAAGAAAGAAAGAAAGAAAGAAAGAAAGAAAGAAAGAAAGAGGAAGAAAGAAAGAAAGAAAGAAAGAAGAAAGGAAGGAAGAAAGAAAGGAAGAAAGAAAGAAAGAAAGAAAGAAAGAAAGAAAGAAAGAAAGAAAGAAAGAAAGAAAGAAAATTAGGGGCACCTGGGTACTCAGTCAGTTGAGCACCTACCTTCAGTTCAGGTTATGGTTCTGGAGTCCCAGGGCCAAGCCCCATGGTGGGCTTCTCACTCAGCAGGGAGTTTGCTTCTCCCTCTGCCCCTCACTCTGCTTGTGCTCTCTCTCTGTCATTCTCTCTTTATTTAATAAATAAATAAAATTTAAAAAAAAAAAGAAAATTAGAAGAGCAGAAGACATTTGACAAGAAAACAGGCAGAAATATGCTATTAAATAGGACAATATAAAGGAAAAAGGATTCACAATGTATGAGATAAGCAGCCATTTTAGGAAAATATTAACAAAAGAAGAAAACTAAGAAAATATAAGGAAAATAATAATATGGATAACACCAGAAATTAATAAAATAGAAAACAAAAACAGTAAACAGCATAAATTAGGCCAATTTTCTTTTCAAAATGCTAACACAATTCATAGACGCCAAGCAAATTTTATGAACTTAAAGGAGAGAATGAGAGTGAGAGCAAAAGCAAGCAAGAGGGAGGAAAGTGGAAGTGGAAAAAAAACAAAAGAAAGTGGAAGTGAGAGAGGGAGACAGAGAGGGGCAGAGACAGAAAGATACAGATGGAGTAAGACAGAGCAAGAGAGGAAGGCACAAATGACCAATGTTGGGATTAAATAAAAGAGAGACCAAGCACAGATAGTGAAATAATTTTATGTCAATGAAGTTAAAAATTAAAATGAATTAAGTATCTGGAAATTTTTAGACAAATGTAGTTTATCAGTTATATGTAGAATAATGTATGCTGCCAAACTGGAAACAGTATCTGGAAATGCAGCTTACAAAAACTGACACTAGAAGAATTTGAAAATCTTAATACTCTCATTACTAGTAAAGGAAGTGAAACTGTAATTAAAGTCCTTCTACCAATAAAACTCCAAGTCCATAGGGTTTTATCATAGAATTCTAATAATTGAAAACCACCCCCTATAGAACCATCTATAATATAGAAAACCATCCCCAATAGAACAATTGTGTAGTCAATTATAAAATTAACCACCAAAATATATAAAATATTGAAGGAGACAGAGTGACAAGGATAATTCATTAATATATATAAATATACACATTACACACTCTATCAACTTTATTATTAAGAACATGTTTCAAATTGAGCATCTGTGAACATAGAGACTTTGAGCACATTGAATCGTTAGGATCATAAATGCAAAGTAGAAGAGATAACAGCCTGGACAGCTGAAGAGTCTTCACTGGCATGGGGCTCTCTACAAAGCTAGCCACTTAGGGGGTAATTCAGTAACTGCTTTGGGAACAGTCCCCTAAAATGGGATGTGTATTTCCTCCAAAATCAATGAGGAAGCCTCTTAGTGATTGAGAGCACAAGTTTACAGCATCTTTGGTCACTCCCTTAGAAGAAAGAAACTGGCATGTTCCAGATCTTTAGCCATTCAGAAAATTCTCTCACAATTTCCTATAATCTCATTCTTAAAATATACTATCATTATGGGCACCTGGGTTAAGCATCTGATTTGGGCTCCGGTCATGATCTCAGGGTTGTGAGATGGAGCCTTATGTAGGGCTCTGCACTCAAAGAGGAGTCTGTCTGAGATTCTCTCTTCCTCTGCCCTTCCTCTCTCTCCTCTGCCCTCTCTCTCTAATAAATAAAAAAAAAATTAAAAAATATGTATAGTATCATTATGTCGTGATTTATTTTGTTGACCAGCTAAATGTTGAAATTCCTTGATGTCTGAATTGTGTTAAAGAATTTGGTTTGTCACATGGCATTGCACAGTTTGTGGACTGCACAAAGGCACTGAGCTAAGGGAAGGAGGGCAGAGTGAAATAGCGTCCAATCTCACCTCACTCAGCCCTGCGCTCTGGAATTGGGCTGCATCTGCCCATAGGAAGACTCAAAAAAATATGTCTTTTATCAAATTTCTCCGTCTCCCCTCAGAGAGCATATTTTTCTAACTGTACTTCCCAATGTGAAATTTTTCTTAATTTGTCCACACAAAGAGCCTTTTTCTTTCTTTAATTGAGAGAAAAAGAAATAGTGCTTTAAACAGTGGTAGTAGCCCTAGATAGAGGGTGAGTAATCCTGAAGCAAGTGATACAGTTTTACTGCTGGGCTTGCTGGGTGAAAGCAACCTTCTTGTGCTTTTTTTATCTTATTGCAATGGAGAAAAAGTATTTGTCAGGTCAATAGCTGCTTGCCAGCTAAATTGATTTGTTCCTATAATAAGGCCATATCTGGAAGAACCGCTGCCTTGGAATGATGGTATGATTAAACTTAAGATATTCCACTGTGTTTCTCCAGGAGACATTTATCTTTTGCATCAGCCAAGATAAAAACTTAAATGGGAATGTGATAAGCACCACCATTCCTGATTCTTTAAAGTTTTGATGTTGACTCTAATATCTGAAGTTCCCCCAGGATTTGGTTTTGCTTTTGATTTTAATTGTATTTTTCACCCATAATAGTCCTTACTTGGTGTGTCAGTGAGCTATTGTGGTAATTCTGCCAGGTCCTAAGGATACACGTTCAGTTTACACATTCTGTTTTACCAATCCTGTCATGAGGAAGATTAGGTCAGATCTCCTTTCATCATCTCGAACTTGGTTTCCCAATTATTAGTATTAGCCAAAGGATGGTGTCCAACAGTATTTCCTTCCTGTAGGCAAGGTTACCCAGTTGAGTTGCTGTAGGTCTCTTTAAGGAAGGTAAGGAGGAAATCAGGAGCACATAATCCTCCTGCTATTGAAATATTCCTTCTCAAGGATTTTTTCTCAAGGAAATTTTAGCTAAAGGCAAATGAAGATATCTAGGTACAAGAAAACTTTAGAGAATATATGTTTTTGACATTAAATATCCCATGCAAAAAAAAAAAAAAAGAAAAAGAATTCTCCAGGCAGACAGGATATATTACAATTTGGAAGTCTGTGTCTTAAAAAAGGATGATGAACATAGGAATGTTACCCAACTGGGGAAATATTAACACTCATTATTTTTTTCTTTACATTATATATATATATATATATATATATACTATATATATATAGTATATATTATAATTATTTATATATATTTATTATATATATATTTTAAACAAAAAAGAGGGCATTTTCGTCTATAATTTATAAGGTACATGCATATAATATCTATAATGACAGGATAAAGCAAACCTATGGCCATGGGCCAAATCCAGCCTACAGTTTGTAAATGTATAGCCTTCAAGCTCTAAATTGCCTTTTTGTTTTTTGTTTTTGTTTTTTTTTTGTTTTTTTGTTTTTTACATTTTAAAAGTTTGTAAAAACAAAATAAAATAAAACAAAAGCAGAATATGCAATGGAAACCATTGGCAGCCTGCAGTCTAGAATATTTGCAGTCTAAGTAATTACATTAAAAGATTTCTGACTTTTTTATGACTGATATTCCATTGTGTGTGTGTGTATAGACATATACACACCACATCTTCTTTATCTATTCTTCAGTTGATAGACCATTGGGCCGGTTCCATAATTTAGCTATTATAGATAATACTTCTGTAAAAATTGGTGTGCACATATCCGTTTGAATGCATTGTATTCTTTGGGTAAATACCTAATAGTGTAATAGCTGGATCATACAGTAGCTCTATTTTTAACTTTTTGAGGAACCTCCATATTGTTTTCTAGAGTGGCTGCCCCAGTCTGCATTCCCACCAACAGTGCAAGAGGGTTGCCTTTCTCTACACCCTTGCCAATACCTGTTGTTTTTTGTTTTGTTGGTTTTAGCCATTCTGACATGTATGACATGATATCTCATTTGCAATGACATGGATGGAGGCATAGATTATTATGCGAAGCAAAATATCAGTCAGGGAAAGACAAATACTGTATGATTTCACTCATGTGGAATTTAAGAAGCAAAACAAACGAGCAAAGGGGGGGGAAGAGAGAGAGAGGTAAACCAAAAAACAGGCTCTTAAATATAGAAAACAAACTGATGGTTAGCAGAGGGGAGGTGGGTCGGGGGATGGGTTAGATAGGTGATGGGGATTAAGGAGTGCACTTATCGGGAACGCTTGATGTTGTATTGAAGTGTTGAATCACTATATTGTACACCTGAAACTAATATTATACTGTATTTTAAGTAACTGGAATTTAAATAAAGACCTAAATGGGGCACCTGGGTGGCTCAGTCAGTTAAGTATTAGACTCTTGATTTTGGCTCAGGTCATGATCTCAGGGTTGTGGGATCGAGCCCTGTGTTGGACTCCATGCTGGGCATGGAATCTGCTTAAAATTTTCTCTCTCTCCCTCTCTGCCCCTCCCCTCTCTCTCTAAAATAAACAAACAAACAGAGTACTTTAAAAAATGAAATGGGAGTGGGAGACATAGGTTTCCAGTTATAGAATTAGTAAGTCACAGAAATAAAAGGTGCAGCATAGGAAATATAGTTAATGGTATTGTAATAGCATTGTATGGTGACGAATGGTAGCTACATGTGGTGAGCATAGCATAACATACAAAGATGTTGAATCATTATGCTTTACCCCTGAAACTAATATAACATTGTGTGTCAGCTCTACTAAAATAAAAAATAAAGTAAATAAAATAAAAATCCATTTGAAAAATGGAAAAAGAATTCTGACTTTGGCATACAGCTTGTGTGTGGCAGTGGTAATTTATTAGACTTACATGTTGTATAGATTTCAACATTTTAAATCAAGTGTTACATTAACCCTAGTTTGACTGCAAAGTGAAGCATGCTTATTGCAATCTCTAGAGCAATTACTTAAAAATACAGGAGATTAAAAAATACATGGGCTAAAATATCAAAAGATAATTTAATATGGGTGATATACATAATTTAAAATAGAATTCCAAATAAAATATTTAAATAATCCAAAGGAAAATAGAAAAGGAGAAATTAAAAGAGACTGACAGAGACAAAATGGTAAAATTATAGACCTACATCTAACCATGTAAATAATTACATTAAATATTAATGGGCTATCTTCCTGATCTTGGGGTAGGCAACAGTTGTTAGGTATAACACTAATACCATAAGCCACGTTTGAAAAATACATTAACAGGACTTCAAGATTAAAAATTGTTTCACTGAAATTATACCACCAAGAAAGTGAAATATAATCCAAAGAATGGGAGAAAATATTTATAAATCATGAATCTCTTAAGTTGCTTCCATTCAGAATATAAGGAACTCTTATTACTCAATAATAAAAAGACAAAAGTTATTCAGTTTCAAAAAATAAGCAAGTCATTTGAGTAGATATTTCTCCAGAGAGGATAAATAAGTGGCCATAAGCTTATAAAATGATGCTCAATATCATTAATTATCAAGGAAATGCAAATCAAAACTATAATACCAGTTTATGCTCACTAAGATGGATATAAGAAAAGACAGACAATAACAAGTATTGTTAATGATACAGAGAAATCGAAACCTTCACATACTGCTCATAGGGATGTAAAACAAAAATCAATTGCATTTAAAAAAATCAATTGCATTTTATATACTGGTAGCAAGTAGTTAAAATTTAGGGGTGCCTGGGTAACTCAGTTGGGCATCTTACTCTTGATCTCAGCTCAGGTCTTGATCTCAGGGTTATGAGTTCAAGCCCCATGTTGGGTTCCACACTGGACTTGGAGCTGATTTAAAAAACAAAAATATTAAAAATTAAAATAAATAAAATTTAAAGATCAGTTTTATTTATAATAACATCAAAAGACTTAAGATATTTAGGAACAACTTTAAGAAAAGATGAAGAAAACCTCAAAAATAAAACATAGCTGAGATAAATTTAACAATATATAAGTAGAAATATATACCATTTTCATTAACTAGAAAATTTGATATTATTAAGATATCCAGTCTATCCATTTTGCTTTATATATTCAGTGTCATCCTAAAGAACCCCAAATTTTTCTTTAAATTTGATGGGATGATTAAAATATATATTGAACTGCAAAGGAATTAGAATATACAAGGCAATTTTGAAAGAAGTAAAGCAGTTGGAGGCCTTACATCCCTTCATTTCAGAATTAACAGTAAAGCTACATAATCAAGATTATAAGATTTAACCATAAATATTAGAGAAAGGAGGGAGGAAGAAGGAGAGGGATCAGTGTAACACAATAAAAAGTCTAGTAATAGGCACATAATTATCATTTCATTTTCAACAAAAGCACCAAGGTAACCCAATGGATTAAATTTTTTTTCAAGAAATAATGCAAGAATAGTTTAATATCCATCATGGACAAAATGGAAAAATTAAAACTATGAAGAAATGCAGAAGAATATAGTTGTAAATTGCAGTGAGCCAAGTGTTTCTTATGTAAGTCCCAGAAATCAGTAACTATGAAAGCAAAAGTATATGCATTAGAATGTATATATATGTGACTATATGTGAGTATATATTATAAATCACAGAAGACTGATACACAGAATAATATCCTCCTACAAATAAATAATTAAAAGAAAAATGACTTATTAAAAAGAGGCAAAGTATTTAATAGATACTTTGCAAAAGAAGATATTCTGTAAGTCATTAAGGAAATGGAAATTAAATTCAGAAACCAGCAAATAGATTGAAATAATGGAAAAGATTGACAATAAAATGCATCTGAAGGTGTGGAACAACTGTAATTCCATTTATTGTTTGTGGAAATGTAAAATAATACAATCACTTCATAAACATTATGGCAGCGTCTTAGTTTCTTCTAAAACTGAACATACACTTAGCATATGTCACAGAAATTTCACTTCTAGGTATCCACTCATAAAAAATGAAACAAATATTTACACAAAAGCTTGTTCTATACTAATATTCATGAAAATTTCATTTAGAAGTGTCACAAAAAGAAAACAGTTTCCATCAATAACATAATAGATAAACAAACCGGGGTATGTTCATGCAATGAAATGCTGCTCAGCAACAAAAGGAAACAAACTACCGTTTCACACAAAAGCAAGAATCAATATCAAAAGCATCTGTTGTGTAAAAACAATGCAAGAGAACATACCACATGATTTTACTTATATGGAGTCTTCACTAGACACAATCGATTAATGGTTAGGAAGGATCAAAAGAGAGATTGTAGGATCAGATTTAACTGGGAAAATGCATGGAGTCAATGTAATATCCTTTATGTTGATATGCATCTGGGTTTCACAGATATTAGCATTTGTCAGAACTCAGCAATGTACGCTTAATATTTATGTATTTCATTGTATGCAAAATTTGCATCAAAAGAAGAAATTCTGTAAGAAATATTGGAATTTACCTAATGGATTACCTATTATAATTTTTTAGGTGGAAGTATACTGATGCCAGCAAATTAGTTTGAAACACATCAAAAGCTATAATGTAGTTTTGAATAAAGTGTTGGATGGATGGATATATACATACATGACAAATCAGGTGAAGTAATGTTAATGGTAGTTACAAGTGGTAAATATGTTGGTGTTTACTATAAAATACTTTCAGTTTTGCTATATATTTGAAAAATTTCATAATACGATTTTGGGGAAATTGTTTTACAAGATGGGTAGGTATTATGTAGGTGAGCATGGTCAGATGAATTCTAGATAAAGAAGCTAGCAGATGGAAAAGATAAAATATTAGTCAATGAACTATGAATGTTATGATTAAATATTCTAGAACTTGGGTCATAAGCATGGAAATTGTTTAACTTTCAGTCCTCGGTGTGTGTATATATGTATGTGTGTTTGTGTATGTATACATATGTATATGTGTGTGTGTGTGTATATGTGCGTGTGTATATATATATACATATACATGTATATATACACACATATACATACATGGAGATATTATAATTAATGTATAGGAGTTATTATAAGCACTAAAAAACAATGAAAGTATTTGGCACATAACATATCCATCAATAATTGTTAGTTTAACAACAGGAGGAAAGATCAAGAATAAACTGTAGGAAATCCAGGTACTTTCTTTTATCTGGATGTATGGAACCAAGGGGGGGATGTGGAAATAATACTAGGGGAATAGGCTAGGGAATGCAGTAGGCAGAATTCTAACATAGACTCCCAAATTCCCCTCTCCTGGTGTACATGCCCTGTATAGTCCACTTCCTCTGGGTATGGCCAGACAATGAATATGATAGGCTAGCTCACCCTGATTAGACTACTTTATATGGCAAAGGTGAAGGGATTTCACAGATAACAATAAGGTCTCAGAAGATTATTTTGGGTGGGCCTGATTTAATCAGGTGAAATCCCTTAAAAGAGAAAATGGGCTCTCAACTGAAGAGAGAGAATCTCTTGCTGGTGTTGAAGAAGTAAGCTGCCAAGTTGTAAAAGGCTCACATCTGCAGGATGTAAAGATGGACCTTAGGAGCTGAGAATGAGAGAATGACCTTCACCTAGGAACCAGCAGGCACACAAGGACCTGTCTCATAGTCACGAGGAAATGAATTCTGCCAATAACCTGAGGGAGGCTGGAAGATATTATTTCCCAAGTCAAGCCTCTTGTGGGACCCCAGACCCATTCAACACCTTGATTACAGCCTTGTGAGACCCTGAGCAGAAGACCCAGTGAAATTGTGCCTGGGCTTTGGATCTATGAAAAGTGACATGATGAACTGTGCTGCTTTTTCAGCAGCTGAGTTAGTGATCCTTTGTTATGCAGCAATAGAAAACAAATACAGGTAAAGTTGTGCCTTTGAATGCCAAGCTAAATATTCTGAATGTTTAACGTTCAATAAGAAAAAAGAAGATACTGACACTTTACAGCAGAGGTGTAGCATGACCTGAGGCTTCCATTAGTAGGAAAGTTAAGAAGACTGAATAAAAATCTGAATAGAAGCCCTAATATCTCAGTTTCTTAACACAACAAAGGTTTATTTTTCATTGATGTAATAGTCTGGTGTAAGCAGGATTTTTNTTTTTTTTTTTTTTTTTTTTTTTTTTTTTTTTTTTTTTTTTTTTAGCAACTCATGTCCACTGTTACTTAAGAATCCTGGATATTTTCATCCTCCAATTCTGTCATCTTGGTATTCTTTGTCTCCCTCAAGGAAAAGAAGAGAGATATCATGGAAAATTCATACCCTAGTTCTTTACAATGCCAGGCAAAAAAGAATATGCATCACTTCTGCTCGAACCCATTGTCCATAAGGAGTCATGTATGCTCAGTTTATCTGCAAGGGTGACTGGGAAATGTACAGCCCCTGGAATATTTGGGGAGTCCAAACTCTCTCTACCCAGAGAGGAGAAATTCAGAAAGGAAGAAGACAGTGTCAAATCCTTCAGAAAAAAGAAAGATGAAAGATAGCTAAAAATTAGCTATTAGGTTACATTAGGAGCCTACAAATTATAACCCACAGGGGAAACCCAGCATTCTGTCTGTATTCATGAATAAAGTTTTATTGAAATACGGGATGTTCTTTTTTCCTTTTTCTTTAATGTGTTGTCTATGGCTGTGTCTGTGTTTCAGCCATAGAGTTTAGTTGTTGTCAAGACAATTTGGCAAAGACTAACATCTTTACTGCATGACTCTTTTCAGAAATAGTTTGCAACCCCAGGATTACATGATTAGAAAGTTAGTCATGATTTTTGAGTTGTGAGTGGATGGTATAGACCCAATGAGGGAAATAATGATAGGTAGATAAGAAAGCAGGTTACTGAAGTAGATATAACTCCTTCTAGAAGTTTGCTGATGAAGAAAATAGAAAAACATGTTCCTGAGATTCACTACTCATTTACCTATTTATTTGTTGTTTCTTATATGTTATTTTGTCAAATATTTATTTTATAAAATCTAAGGATGTTGTGAACCATGGTAAAACTCTGAAGATGCAGGTACATGGTGAGATAATTGAGGAAGTGAGTCTCTGGAGAAGTCAGGATAGGATGAGATTATAAATGTTAATGAAAGAACCAGCCCTGGTTAAGTATGACAGCATTAAAATCCTTGAGACAAATTTGAAAAGAGAAGAAAGAGACGATTATATGGCATTTTTACAAATACTTTTTTTCTGATTTCAAATTTAATTTTGTACATATTAAAGTTGGACACGATAGTAATTAGAAAAAGAGAAAATGAATTTCTCCCATAACCGTATCATATCCCCAAGAACAACTCTTGATAAACAGCATCAGTGCTACAGTTTTCTGGGCATGCATTAACATGCATAATTTGTTTATTTTTAACACAAATGGGATCATATATATATATATATTGTTCTCTATTTTCTTTCTTTACTATGATTTGTCAATTATTTATACAACTCTCTTTTTTAATAGCTTCACACAGAAGACCTTCTCTATAGATACTCCAGGTTCTAAGTTACCAAATCGTATGATGTACATTTATTTCTAACTTTAGTTATTAGGATACTGCAATTAGTATGCCTATGTATAAGCACTACTTATTAATATTTCTATAGAAAAAAATACCAGAAGTGGAATCCATACCAATTTAAATCTGAAAAGGAAATGTTGAAGGACTGTACATCAAATAGTGCTAGTATTATCCAGTAAGAAGCAAGCGGATTCATGAGCTGCCTGTAAGAGAAAATGGCTCTGTTCAGGACTTGAAGAGAATGGAGAAGAGCAACTAATGCTATAAGAGCTAATCTTGCAGTATTTTTTTTTAAATATCATACTATGATTTTATCCTTTTACCTCTAAAGCCTTATACAACTTCTGGATGTTTCACAACTAACCATAAAGTGCATTTTTCATTGCCGTGAGGATGACATGGCTGACATAGAGCTAATCTTGCCATAGTCCTACCAGCCTTTTCTTTGTTCTTTTATCTGGATGCCATGTTAAGTTACTTTTGGAAAGCTTTTTGAAAAGAGGGATAGCACACCGCAAATCTGAAAGTGTCTAATTTCTTCACATTGACCTGAACAAGAGAAGTATGAACTATTCAAAAGTCTGTAGGCATGTATTACATGGGGCACTGGGTGTTATACGCAAACAATGAATCATGGAACACTACATCAAAAGCTAATGATGTACTATTTGGTGACTAACAGCATAATAATAAAAAAAATTTTTTTTTTAAGTCTGTAGTTGGGATATTGGTAAAATGGACTCATGTTGCAAATGAAAATCTAGATATTTTTGCAGTGTTCTCTTAGCCTGCATTACTGATTCATCTAACCATCAGGGCCAAATGTATTGATTGGCCTTGGCAGTCTATAAAATAGACTTCCCACACGGAAATTGTTCTTACAGTAAAAAATATATAGAGAGATATAAATATGTTAAATGTTCAAATTTAGCCTAATGCTAGATATTTTTAATAGTTCTTTGCTTTGTGCATTTGTTCAGTGGATGTGCTTTGAGTCTGTGATGTGCCAGGACTAAGCTACTGTGCTTGGATTATAAGGAAGGGCAAGACAGAGTCTCTGGTTTCATGAAATGTTCAACCTAGTGAGGGGAGAAAGACAGGAGGTTAAAGCATGCTATCATAGAGGAATTCAGGGTGCCACTGGGTTCACAAAAAGTTAAAATAAGCCATGTGAAGAGAGAACTTGGAACAAAGTGAAAGAAAGCACAGGTCACTGGTAGAGTTGGGATATAGTTCAGGAGAACTGGATACTAGGATTTGGAGAGGATCCTGTGAAGGGGAGATGAGCTATGTAGAATAAAAATATCATGACAAAAATATGACAGAATATGGCTTACTATCACCTTATTTCTTCATGCAGATGAGGTACATATATCTAATTCTGTATTTGGAGAAATTAGCGGATTTAATTTAAATTTTAAACAATATATCTTGAATTTGAAATTAGCATAGAATTTATCCAAAGTTTCCAGGGATGATAAAAATCAGTATGAGCATTTTTACTTACATTTGGCATTCACAGGCAAATACATCAATATAATTTAGTTTTTATTCAGAGATCCACAGTGTCAAGAGAGAAGATTACAAAATGAATTACAAATCAACTGTTTTTTTTTCCTAATGTCTTTGTTTAGAGAAAAACCTCCTTGCTATTTTCAAAGAACACAGAACACAAAATCCAAAACTAATGAGGTGTAGTTCATTGCCATTTCCAAACCAAAAGTAAAGTTACCAATACCACTAATTAACATAAAGAATTTGTTTGATTCCTATTGTTATCTCCAAGTACTAAATCCTTCCTGTTTATACCTTTTGGATTTGTTCTGTGATGGGTTGAGTGAAATCTTATGAAACAAAAGACTTACCAGCTACATATTTTAAATATGCAGAGACTTGACTAAGGCTTGACTATTGTATATACTATTGTATATACAGAAACAATGTATAGAAAGATTGCTAGCCCATTATGTAGTCATGATGATCTGCTTTACTACCCATTTTCCACCACAATGCAATTACATTTAGACCACTATTTAATCACATTTATCTATCTACTGTTAAACTGGGCATGACACCGTCAGTGCTGTAGAATCTTATAGCTGGATCTCAGCTTGCTCGTGGAGTTTGGGAATTGCAAAACAGGTTGAAAGCAATCTTTTCTGTGAATTAATGAGGTATTCAGATCATCGGCACTCTCATCTCCACTGAACAGGTGCAAAAATGGCAAAGGGATAAT
The DNA here is from genome assembly GCF_002007445.2 of Ailuropoda melanoleuca. Taxonomy (NCBI): domain Eukaryota; kingdom Metazoa; phylum Chordata; class Mammalia; order Carnivora; family Ursidae; genus Ailuropoda; species Ailuropoda melanoleuca. The sequence continues at coordinate 18,300,761 of NC_048230.1, read as the reverse complement.
TGTTTTAATTTTGTTGTGCATTGTGTTAAAATCATAGTCTACAAAAAACAACCTGAAAGGCTAAAAATATGTTAAGAAGTCTAATACACGGGAGAATTAAAAATTTAACTCTTTGATGTGCACACATAAACTGTTGAGATTTTTTTCCACTAGGTTTTACTGCAAAATAAAATGGTTTTGATTATTATGAAAATAAACATATATATTCAACATGTATTTATAGTTGGCCAAAAATGTATTCAATGACTACTCAATGGAAAACACTGTACTAGGCCATGGGAATGCAAAAATAAATAACTTTTGAGGAAATTAAAATTTGGTCTGTGCAGACTATATCATACTTATTTTCCTCATAATTTTTTTAAAACCTTATGTATATGTATTTGTTTAGTATTTCACATTCTTCTCCCTTGCAGGCTCTATTTGGGTTTTTTTGTTGTTGTTTTTTGGTTGTTTGTTTTTTCAATAGGGTGGGAGAGGCAGTGCTTAAAACAACAGAAACGTGTTGTCTCACAGTTCTAGAGACTAGAAGTCTAAAATCAAGGTGTTGACTGGGCTAAACTCCTTCTGAAGTTTCTAGAGGAGAATCCTTCATTGTCTCTTCCCACCTCTGGTGGCTGAGTCATTCCAATCTCTGCCTCCATCTTTTTCTCTTATGTCTGTAGCTCTATGTACAAATGTCTCTCTTCTTATGAGAACACCAGTCATACTAAATTTGGGTCCACCATAATGCAGTATGACCTCATCTTTGTGCCTTCAGAGACCGTATTTCCAAATAAGCTCACATTCTGAGGTTCTGGTTGGGTCTGAATTTTTGGACGACACTATTCTACCTACTATACTTGCCATAGAAGAAATGACAGGCATAGACAACAGCATGTATTAAAAGCCATCCTATTGCAATAAACTTTGGGAATTCAGAGAGGTGAGTCTTAAACAATGGGCGATTCTCTTTTGGCATGAACTGAAATAAGGGTCAGGTATGACTTTGTTCTGTTCTTTATGGGAAGGGTAACCAGATCCTCATTACAAATCCAATTTGAAGAAAGGCTCTATATTAATGCGTCCTCTATTTTGTTCATCAGGCATACCTGACAATGAGTAGATACTCAAATATATTTGATAAAAGAGGGAGGGCGGGAAGGAAGGAAGGAAGGAAGGAAGGAAGGAAGGAAGGAAGGAAGAAAGGAGGGAAGGAAGGAAGACAGGAAGGATCTGTTCAATGGGATTTTGTTAGAATTTTCAGATATTTTCTGAAATCCAAGAGAATGTACAGAAACAAAATCTAGCCTACTCTGTCAAAGGTTGAGAATGTTTTTCTGAGGGTAAAAAGTGTTGAGATTTTACATGTATGAAAATATATTTAGCCATCACACTGCACAGTTTTGCTAAGTATAAAATTCTAGTTTGGAGATAAATTTTCCTTATATTTAAAACGATTTTGTTCCAGGGGTGCCTGGGTGGCTCAGTCAGTTAAGCGTCTGCCTTTGGCTCAGGTCATGATCCTGGGGTCCTGGGATCAAGTCCCACATCGGGCTCCCTGCTCAATGAGGAGTCAACTTCTCCCTCTCCCTCTGATGCTCTCCCTCTCTCTCTCTCTCTCTCTTTCTGTCAAATAAGTAAAGAAAATATTTGGGAAAATTGGACAGCCCCATGCAGAAGAGTGAAACTGGACTATTTCCTTACACCATACACAAAAATAGACTCAAAATGGATGAAAGACCTAAATGTGAGACAGGATTCCATCAAAATCCTAGAGGAGAACACAGGCAGCAACCTCTATGACCTTGGCCATAGCAACTTCTTGCTAGACACATCTCTAAAGGCAAAGGAAACAAAGGCAAAAATGAACTATGGGGACTTCATCAAGATAAAAAGCTTTTTCACAGCAAAGAAAATAGTTGACAAAACCAAAAGACAGCTGATGGAATGGGAGAAGATATTCACAAATGACATCAGATAAAGGGCTAGTATCCAAGATATATAAAGAACTTTCAAATTCAACACCCAAAGAACAAATAATCCAATCAAGAAATGGGCAGAAGACATGAACAGATATTTCTCCAAAGAACACATACAAATGGCCAACAGACAAGTGAAAAATGCTCAACATCACTCAGCATCAGGGAAATACAAATCAAAACCATAATGAGATATCACCTCACACCAATCAGAATGGCTAAAATTAACAAGTCAAGAAATGACAGATGTTGGCAAGGATGCAGAGAAAGGGGAGCCCTCTTACACTGTTGGTGGGAATGCAAGCTGGTGCAAGCACTCTGGAAAACAGTATGGAAGATCTTCAAAAAGTTGAAAGTAGAGCTATCCTAGGAACCTGCAATTGTACTACTAGGGATTTACCCCAAAGATACAAATCTAGTGATCCAAAGAGGCACCTGCACCACAATGTTCATAGCAGCAATGTCCACAATAGCCAAACTATGGAAAGAGCCCAGATGTCCATGGACAGATGAATAGATAAAGAAGATGTGGTATATATATGCAATGGAATACTACTCAGCCATCAAAAAAATGAAATCTTGCCATTTGCAATGATGTGGATGGAACTGGATGGTATTATGCTAAGCAAAATAAGCCAATCAGAGAAAGACATTCATCATATGATCTCATTCATATGTGGAATTTAAGAAACAAAACAGAGGATCATAGGGGAAGGGAGGGAAAAATAAAATAAGACAAAATCAGAGAGGGAGACAAACCATAAGAGACTCTTAATCATAAGAAACAAACTGAGGGTTGCTGGAGGGAGGTTGTGGGGGATGAGATAACAGGGTGATGGACATTTATGACAGCATGTGATGTAACGAACATTGGATATTATATATATTATATAAGACTGATCAATCACAGACCTCTACCTCTGAAACTAATAATATATTATATGTTAATTAATTTAATTTAAATAAAAAGTTTTAGAATGGTCTATTTTCTTATATTGTTTCTGGTACTTACTGTACATTTTCAATCTCTAAATTCATACTTCTCAATTGTAGAAAATATTCTTAAATTGTTTATGTGATCATCTCTTCCATTTCATTATAGGGAGTGGTTGATACCACAGAATCTAGAGTCACAGTGCCTGACCCCAGATCTAAGTTCTGTCCAGATGAGCTGTGTGGCTAGAGCCAAATGGCTTAACTTCTCTCTACTTAGGGTTTTTCACCCGTCAAATGTTGATTGTAATATTCACATCTCCTCATAGAATTGTGTCATATTTGGGTGAATTATTTTTTTGCAAAACATTTAGAATAGTGTCTGACATTTTGAGATTGCTTTAGAAAGGTCTGCTATTGTCAATATTCTCTTTAAAATGATATCTACATTTTTTCTTATTTCCTCTCCTTTGCTTTCCATATCTGTTTATTTCTTTTGGCTGTACTTTCTGAGTGATTTCCTCAACTATACTTTCTGGTCATTTTATTGAGCCTTTCATTTGTGATATCATATTTTTAATCTTGAGCTCTTTTTCCTGTCTCACACACTTCTCTTAGCACACTGTGCTTGTTTCACGGATGCAATGTCGTTTCTTATCTCTCTGAGGATTTTAATGGGAGAGAATTCTGTTATACTTGCACACAGTTTACAGCGGCACAAGGCTTATTAGGAAAAAGAACTATCTCCTATATACCTCCATTTCTCACAACCCAAACTTACATGAATACAGTGCTTACATGCTTAATACTTAAAATACTTTTCATTGCTTTTTTAAAATTTCCCTGTGCATCTCTATAAAGATATTTGTACTGCTCTTTTTTTTATTGTTTTAGGAATTACCTACTCAATTCCTACAGAGAGTATGAAAATTTCCTCCTCCATCATCCCTCACTGGACACACACACACACACACAATGACCTCTATCCAGATGTAGTTATCATTTTTGTTATATTGGTATTCAGTACATATACTGATGTGGCTAAACACATGCTATTTATAGATGAGCCATACAGTGTCTATAATTATCTTTACTTTCAAGTGCAAATATTTATTCTCTCTACATATCCTAATCTTAATTATGTTATCATTTCAGTTTGCCTCTTTGGTTAAACAATAATTTTTTGGGTTTTTATTTTGTTTTGTTTTTTAATTTACTTATGACTCATCCCTGAATCTTCCCACCAATTATACAAATCACTTTCCAACCTTCTGGACATATCATACATATCATCATTTTGATCTATTGTAGACATCTTTACTGGAATATCATGAACTATTCCATTCTGGGGATGTTCCTCCCCAGGCCTGCTGCACAGCCATTATCCTGGGATCTCCCTTCCTTCCTTCCATCTTGGGAGTTCCATTCATCTTGCAATGATTTCCTACATCTCAGAGTATGGTTAGTTTCCTGTCTCTTATTTGAAAATTAAGACCAACATAATAAATAAATATATGCAATTATTGTTTTTTAATGGAACAATCCAAACTAGTCAATTTTAAGTGATGTCATCCTCTGTATCTAAGCCCTGCCCAGGCCCTCAGCTTTTTAGTGGCCCATTCTCAAACATAAACAAGTGGCCACATGTCTCTAGGCATCTGAGAAAAAAAATATTGTAACATGAAAGAAAAGGCCAAAACGATTACCCAGCAAATTTAGCTGAAAAAGAGACTAGGCAGAGGTAAAAATGGCATAATAGTGTCTCAAACTAAAAAATCAAGACTTAGTAGCATTCGCCTCAAGAATGGATCCATTTTTTTTAAGATTTATTTATTTATTTATTTATTTATTTATTTATTTTTAAAGATTTTTATTTATTTATTTGACAGAGATAGAGACAGCCAGCGAGAGAGGGAACACAAGCAGGGGGAGTGGGAGAGGAAGAAGCAGGCTCCCAGCAGAAGAGCCTGATGTGGGGCTCGATCCCACAATGCCGGGATCACGCCCTGAGCCGAAAGCAGACGCCTAACTGCTATGCCACCCAGGCGCCCCAAGATTTATTTATTTATTTTACAGAGAGAAAGCATGCACGTGCGTGAGTGGAGGGAGGGGCAGAGGGAAAAGGAGAGAGAGAATCCCAAAGCAGACTCCCCGCTGAGTGCAGAGCCTGATTCTGGGCTCGAACCCACAACCCTGAGCTCATGACCTGAGCTTAAATCAAGAGTCTGACACTCAACCAACTGAGCCACCCAGGCACCCCAAGAATGGATCAGTTTCTAATGAGGATTTAAGCTTATATTTGAGAGCTTCTCTAAGAAAAAAAAATTGAAACTATGGATTTAAAAATAAGTACAAAAGGGACTACTTACCTAGAATAAAAAAAGAAGAGGCCTTGCAAGGAGCTCATCCAAGTGAGAGGAATTGAAGCTTCATTATCATTAAAATAAATCAGCATTTGAGGAACATGCTATCTGGAGATAAGGAAATAAATAGCAAAATAAACATTTAAAAAGTCTGTGTTTTCTTCTTTTAATCAGGAATGAGAATGTTTTCTTGATTAATAAATTTTGAGTATATACATTTTAAAATGATGTACACATTTAATTTTTAGGAAATCCTCTGAAGAAATGATCAGAAAATACATTTACAAACACAATAATAATGATATAAAGTAATTAACCAAAAGTAGTTAAGTCTAGGGAGACTCATTGAGTATGGACTAAGGAGAGCAGTCAGCCTAAATGTTTTACAAGAGAACCCCGGTGTTACAGTCTTTCTTTGTTTTGGCTTTAACCTTAATTTTTATTGACTGATGATGCTTTTAAATCCTTATCCAGGAGTGGCAAAGCGGTAGTTAGAGTCCTGCCCAGGCAGGTGAAAGCAGAGTGTGCCCATACAAAAATCATTATAATGCATTTTTCCTGTTCTTCTTGTAAAAGAAGCCAATGGTTCCTTCCCCATGAAAGAGTTCAACATGCAAACAGTTAAAAGTTCATTTGAATGACAGTATACTATATGTTGAAAAAAATCTCTAAGTTATTCCATTAGTGAATTGATTCCATTTGCTCTATATGTATACACCTCAAAACAGTTATTTCTTGCCGGCCTGATTCGAAGTTAAAGAATTACTCAAATGTACCTTCCCTATTATACATATGTAACCTTGAGAGTTTCAAACTTTAAAGCTTGATCAATTACTTTTAAAGACATAAGTACAGCCTCTAATGCTAGTAATAACTTTTGAGGAATTTAGTAATAATTTTTATAACTTAGCAATAATTTTAGAGGCATAAATACATGCTCTAATTTGTAACATAAAAAGAAAAGGACAACATTTTCACTAAAGTATAAAAGTTATATATTTCTAGCTGGACTTTATAAAATCACTCAGGGGGTGCCTGAGTGGCTCAGTTGGTTAATCATCTGACTCTTGATTTTGGCTCAGGTCATGATCTCAGGGTTGTGAGATCAAGCCTCATCTTGGGCTCTACCCTGAGCATGGAGCCTGCTTAAGATTCTCTCTTTCCCTTTCTTTCTACCCCTCTCCCTCCTTTCTCTCTCCCTCTTTAAAAAACAAACAAAACAATCAGTTTCCCCCCGCTGGAAAAAACAAAGGAAACAAAAACAAGTGTATGGTTTTCCAATTATTATTGTACTAATATCCTGGCACATTTTATAAAACATTTTTACTTATTATTTTTCATATTAAAAAAATTTGGGCTTTATTTGCCCTGTGCTAAGGTATATCTAACGTCTATACTGTTGTCAGACAACATTAGCTTATGCCCTTCAGTTCTTTCCTTGAGAAGAGTGAGTGGTTAGTGCTCTTTTCTCATCTGCACTTGACTCTGCCTTACTCTCTTCTAATAGCAGAACCCACTGAACTTTTCCCACTCAATATGTGCATTTTATCTGAAGATCCATTATATTCTCAATTTATTTTCATTTTTCTTAATTTTTTTTTTTTTTTTT
>NC_048230.1:18227160-18293704 GCF_002007445.2 Ailuropoda melanoleuca | reverse complement strand
TTTTTTTTTTTTTTTTTTAATTTTTTTTTTTTTTTTTTGAGAGAGAGAGCACAAGCCGGGAGGAACAGAGGGAAAGGAGAAGAGAGAATCCCAAGCAGGCTCCACATCCAGCACAAAGCTCAGTGTGGGGCTGTGGGGCTCAATCTCACCACCCTGAGATCATGACCTGAGCGGAGATCAAGAGTCAGATGCTTAACCAACTGAACCACTCAGGCACCTCTCAATTTAATTTCAATTCAAGCAGGAAATCATGACCAGATTCACAATTTAGCTCCAAAGTCAATGCTCATAGCCATGATCTTTTGTGTTATTTTCCAAATATTCTTTGTTACAGTTACATTTGGAAAACAGGGTCAATTGCTAGGTGCCTACATTTCCCCCAGATCTTCCTGAATTATTTGACTATAAAGAACAGGGTGTAATTTTTAAAAAAGTGGACGTTTTTTAAGAGCAGTTTTTCGTTGATGGCAATATCAAGCAGAAGATTCATAGATTTCCCATCAAGCCTCTTTGCCTACATACACACAGCTTTTCCCACTATCAAAATCCAACACCAGAATGGTATGTTTTCTATACTCAACGAACCTACATTGTCACATCATAATCACCAACAGTCCACAGTTTATAGTAGGGTTCACCCTTGATGTCAATTTTATGGGTTTTGACAAATGTATAATGACATGTGTCCACCATTATTCTATCATAGAGCAGGATATCAATTTTTGTCCATATAATTACTTCTCCTAGGGCACTTTGTGAGCGGGGTAATCTCCACTAAGATCCCCTGAATAAAGACCCCCTGCCAGCCCAGACTTCTAACTATGGCTTACTCCGTTTTTCCTCATCTGTACTCTACTCACCTGGTAAGACTCCACTACCTCTTTTTATGTTGCTCTTAGATTGAATCAGACTGACACTTCTTATGGTCTTTGAACATTGTGACTTACATCCCTTTCTCAGCATCACATGTCTACAATGCAGTTTGGTCAGCTTCTGCTTGCACTCATCTGACTCCATCAGTCCTTTGGTTTGGGGTACTAACTACCTTTTACTTTTCATATGTCAAAGTAGTTATGAGGAATACCTCTTGCCTGAATCTTGATATGGTCTTGAATACATAGGCAGTAAATTCAAGAGAACAGAAGAAAAAATTATCATTTATTTGGAAATTAAACTTACCTGGCATCTTTAGCATTTTACTGTGATCCCAGGACAAAGGAACAACATATTATTTCAGTAATAAACTCATATTGTATCTTAAGTACTGCTAGCTTGTTTGGACCGTGTGCACTCTTGAGAGTTGGCTCATCCAACAGGGCACGATATCATAGAATCTTAGATTTGAGGGATCTTGAGAATTATACAGTTTTCTACATATGTGTTGCGTATGAAGATGCTGAACCTCATTGGTTAATGACAGTTGTCCAATATCATTCAGTCGATAGATAGAAGGACTAAATAGGAAGGCAATAGAAGGACTAAATCTAGGTCTCCTTTTTCATGGTTTAGGGTCTTTGCCCTGTGTATTATTTATAAGGTAAATGGTTTGAAAAAGAATGCAGGCATGGAAGGAGGAGGTCAAAGGACTACCTTGCAGAGAGCCTGATGATATTAATTGTTTTCACTAAGGTTAAAGTCCATGTGATATAATTAGAAATGTATATTTGGTCTTTGTTTTTAGTTCCTTCCTTTTAGAAGCTTCTAAAACACTTGGAATCTCCAGAGTGATGAGTGTTTTGTATACTAATAAGATGACTGGTGGCTGAGGACCACTAGTCACCTCCAGTTGGGGGTTGATCATCAGAAAGACCAAGGCATGATTAGACGGTTAGAACATTTCAGCCCCATCCCCTGACTTCCAGGGAGGGAAGAGCGCCTGGAGGTCGAGTTCAATCACGAATGACTAATGATTTAAACAATCTTGTCTGTGTAATGAAACCTCCATTAAAACAAAACAAAACAACACCTTGAATTCTGGGGTTTGGAAAGTTTTTGTGTTGGTGGATGCATCTGCATATTGGGAGAATGGTGCACCCTGAATCCACAGGGACTGAAGTTCCTGTGCCTAGGACCATTTTGTTGTTTGCCCCATGTTTATCTGGCTATTTATTATGATCCTTCGTAACAAACCAGTAACAGTAAATAATTATCAGAGTTCTGTGAGTAGTTATAGAAAATTATCAAACCCCAAAGGGAGGTCATGGGAACCCCTAATTTATGCTGGTTTTCAGTGTGGGAGGCTGGAACTTAGGATTGGTATCTAATGTGGAGGACAGCTCTATGAAAATGAACTTAAACATTAAGAACCCTCCTTAAACTGTGGGATCTTGTGCTAATTCCAAGTAGTGTCATAATTGAATTGTAAATCACTCACTTGGGGTCAGGACAGTTGAGAATTGGCTGCTGTGGGGGGAAAAAAACCCACACATATGGTTTCAGAACTGTTATAAATGAAAATGCAAGAGTCTGATTCTCAGAATTGCAGATTCAAAAAATATAACTTTATGAATATTCTACCATAGATCACACTCTAGGATGGCAGACACATGATAAAAATTTATATAAGACTGACAGGCATGTTGATTTCTTAATTTATTGTGGAATTTTCAATGATAAGAAAAGGGTGCTCTTTATCCAGGGTTTCAAGGCATTTTTAAATGGAAAATTTAGCAAGTTATTTAAAAAATACTGTGTCTAGTGGGTGTTGATCAAAAAGTAATTGGTGTTTGCTTCTTTTGTAAAAGGTTTTATCATTAAGATGCATCTAATGTCTTCCACCTGAATAGACCCTTCATAGGTGATTTAACCCTACAAGTAAAAAGAAGAATTTCAGGATTGTTGACTTGTTCATTGATGCCTTAATATATTATATATGTATATATATATAGTATATATATATCCTTCTATATATTACATATCCATATATACGTAATGAGAACACTCTGCTCTTTATTATAGGAATGCTCTTTGTTGGACTAAAAGTAAATAAATAAAAAAGAAGACATTAGTGTATCAATAGGTTTTTTTTTTTAATGTGCAAAACCCTACTTAGAAGGGTATTATGATTACTCATTATTTCAAGCAAAGGCAGTGTGTATGCACAAGTGCTAAATCTTACCATGTGTCAGGTCTACTCATGGTAAATATTAAGTCAAGCTATTGAAAAGGGATGGTGCTATTTTGTAATGTTTTATTTAATATTAATTATAATGAAGAATGAAAATCTTCGTAGTGTATAAAAGTAAGGTTTTATTAAAACCAAGTTCAGATTTATAGATAAGGACATGATTGTGTTATGAGATTGCTTCAGTTTTTAACTGAACCACTGTGCTTATAAATAAATATTAAGTAAGATTGCATTCCTTTCTTGCTAATGAAGAACACTGCAAAGATTTAAAAAAAAAAAAAGGATGATTTGTTTGGATAATTGATAAGTATTTAGCTGACTCTCCCTCCTAAAGCTCTGATGGGAGATGGTACAAAATGCTGAATCCTTTTTCTATCCTTCACGTTGTAGCAACAGATGTGCCCAGCCATTATTAGGAATGAAAAATACTAATCAGTGGGGCCTGCTTCCCAACTTGCCCCCAGAGCCAGCAAGGAGCACCAATACTGCGTGAAAAACAGTGCCGTCTGTCCAACAGTCAAACCCCACCTAAGATTTTGGATGGAACTAACCATGCCATGTGTATAACAGACTTTAAATAAGACAAATTATTCTTGAACCCAAACCAAGGCACTTATTAGACAAATGCCTCAACGTTATTGTGAAAAGTCAGCTTCTCTTACATTAGTGTTCTCCCACCAGTGACTCTGGCTGTTTCACATATCCCACCTCGTGTAAGTGTCTCTGTGTTCCCTCTCGAGTGTTTTGTTTAAAATCAGAATACACTGCCAAGAAATGAACAGTAATTCTATGATGATGGCCCCCGGCTCACTCTACCCTTACTCCCTCACTCGCTAGGACACTAAATCCAGAGGGTAAACCACACTGCTGTTAGTGTGGTTTTTTAAAATGCATATTTGACCAAAGTAGTACGTGTTGAAGTTCTCCAGTGTCTCCTCCCCCTTTCACCTCTCCTGTACCTGTAAAAGATTTCACACGCTTTAGCTTCACATGTAAATGTCCTAGAGTGGTCCTTACTTACCAATCACAAATTTTAAAATTGAAGAGCAGTAATATTAATTATTTTGGTTTATCTGCAAACACTGAGCCACAAAGACTCTTTGTCTTTATAAAACCTTTCTGTCTGGTGTGCTCAGAGAGGGTTTTCATGGGTCTCCTTAACTAAATGGCAGATGGCAGGGAAATCCAATCATCTGTCCTTCATGTTTACCCATCTATCTATCTATTATCTAGCTATCCACTCTCTCTCGAGCTACTTGCTTATTTTAATATCAAAATAGATAAAGATCTTAAATGTGACTATAATATAGTATTGTTCTTGACTCCAAAAGCAAGTGGAGTAATAGAAAATGGTTTAAGAAAAACAATTTTCTTAAATTATGTGCTTTTGAACAAACAGGTATACACAGTATATGTAGAAAGGATCAGAGGTAACACCTTGTGCACAATATCTGAATATCTTTGTTAAATATAGAAATACAAAAGTCAACATTCTATCTTATTTCCATGGTCAGTTTAGGAAATGATCTTCTAAAGAGATTGATCAAAATAAAATATTCAAAATTTTAATACACTTTGACCCAATGATTTTATTTCCTATAATCTTTTAATAAAGACATAATTGCAATACTGAAAAAAAGTTTTATACACAATAGTATTTAATGCACCAAAATATAATTATATAACCATATAATGGAATACTATTAACTCATTAAAATTTTAGAGAAAATTATAATGTCACTAAAACACGAATATTATAGTGAAACAAAGTTTTGAATTTATATATGACATATATCTCAATTTTACAAGTATATCCAGAATTGACTGAAAGAAATTACACTAAACTATTAACAGTGGTTGCATTGTGTAATGAAATGTGAAATTTTTACTTGTTTTTATCATAAACAGTTTTTTCAAAGTTATCTTTAAAGTATGTACAGCTTTTATATTTGGAAAAAAAAAAAACTCCATTTTGGGGCGCCTAGGTGGCTCAGTCGTTAAGCGTCTGCCTTCAGTTCAGGTCATGATCCCAGTGTCCTGGGATTGAGCCCCTCATCAGGCTCCCTGCTCAGCGGGAAGCCTGCTTCTCCCCCTGCTCATGTTCCCTCTCTTGCTGCCTCTCTCTCTGTCACATAAATAAATAAAATCTTAAAAAAAAAAAAACCAAACCCCCATTTAAAGAGGAGAATTATGTAGAATTGAGGGAATGAGGCAATTCAACATCAGCCCTTAGAGGGTTCAACTATTACCTGTTATAGTCTTCCCAAGATTTTTCTCCTCTAAATTTTATTTAAACAGTTTAACAAACATACCAAGTAAACTATTTGGTCTTGTTAGATTTTACAAGACTTTATAAACAAGATTTACAAGATTTATAAAAAAAATCAGCTGGCAGTTTGTTCTGGGAACATGTAACAGCTGCCTTATTGGTAGGTAACTTATTAAAGTGCATTGGTACCAAACAGACAAATCAAAGGAATACTTAAATTAACTTTTATTTTTCACTTGAGCCTATGCTTTGTTTGAACTTTCCACAATTTCTGAGGTAATTGAGATTTTATTGAGCATTTTCTTGTTAAAAATTGAAGAGATGATGTAATTTTGATATTTCTCTACAGAAAATGTCTTGCCAACATTAGCAGTCAACTGTTATGAAAGCTTTCATTTGAAAACCTAAAGGAGTTTTGCAAATTTGATTCATCACAACAAACTGAGTGTACTTATTTAATCAGCTACTCCTCTCTGATTATGCGGTTCAGCTTCAAGTCCCAGCTAATATGGAAACAGACCACAAACAATTGCCCCTAAATGGTCCAACAAAACACAGATTTGCAAAAGAGAAAATTATGTATTGGGATCAAACACCAAAGCTCAAAACCTTATAAAATAGAATGTCTCCATTCAAATCTTATGAAAACCTATTCGTTTATTTAAAAGTGCATCCACATGTGTTTTGCTGTATATCAACTGAAGAAATATAATAATAGTAGTAACAATGACCACTTATTGGGCATTTAGTGTGTCCCAGTATCTATACTATTGCATCATTGATGGGTTTAAAAATATTAAGTGAATTATTCCATTTAATTTTAAATAAATGTTATTGAAGCACAGCATATATACAGAAAAATACATGTCCAAAGTGAAGAGCTCATGATTTTTCACAAAATATACACACTCTTTAACAGTCAGCAATATTAAGAAGCAGAGAATCAGTAGCACCCTTGAAGCAACCAAATGCTGTCTTCCAATCGTTAACTCCTCTGCTATAGTAACTGCCCTTCTCATTTCGATCACCATGGAATATATATGATCTATGATTGTGTGAATCTATTTTTCATTCAACATTGTGCTTAAGAAATTCATTCATGTTTTTTTGGGGCACCTGGGTGGCTCAGTCTTTAAGCGTCTGCCTTCGGCTCAGGGCGTGATCCCAGGGTCCTGGGATCAAGCCCCACACCGGACCCCTCCGCTGGGAGCCTGCTTCTTCCTCTCCCACTCCCCCTGCTTGCGTTCCCTGTCTCGCTGGCTCTCTCTCTCTCTCTCTCTGGCAAATAAATAAATAAATCTTAAAAAAAAGAAATTCATTCATGCTTTTGTGTTTAGACCTAATTTTAAATTCTTATTTCTCCTAGTACTTCACTGAATAAATACTACATAGGTGACTTACCACTCTCCTAAGTGATGAACACTTGAGTGTTTCTACAATTTTGGCTTAAAGTGATATGTTGCTATGAACATTCATACATGTTCAACTTTAGTAGATACCTTAAGAGATTTCTAAATGGTTGTATCAGTTTACACTTCTACCATTGGCAGGACATCAACCTACTATTTACCTTTACATATCAAGGGTTGAGAACTTTTATCCCTTTTTTGAAGTGGAGCCTGTTCAAGTTATTAAGTATTTCCGTTTACATATATATACTACAGATATATATATATATATACACGGATATATACAGATATGTGTGTATATATACACATTCACATACTGTATGGCTTTCTATTCCTTAAATGTTATATTTTAATGCATAGGAATTCTTAGTTAAATGTAGTTAATTTTTTTTTCATATTTTGGTATTATGGCTCTGAATTGTGTCCTGATAAAGATGTCTTTACCTATTCTAAGATCATGGAGATATTCTATTATCTTATCAAAGCTTTATTCTTTTACCTTTTATATTTTAAATGTACAGTAGGAATTTTTTTGTATATGGTGTAAAACTTTTACATACTCCATGATATATTTTTATATGGATAGGGAAAAATATAGACTGATATTTATAAGGAGGTATTAAAAAGGTCATTTTTTCTCTGTCCTACAGTTTTATATTAGTCACAAATCAAATGATTGCATATGCATGCTCTGTTTCTGGATTCTCTTTTATTCTATTGTCTATTTATTCTGTGCCAGGACTACTGTCTTTATTGTTGTTTTATAAATGAGTGTCAATACCTGCTCATGCAAATGGTCTAGTTTTGTTCTTTTTCAGGTGATGATCTTTTCTGTTATTGCCTCTTTATGTTAAAATTTTAGAATCAGCTTGTCAGTATTGATAAATTATCAGTGGTAGGACTTTGAAGGGTTTTTAGTGAATCTACAAAGAAATGGAGGAGGGTGATTAACAACTTTACAATATGGAGTCTTCCAATGTGTGGGCATGATTTATACCACAATTTGTTTACAACCTTTCCCCCTCTTTCAGTAACTTCTGAGGATTTCTGTGTAGCAGTTTTGTATACATTAAGATACAATGTACATATATCTTACTAATTCTAGGTGTTTGAATTTTAATGCTACTACAAAGAGTATCATCAAATATTATATTTTAATTAAATATAGAAATTGTATTTTTCTTTTTTTTTTTTTAATTTTATTTATTTATTTGACAGAGATAGAGACAGCCAGCGAGAGAGGGAACACAAGCAGGGGGAGTGGGAGAGGAAGAAGCAGGCTCATAGCAGAGGAGCCTGATGTGGGGCTCGATCCCATAACGCTGGGATCACGCCCTGAGCCAAAGGCAGATGCTTAACAACTGCGCCACCCAGGTGCCCCTAGAAATTGTATTTTTCTGATTCCATGTAGCATGAAGTACTAAGTGTCAAGTATTATAATATTGACTGTAAATGAACTTTAATGAGTTAAAGATATATATTGCCAGATCAAGAGAAAACTCTAGGCCACCTTTGCATTCTGTGTGATTCTAAATTTTTGGCATTTTAAATATATCATGTAATTGTCCTTTGGGTTGCATTATTTCTGTAGAGAATATAGCTATTGGACTTATTATTGTTTCATTGAAGTACAGTATTGTTTTCCTTCCCTCTGGTGACTCTTTTGAATAGTTTTTTTCTTTCTTTGTTTGTTTGTTTGACTGATTTGACATGGATTGATTTGGTATTTACATTGTTTGTGGTTTATGCTCCCTCTTGGATTTGTTGCTGTAAGTCTTTCATTAATCTTAAAAAAATCTTTTTCTTTATCTCTTCAAATATTGCTGTTCTAAATTAAGTCCTTCTCTTCTTCCTTTTAAAGAGTCCTATTATGGGGGCTCCTGGGTGGCTCAGTCGGTTAAGCATCTGCCTTTGGCTCAGGTCATGATCCCAGGTTCCTTCTCCCTCTTCATCTGCTGCTCCCTCTGCTGTGTTCTCTCTTCCTCTCTCTCTCTCTCAAATAAATAAAATCTTTAAAAAAAAAAAAAAGACTCCTATTATGGGGCACCTGGGTGGCTCAGTTGTTAAGCCATCTGCCTCCTAAGATCTAGCCCCTCGTCCAGCTCTCTGCTCAGCAGGAAGTATGCTTCTCCCTCTCCCACTTCCCCTGCTTGTGTTCCCTCTCTTGCTGTCTCTCTCTCTCTGTCAAATAAATAAATATTTTAAAAAAAGATTCCTATTACAGATATATATATTTTTTCTCCCACTGTATTCTGTTTGTTTTTTTCTGTATTTTCTGCCATTTTTGACCTTTATGCTTTTGTCAGGATATTTTCTACTGAACTATTTTTCATATAATTAATCCTCTCTTCTACTATGTCTGTTGTACTCTTAAACCCATTTATTGAGACTTATTGTGTTTTTTATTCTAGAAATTCCTTCTTTTATATATAATTAATTTGAACACAATTTGATCTACCTGTGATTGTGTTTTTGTTTTGGTGCTTTCTTTTTATTTTGATACAATTTGAAAATTTCAGAAAAGTTGCAAGAACAGTATAAAAAACCATTTATCCCTAAACCATTTGAGGGTAAATTTCTTGCCACCATAGTATTCCATTACCACCAAGTACTTCAGTGTGTTTTTCCTACATACAAGTACATCCCCTACATAATCACAATACATCCATAAAAATAATATATATATATATATATATGTACACAACAATCTAATTTATAGTTGACCAAATAATATCATTTGTAGAAAAAGTTTCCAACCCAGAATCATGTTTCGCATTTAGTGCCCATTCTCCATGGTCTCCTTTAATTTGAAAGAGTGTTTCTAAATTTTCCTGACTTACATGACCTCATCACTTTTGAAAATGATCAGCCAGTTATCTTGAAGAATGTCCCTCAGGTGGAATTTATGTGCGTCAGATTTGAGTTATGGGTTCTCAATAACTACATCATAAAACCAATGCCGTGTTCTTCTCATTGTCACTTCTCTACTAGTACACAATTTTGATTTGTCTTATTTCTGATAATATTAATTTTAATCACTTGACTAAAGGTAATTAAAATGTTTATCCACAGAAAAACTACTCTTTCTTTTCGTAACTAATAAATACCTTGTGGGGAGGTATTCTGAGATCCTGTAAAAATTGCATTCCTCATCAGATTTTTACCTACTAATTTACTTACTTTTTCAGACTTTTACCTACTCATTTGACTGTCAGTGTTTCTAGCTAAACTAATTATTTCTATGATATTTGCCAAATTGTGATTTTTCTAACTTGACCATTCTTATTACATGTATAGTTGCATCCTTCTGTAAAAAAAAAAAAAAAGTCTTTTCTGCATTTACTTTACCACTTATTTACTTACTTTACTTATCCACTTGTTTATACCAATGTAAACTTTTTGAGTCTGATTTTGTTCACTGGATTATAATCTGATACCATCATTACTTATGCCAATGTTCAGGTTTTCTCAGATTTAGTAAGCGGAGTTCATTTCAAGCTGATTTGTGTGTCTCTTTCTTTGAGGTCTCACCTACTTTCTAGCATAAGATCTTGTGCTTTCCTGCCTTTGTCCTACTATAAATCATTTCTCTATAAACTTCTAAGATCCTTGAAGGAAATCAGCAATGCAGCATGCTGAGTGCTCACTGACATTGAGATGTCTCTGCGCCTAGGTCCCCTCAGTGGACAGAGATAGAGAATATAAATACAGATATATATATATATATATATATATACACACATTCCCATACGTTTCTACACATATAAATGTGTGCCTAAATACATGTGCATTATATATATCACACATATATGAATATAAAATGCATAATATAGATATAACAGATATTTTTATTTTACCTTTATACATATATACATGTGTGTATGTGTATATATATATATATACATACACACATGCATATTACTCAGAAACACATACTTCCACACTCACACATTTATATGAACTGAGTTCACACCAGTTGTAATTTAATACTTCTAATTATAATTTAACACCACAGGAGTCTTTTGGCTTTTCCCCTTCCTATTTTTATAATTCGTTTCTCTGACAGTGAGAAGCCTGGCTGACATCACTCTCAGTTTATTTATTTAATTGATCAGCCCCCATTGTATTTAGCAAGCATCTGTCTCTACCACCTCCTCCCAGTGAAGAGCCTTTCTCACACTCCTCAGGCCCTGATGCTCTCATCTGCATAGTACCTTGCTCACCTTGCTTTTGCTCTGGTGCCTCATACTGGACTACAAGTTGACACTCCCACTCCAGTAGGCACCTTTCCTGCTCAGTCCATTGGGCTTTGACATCACTGCTGCAATTGCCTTTAGTCCTGTACAGACACCCACTTGTTCACTAGGTCTTTGACAGGTTCCTCTGGGCCCTCCACCCTAGCACAGGCTCCAGTAATCTGTTCTGAGCCACAGACCCAGACCTTGGAAGGTTCAGTCCAACTCTTGCTCTCCCTTGTTTCTAGGGTGCAGCATTTAAGGAGTATTTAACCTACTATATCCCTCCTCCTTGGCAGGTCTGAGGTCCACTTTTTCTCCCTGGAGGAGTACAAGACTATTAAAATTTCTGTTTAGACTTCAGCCCCTTTCTGCAGGATCTCTTAAGCCCTCACACTGCATCTTACGTATGACAAATGCCTCCATGGGCAAACTTAGAGTGTCTGCCTTGCTTCTCTGCCTCACTTCCTTTAAGTCCTCCCTTCTCTGAAAGCCCCAAATTCCAATTTCTACCATCCCAATCTTGTGAAATTTTCAAAAGTTCTGCTAGCTTTTGCCTGGATTCTGAATCTTATGCCACTGTGTAATTAATTCACTGACTATCCCAGAGAGAAAATCAGCATGCAGAATTCAGGGCTCCCCTTAATAAATTTCTTTTTCTCAGAGATCTTGGCCCTTCAACCCCTAACCCATTTGGCTGCTTTCTAACACATTGAAAAGTATACATTTTTTATTCAGCTTTTCTAGTTGTTCTGGGTGAGGGTGTTGGTCTGCTACAAGTTATTCCATCATAGTCCTGTTTCGATTAATTTTTACAAAACCCAATGGGATAAGTTTTATAGCAGACATTTTAAAAGATAAGAGAACTCAGATATAGGAAAGTACTATAACCATGGGCACAACGTCAATGACTAGCAGATCTAGATCTCAACTTCAGTTCTGTCTGATTTTAGAAGTATTGTTGTTAATACTGTACCTTTTATCACCATAGATTAGTGTCTGCACGTATCTATTTTTATACTAGATTTTCAAGTAGTCTATGATAAATAGTCCACACCCAAAGAGGAAGAGTTAACAAAAAGTAAAAGAAAGGGGGGGGGGCGCCATTCATTTTGAACTGACTCAGAAACACAGGTGATGCACTTCCTTGTCCCTCAGGCCTCATCTCCATCAATTTCTTCACTTGGCTCTATTGACAGTGGGGACGATAATGCTTTGTTGAGAAACAGTTGGCCTGCATGCTGGAGGATGTTTAACTGCATCTCAGCCCTCTACCCACTGGATGCCGGCAACATCCCCCATGGTGACAACCAAAAATGTCTCCAGACAGTGCCAAATGGCCCCTGGGAGATAAAGTGACCCTAGGTTGAAAACTACTGACCTAAAGTAAAAGATAATTTTGAATAGGGCAGGTCATTTACATCCAACGCCTAATATGTTCCCTCTTGTTGGTTGAAATTGAAAAGTACAACTTAATTTGTTTTTCAAATTCCCACTAAATCTGGAGGGCCATAAAACTTAAATTCGATCAGATGCATGCAGTGGTGTCTGCACACTCAGAAATAAGGCAAAATAGATGAGCAAGGGTGGCAAGTGCATTATTGGTTGTGTCCTTCCCTGAATAGAAATCTATAAAGCAATACAGAAGCTTCCCAGTTCAGCATAGCTTAGCCTTGTCTTCCATAATTCCCCACAGTGTACTGAGAGGAAAAGAGTTTAATTCCTATTAAACTTTTATCCAGATTTAGTAAAAAGCAATATAAATCTTTCTCTGGCCCTCTGCTATTCCCCTACCTGCCACATCATCACTCTTGCTTGCCAGTGTAAAGAATTTGGCTTTGTTTTCAAGAGGCTAGGAAGCTGTCACTTAGGCTGCAATTATGAAAAATGTGCTCTCAGTTCATTTCAACAAAGCAGGAATAGGATCCTGACAGAGGCAAGAACTTTTCAACTTAGAATCAGCTCAACTGCCAAATAATTACGTGTAGTTCCTTCAGGATATCAACTTTTGTTTACTCACCTTTTTCTTTCTAATCCCAATACAGTGCCTAATATGCAGTGAAACAAAAATACTAGTGTCCCCCCCACCTCCGTCTGTGGTTTTGCTTTCCATGGTCAACCAGGGTCTGGAAGCAGATGATAACTCTTTCTGACAAATTGACAGAAGGTTCACAGCAGCCTAATGCTGCATCACATGTCTGAGTCATTCACCTCGCCTCCTCCCATCATGTAGGTATTTTATTGTCTCACATCATCACAAGAGGAAGGGAGAGCGCAGTATAGGAAGATATTTCTAAAGAAAGAGAGAGACCGAATTCACATAACTTTATTATTACAGTATATTGTTCTAGTTGTTCTATTTTATTATTATTGTGAATCTCTTACTGCGCCTAATGTATAAATTAAACTTTATCATAGGTATGTATGTATAGGAAACAATATAGCATATGTAGGGTTCAGTACTATCCAGGGTTCGAGATATCCACTGGAGATCTTGGAACATATCTTCTACAGATAGCGAGGGACTGCTGTACCAGATAATATCTATCAAGTACTTTCATAACTAAAATGAATAAATACATGTTAAAAGAATATATTACCCATATTGATTTTGAGAAAAAAAAATATTAATTTACACACACACACACACACACACACGCACTTAGGACACTTTAATGTGACTGCAAGATTCTCCTTTTAAGGGGCACCTGGGTGGCTCGGTTGTTAAGCATCTGCCTTTGGCTCAGGGCATGATCCCAGGGTCCTGGGATCGAGCCCCTCATCAGGATCCCTGCTCTGCTAGGAGCCTGCTTCTTCCTCTCCCACTCCCCCTGCTTGTGTTCCCTCTCTCGTTGGCTATCTCTCTCTCTGTCACATAAATAAATAAAATCTTAAAAAAAACAAAAAACAAAAAAAAAACTACCAAAAAGATTCTCCCTTTAAGGAAGAACTTTTACCCTAAGTGTAGTTAATTGCATTATTGGAGACGGTCCGTGAACTGAATTCTGAGTTTCTACTGTATAATAATAACACTATGTTAGTTACTATTAAAACCCCCAATAGATACTCATTTGTAAGTTTAAAAATATATCCAGAACATAAGGGCAGAAAATGGCCCACATAAAAATAAACATGTTGAAATGTGATAGATAAGAGAAGTAATGCAGAAAATACAGTTATTTCACTTTAGCTGAAAGACAAAAGAAAAAAACTCACGTAAAGGCATAGTCACTCTATGATAAATATACAAAGTCAAAATTACCTATCTCAAAGAAAAGAATAAACGTAAGTATTACTTATGCTATGCACTAGCATTAGGCATCACTAATGAGGACTTGCTTTTGAATCAATGGGGAAAATAGTTCATGCACAAATGTGTATATCTTGGCTATACAATTACATGTTTTCTGTTTTTAAACATTTGTAAGCTGCCTTTTCTGCCAATACAATCATTGAG
The DNA here is from genome assembly GCF_002007445.2 of Ailuropoda melanoleuca. Taxonomy (NCBI): domain Eukaryota; kingdom Metazoa; phylum Chordata; class Mammalia; order Carnivora; family Ursidae; genus Ailuropoda; species Ailuropoda melanoleuca. Next base: position 18,279,207 of record NC_048230.1, on the reverse strand, counting down.
CAAAAATGCTAAAATCTACAAAGAGAAGTAAAATCCCATGCAAAAAGTTACTCTATACAAAATACTATTCATAAGCATCAAGAACTCATGGGTTGTCTTGGTCGATTCAGGCTGTAAAAGAATACCACAGACTGGGTGTCTTTACACAACAGAAAGTTATTTCTCACAGCTCTGAAAGCTAGACGTCCAAGATCAGGGTGCCAGCGTGGTTGGGCTCTGGTGAGATTCCTCTTTCATGTTACAGGTGCCCATTCTCTCCTTGTATCCTCAAATGGCAGAGAGCAGAGAGAAGCAAGTTCTCTCTTAGGATTCTTACAGGGGCACCAATCCCATTCATGAAAGTTCCATCCTCATGACCTCAGCTAATCCTAATTACCTTTCAAAGGCCTGACTTCCTCATACTATAGCCCTTGGGGGAAGGGTTTCAACATATGAATTGTGAGGGGACCACAAACATTCAGTCCCTAACATGGATATTTGGGTTTGGGTTCAACCACATTCTACTGCTTGCGTTTCATTATATTTGCCATTTCATGACTTTGCCTGTACTGTTTCCCTTGCTGGACACATGTTAAACCTTCTTAAAAGTGTTCGTTGTGGGGGGAGGGTTGTTTTGTTTATTAAATCCATGATTAAATGTACATTCTCTTGGTAATTTTCCTGATGTCATTACCCTGAATTAGATTTCTTTTCTAGGAACTCCAGCTGAATCCTCTTTGGAAGTTAACATGGCATTCATCATACTGACTTTCAATTGGTAGTGTAATACATTTAATTTAATTAGTAGCATAACTAATAATTTAATTAATAGATACATTTCACCTTATATTTCACATACCTTGAAAGGCAGAAAATAAGTCAAATACATAAAAATATTCAATGCTCTGTGAACAAACAAGGTGTAAGCCATGCCATGTTATCTAATTCTCAACCTGGTACCATCCTAACAAAATTCCACAGCAGAAATTTTTCTCTCAGATTTTAAACTTAGGATTTTTGCCTGACATACATCATTCATGGATCATTACTCTGCCGGTATCAGAACTGACTCATTAAATTCTCAGCTAAGGGGTGTTTGTACTTACGTATCTACAAAAGTAATTTGGCTAGTTGTGCAGTAAAAATTTACCTGCAGGGGCCGAAAATTACCAATGTTTATAGGCTTGGGCAATTGATGTCACTTCCGGCATTTACAGTGATCACATTTTGCAGGGTAAGCTGAATTCTTTTTTTTTTTTTTTTTTTTTTTTTTTAGAATTTTATTTATTTATTTGACAGAGAGAGACAGCGAGAGAGGGAACACAAGCAAGGGGAGTGTGAGAGGGAGAAGCAGCCTTCCCACTGAGCAGGGAGCCCAATGTGGGGCTTGATCCCAGGACCCTGGGATCATGACCTGAGCTGAAGGCAGATGCTTAGGGGCTGAGCCACTCAGGTTCCCCAAGGTAAGTTGAATTCTTAACCACTTCCTAACTTGAAGGTACCTTTTGGGCTATACTGAATCTAACAGTCTTTCCCAGAGAAGCTGGGTAACGTTAGTGTGTTGAAATTCTAGTATTAACTAAAATTTTCTCTTGGTATTTAATAAATTAATACCTCTATAACCTAATTCACAGCCAATGGAGGCTTTAAGGGCCCTTCTGTCATGGAAGGGGCAGGTCCCGGCATGCTGTAGAGATAACCCCTTGCAAAATAAATGGCACCCAGCAACTATTTTCAACCAAACTACTGCCTCCTAGGGTGAGATGTTTACATTCTTTTTTTTTTTTTTTACCCAAATTATAAGATTTCTCTCCTTGTCTTTAATCAATTTTGAGGAAAGTTCAAAAGATATTCAAGCTATGCTGCTTTTTTCTCAGGTGTATTTCAAAATCAACGATGTTCTCTATCTCTTCAGAGATGGCAAAGAGAGGGTAGAATACATTTCTGCAGTTGGCCTATCTGAGAATCAAGCTCTCCCTCCTGGCTCTAATATTCATTCTTCTGTAGGTGCTCACATAAATGATAATCATTTTTATTATAAGCCTTGAGCAGCAAAATTTATATTTATTAGACATTTTTAATTCCATGTCTCACACAGCATCCAGAACAGTGACATGGAATGAACAGCACAAGGCACCCACCAAACACAGAAAGAGCACATAGCATAGTGCACTCCATATGAAGTGCTGTTCTCTAGGAAACCCTTCAGGGCCTTCTCTTTTTATTAGAGGTATGGTTTTAACTCACTTTGTTCCCTCAACTCAGTGAGAGGTTTACGATCTCTCTCTCTCTCTCTTTTTTTTAACATCTCCTTCATAACTAAATAACTATGTGGTAAGATTTATTCAAACTAAGCTAAAATTATTCTCATTTGGCAAGAGACCAAGTCTTAATAAAATAACATGTTTAAACACTTTTAGTACCTGGATGCACTAAATACAGAAAAAAATTGGCAGTTTCCCCACAGAGGAACTCTGAATCTGTTATTTATTATTGCTTTAAATAAATGCCATATGCACACTTAGGCAAATAATATTCCACATCGATGCCAAGATAGAGTGTAGTCCAACTGGGGATTTGTGAGCTTTCATGTCATTGGCTGCCTTATTTTCAGATCATAACCTTGACTGAGCCTCATGTCTTAGGGGGTACAAATCTACTAACCATTCATCTTAGGAAATGTGTGTTGCTTCATGTGGCTTGAATTGACATGAAACAAATTTTAAAGGATATGTGGTGAGCTCTGACACCCAGTTCTAGATTTTCCTCACAAGGAAAACAGTGATAACTCTTTCTTTTAATGGCCAAAGTATAAATAATCTAGAATAATCTTTTTCCCACCAAGATACATAGCAGGAAAAAACAATTAACATAATATGGAGTTGTTGGTAACCTTAAGTTAGCTTGTACTAAGGAAATTTGTATCAGAAATCATAGGGTTGACTTAAATTTAGAGAAAAGGGAAGTATGTGAAACTTAAAGTCTTTTTAGTTGGAAACAGCTTTCCTTATATGTAATCAAGAGTCACAACTTCATTGGTACATAATAAGTTTACAAAGTCATCCTTTCCTGCTGTAGATATTCCAGTGTGTGTGTGTACATATGTATGCATGGATTGATGGATGCATACAATATTTTTGTAGATTATGACTACAGTTATTCTTAACAAGTACTTTGGATAGCTTCCCTAAAATTCTTAAGTAAACAAAACAAAACTTTAGTTCTGTGCAACCATATGTACATGTATATAAGTGCATGCACAGACACACACACTCCTGCTTTTGTTGGATAGTGTTTATATATGTATTAAAGAATGGAGTTTCTGCTGCCCTAAGTAGGGAAGCCTAGTTAAGCACCACTTCTTGCAAAAAGTATGTCTGAGTATGACACATAAATAGCACAGCTATTAAATATACCAGCTTTGGAATTAGACTCAAAGGTTCCAATCCAGCTTGCAACATACCAGCTGTATGACTGTTGAAAGTGACATTTCTTCTCTAATTCTTTTTTTTTTTTAAAGATTTTATTTATTTATTCGACAGAGATAGAGACAGCCATCGAGAGAGGGAACACAAGCAGGGGGTGGGAGAGGAAGAAGCCAGGCTCCCAGCGGAGGAGCCTGATGTGGGGCTCGATCCCAGAATGCCAGGATCACGCCCTGAGCTGAAGGCAGACGCCCAACCGCTGTGCCACCCAGGCGCCCCTCTTCTCTAATTCTTAGTGTTCTCATGTTATAAAAGTGTTAATAATGTACTACCTCATAGAGTTGTCATGATGATTAAAAGAAATAATGTCGCACAAAGTACTTATTGCTGTTCAAATTAATTAGTATCTGGACTAGAATACTCAACAAATGTTTAATATAATAATAACTAAAGCTATTACTTTAATAATGATTAAAGGAATGCAAGATGTACTCTCTCATCCCATGAAAAATATTTCACTATTAGCTTGCGATTTCACCTTTACATAGGTATTTTTATGTTATTAATTTGTTCATTTATTCTTAGAAGACTCATTGAACCCTTCTACTCTCCTTTTGTGCTGGCACATGGGGTAGGATGGTGGTCAAAACAGACATAGTCTTGGGGCGCCTGGGTGGCACAGTGGTTAAGCGTCTGCCTTCGGCTCAGGGTGTGATCCCGGCGTTATGGGATCGAGCCCCACATCAGGCTCCTCCAAATGAGCCTGCTTCTTCCTCTCCCACTCCCCCTGCTTGTGTTCCCTCTCTCGCTAGCTGTCTCTATCTCTGTCAAATAAATAAATAAAATATTTAAAACAACAACAACAACAAAAAACCAGACATAGTCTTTTCCTTATAGAGCTTGCAAAGTGGTAGGGAGAAAGAGATAATAATTATGGATATACATGACTAGAATTATGATAATGGCCAAAAAATCAAAGTGAAGTTGTTAAGAAAGTATTTACGAGGAAGATCTATTCTGATTTGAGATACGGTCACAAATACAAAGCATTATATACAATATCGGGGGCATATTTATACTAAAACACCTAAGTATTTGTTCACCTGAAATATTTGTTTATCAGCAATTCAAATTTAGAGAGACTTGTCCAAGAAGAATTAGTTCCTGAGTTGAGAACTGTAGAATAAGAAAGCATCTTGTCAAGGCAAAAGGGGTGCAGGATGCTGGAGCTTTTCTGGGGTAGAATAGGCAGGACTTGCCAACACCCGGAGGTGAAGGGAGCATTAGTGCATTTTAGGAATTGATGGTCCAGTAAAGCTGGGACTCAGAAAAGACGGGTGGTGTTCCACAGGGCTAAAGACATAGGCACGTCTAGATAAGCAAGAATCATTTTTAAAATTTATTTATCTTTATTTATTTATTTGTGAGAGAGAGAAGGGGCAGAGGGAAGGGCAGAGGGAGAGGGAGAACAGACTCCCTGCTGAGCAGGGAACCTGACATGGGGCTCGATCCCTGGACTCCAGGATCATGACCTGAGCTGAAGGCAGATGCTCGACCAACTGAGCCACCCAGGCGCCCCAATAAACAAAAATCTTCACCCTACTTGATTGGAAATCACCAGAAATTTTTAGGCATTAGAGTAGCATCAGGCATGCTAGTCACAGGAACCTTTCCAATATCACCTCTATCGCTTCTGACACACAGCCCTTCTTGGCAGGGTTGCTCTAGGGTGCACTAATGGATCAGGCGAAGCCTTCACAAAGAGATCAAGGAAAGGGCTACCAAATATGCGAATGCAAATAACCACGTAGCAGGACAAGCCTATTGAAGTGCTATGATGGAAAGTGGAAAAGTGCTGAGTTCCAGGGCTGACATGACTGACTCAGGTATTATGAACAACTCTGAGATTGCTGTGGACATATATTTATGGTTATATTCAGTTAGCATTTTCACCAGGATAATTGTCAAAAGACATGTATGTTTCAAAGACTTTTGATACCCATCATCAAATTCTAAGGTAGTTATTTTTTATGTTAAAATGGTGTGAGAGATGTAGCGATGTTTTGCCCTTATTTAGTTTATGAAGGGCATTTTGTTATACTGTTTAGTGTCCAGTGACAGCTAACATGAAGTATTAGAGAAGGGACAGATTCTCAAATCACACTGTCCTGGGTTTGAATATTGGTCCTGCCGGTTCTTACCCCTATGATCACAGGAACTAGTTAGCTAAATTATATAGGGATCTTAGTTCATTTTTCCTGGAAGTATTTTTATGTTCTTAATATTAACTTCCATGAAAAAAAATTTTAATTTCATTTACTTTTCCGTATATGGCTATGTTACATAAAGACATCTATAGGGAACCAACAAAGAAATGTAAGTAAGCCATTTCTCATTAACCAACTTAGGGAAACGAGAACAAATCTGTAGTTAGAAACACACAAAGCAGAGATAATATACTGGCTTAAATGAGACTTTAAACTTAAAACATTATACAAACAATAGCTATTATTAAGTTGCAGGGGTTATGAAGCAGTAGGCTGCTTAAGTTAAAAAATTGAAAAAAAGAAAAAGAAAAACCCAAATCCTGAATGTCCTATTTGTGGAGAAAAACAGCTAATATTTTGAAAGATTATTGTGTAGGCAAAACTTGGTGAGAGGGTGTTGGTTCTAATACCTTTCAGTTTAATATATTGTATATATCCTTAACATAGGGCAAAGATGAGCTAAGTACTGTTTTCCTTATTTTTAAAATTAGCTATGTAGGAGAACCCACAGTAAATATGATAAGTTAAAAAGCAAACAACAGGTAAGAGAATTTTGGAAATATTCAGGAGTGAGTAACTATGGATCCAGTTTATGTTAATATAGTTTGGCCTAAATACTACTGCAAGTGAATTACTGTTTATGGGGTCAGCAGTGTACATGCAACAAGCCAGTGAGGTCTGTATTATTATCCCCATTTTGCAGATGAGAAAATGGAGGCTCAGCTAATATGAGTATCTTACTGACTGCAACACAACCTCATCTTACTAGACTATAAACAGTTGTTCTTGAACTGACTCACTCTCTTTTCATATAAGGAAACCAGTTGGCCCTTATTAACACACCCTAGTGAGAGAAGAATAGAGAAGGGAGGGAAAGCAACATTTTCCAGAAAGTCCAACCTCCTAGAAATTCAACAGCGTCCAAGGTGTCAAAACCCAGCTACTCCCTGCAGTAGTGATAGGTAGGGTTTGCTACTGGTTAACAAGAAGGTTGAGAGCCCATCTCAGTACCTTGGAGGTATGAACACTGAGGGAAATGTTTCAGCAACCCGCAGGGGATGTGTTATATTTGTCTTCTTGCCTGAGGATCTCACCAATTATGTGAAAATGCCAACTGGTTTCTTTACCTGATTTTGAGTAATACCTCTTAAGAAAATAAAAATGTCCGGAGATAGTATGCAAAAATCATACAAGATGAAAATATCAAAAAGACTTTTTTTCCCCCCTGAGGAGGCAAAGACAAATTAAAATATTTCAAGAGTGGGCAATTAAAAAAATGATAGAGAATGAAAAGAAAAGGAGAAATATTCATATAGAAGCAATACAGAAGCTTTAATATGAGAATGTTTTCTCAGTTAATAAGTTGTTAATTTAGAAATTCAGGATTAAAGCAACATATTGTATGAGGCTATAAACCATAAATTTATACACAAATACATACAAACTCTGTATTATGACTCTAGAAGCCCAATACATATATGGATATGCACGTCTAGAAGGACAATCATTCCTGGTATCTACGGTTGTCTGGGTGTGACAGAATCTTGTGTCATTTTTTCCTTCTATTTGCAAAATTGTGCCCTCTCTATTGTCTACAGTGAACATGGAATACTTACTCATAACATAAGTGTATGCCTCTTCCCACGAAGGTTCCACAACTTTCCACAACACACAGAAAATTCTCAAGAATTATGAGTTTTAAGGGAACGTGTTTTGTGTATGAAGATGCCTCTAATGACACATAGAAACACCCTTTGGAGAGAGAGAGGGATATACAGCATTTGTCATATTGATACCTAGCATAACCAGGGAGTATGCTTTTCTGGAATGTTCTGTTCCATGTTTTTTTCTGGTATTATTTGCCAAAAAATTATAATCTTCTTTTTTTCTTTATCACATACTTCACTTAGGACAAGTAGGTATCAGATATTTTTCTTTTGCTTTCCCCACCTTGGACTCTCCAGCACCTGAACCCCATTCATATTTGAAAAAGCCTCCTATTAAAAGCCTTTGTAGGTGGAAGAGACTGCATTTATCTCAGCCTCCTGATACGAAGATATAGATAAGCACATGACCCAGGTTGCGCCAATCAAAGGGGGTCCATCCTGATAAGGTAAATAGAAGCAACAACAGAGTAAGCTTCCAGGGGCACCAATGACAAAACAAAATCAAGTGTGCAGAGGAAGTGCTTGCTGCAAACACTGGGGTCTATCCACTGCTCAGCAGGGCTGGTGGCCCCACCTTCACTCTACTGTGTTTGGTGGATGATTTTGGCCGTGGTTCTGGTCGACACCTGGCTTCCACTGCTGTGTCCGTTTATAAAGCTTGGTTCTAAAGCTGTCCCCTCAGTTTGGTAATGTGCCCAATATCATTTTAATGAATTCATTCTATTCTTATATCAGCCAAAGCTGGTTTCTATTGTTTGTACTTAAACGTCTTGACTGATACAAAATGTGAAGAAGTCCTTCTAGGGCCAACACAAGTAATAGAACCTTCTGGGAATGTACCCTTTATCATTTTGAAGTGTGGGATATAAATGCAAAGATCTTGGAGCACAGGTGGCGTTTTATGCCTTTTCCCAGTTAAAAACATTGTGCCTTTGGCAAAGAAAGGAGCCAGAGCACACAGTAGGTGTTAAAAACTAAATTTTTATTTACTCGACCACAGTTGATGATATTTCAACAGCAGTTCTTGGCAAAGGGATGGTACACTCCTCAGCAGATGTAGTAGGAATGTTTGCTTATTGCTGTTCAAAAAATGTGAGGGATTTAAAGTTGTTATTGCAGAAGAAAATTCCCTAATGAAATGACATGTTGTTTATTATTAAGGACAGTAGGTGTTCATTCATAAAATATGCATTTGGTGCTTTCTCTGTGTCAGGCACTATGTTGCTGGAAAGAGAAAAACATCAATCTCTTCTCTCTAGAAATATCTCCTTTACACTCTTAGTTACTTTTTATCCACATCATAATATTTTGTTCCTTTGTTTGTATCCCATTCATTTGTGAATTCTTTGGGGATATGGGACTTATTTTCTATTTATTTATGTTCCTAGAACATAATACACTCTCTCATACATAACTGGCTTTCAAAAAATATATACTGAGTGAATAAATGAATGAATGAATAAAAAATGACATAAGTAAGTAGCCTGAACAATCACCCTCAGTGAGTTCTATTTGCATCCCAGTCAACTTGCTTATCAGTGACATGAGGGAACACAGAAGGCAAGCATATCAAACACACAGAGGCTGTCTGTGTAGTGTCAGGAATACCTAAGTCATACAATGACAATCAGAGATCTCAATATTTATTATCTTCTGTAACTGAAGAAAAGATTTGCAAGAGCGTATTTTAAAATATTTTAATTTGGCCCTTTAAAAATAGTCAGCTGTCTAGGAAGAAGCTGGGATAGATCTGGCTCGAAAGCAGGTGATAGAGGGGTACCTGGCTGGTTCAGTCAGTAGAGCATGGGAGTCCTGATGTCAGGGTTGTGAATTGGAGCCTCATGTTCCGCACGGAGATGACTTAACCAAAAAGTAGTTAATAGAATGTGATAAACAAATGAAAAGTGAAGATTACACTGACAGAACCCCCTGTGAGGCAGTAGTGTAACAGGACCCCTCATGTCAATTCTGTCTGTAGGGAAGGGAGACAGTCATCCCACCACACTGCTCTGGTCAGACTGCATTGAAAACCATGTTCTCGGGCACCTGGGTGACTCAGTCAGCTAAGCATCTGCCTTCAGCTCAGGGCATGATTTCTGGGTCCTGGGATTGAGCCCCACATCAGGCTTCCTGCTCAGCAGAGATCCTGTTTCTCTTTCTCTCTCTGCCATTCCCCACCTCTTGTTCTCTCTCTCTCTCTCAAATAAATAAATAAAAATCTTTAAAAAAAAAGGGGGGGGAGAGGAGGAAAAGATGGCGGAGGAGTAGGGGACCCTTTTTTCAGCCTGTCCCCTGAGTCGAGCTGGATATCTACCAGACCATCCTGAACACCCACGGAATCAGCCTGAGATGCAGGAAGATACATCTGGATCTCTACAAATGAACATCTCCAGCGCTGTGTATTGAGGTACGAAGCGGGGACCCGTGAATCTACGCACAGATATCGGAAGATAAACAGAAGGGGGAGGGAGCCGCCCCACTTGGGCACCAGGAAGCAGTAGCCTCCTGCACGGGGGAGCGGGCGGACTCGTGGACCAGTAGCCGCTGGGAAACCAGACTGTAACCAGGAGCTCCGGAGTATGCACTCGAACTTGTCTGAAACCAGGAGCTCAGGAGCGCGCGCATGACCAGACTGGAAACCAGTACTCTGGAGAGCGCGAACCACACTGAAAGAGGGAGCTCGGGAGCACGCACGGGAATGGGGGCGGCTGGCAGTGTTAGAAACACAAAGGACAGAGACGTGCCAGCCCTGAAAGCGAGGGCTGGGAGAGTAGATGTGGGGTGCACATGCCGGGACACTGTGGGGTTTTTAGCAGCACCTATGGAAACAGAGTTAAGGTGGCCAGGAGAGCTCATGGAGAGCAGACTACGGTCTCTCTGTTCTGAGACAGAGGCTAGGATACGGCCACTACTCTGACTCTCAGAAGAGTCAAAGAAAGCCGCCAGGGAAAGCCACCAGAGAACAAAAGCCCGGAAATACCGGTTCACATTGTGCCCATCCCCACCCCCTCTCTCAGGGGATGGGGCAACTCTACCCAAACAGGGTTGCCTGAATATCAGCATGGCAGGCCCCTCCCTCCAGAAGGCAGGCTGAAAAATCAAGAAGCCCACATTCCTAAGGTCCCTATAAAGCAAGTGCACATTGCTTGGGTCCTGGTCAATAACTTGGGCTCTGTGCATACCCACAACCACACCTCATCAGAATGACAAGGAGGAGGAACCCCCAACAAAGGAAAGAAGCAGAGACTGTGGCCTCTGCCACAGAACTAATGGATATGGATATAACCAAATTGTCAGAAATGGAGTTCAGCGTAACAATGGTCAAGGTGATGTGTAGCCTTGAAAAAAATATTAACGAAAATATTAACGAGAATATAGAATCTCTAAGGGTGGAAATGAGTGAATCTGGCAGAAATTAAGAATGGTATGTATCAAATGCAGTCTAAACTGGATGCTCTGACAGCCAAGGTAAACAAGGCAGAAGAACGAATTAGTGAGTTGGAAGATGAGATGATAGAAAAGAAGGAAAAAGAAGGAACATGGCTTTAAAAACTCCAATTTCAAGCAATTAGAATATGCGAGATTACTGACTCAGTGAATGTTCCAATGTCAGAATCATCAGCATCCCCAAGGGGGTGGAGAAAGAGAGAGGTCTAGAAGAACAAATTCTGGCAAAGGAAACAAGCATTCTTGTCCAATAGGCAGAGGGGACCCCTCCCAAGATCAGTGAGATCAGACCAACACCACGTCACATAATAGTACAATTTGCAAATCTTAGATACAAGGATAAAATCTTGAAAGCAGCCAGGGGAAGAGAATCCTCATGTACAGAGGGAAGAACATCAGAATAATGTCAGACCTCTCTACAGAGACCTAGCAAGCCAGAAAAAGCTGGCAAGACATATTCAGAACACTAAGTGAGAAGACCATACAGCCAAGGATCCTTTATCCAGCAAGGCTGTCATTGAGAATGGGTGGAGAGAAAAGGACCTTCCAAGACTGGCAGAAACTGAAAGAATATGTGACCGCCAAGCCAGCCCTACAATATTAAGGGGGGTTCTATAAATGTAAAAAGACCCCAAGAATGATACAGAACAGAAATTTACAGTCTATAGAAACAAAGACTTCATAACATTATTAAAATCATATCTCTCAATAATCACTCTTAAGGTGAATGGCCTAAATGCTCCCATAAAACACCACAGGGTTGCAGATTGGATAAAAAGACACGACCCACCCATACACTGTCTACAAGAGACTCATTTTGAACCTAAAGGTACATTCAGACTGAAAGTAAAGGGATGGAGAACCATTTTTCATGCCAATGGACCTCAAAAGAAAGCTGAGGTAGCAATTCTCATATCAGACAGATTCGATTTTAAGCTAAAGACTGTAGTTAGAGATACAGAAGGACATGATATTATTCTTAAAGGGTGTATCCAACAAGAGGATCTAACAACTATAAATATCTATGCCCCCAACAGGGGAGCAGCTACATACACAAGCCATCTCTTAACCAGAATAAAGAGACATATAGATAATAATGTGTTAATAGTAGGGGACCTCAAGACTCTGCTCTCAGCAATAGGTGGATCATCTAAGCCGAAAATCAACAAACAAGAGCTTTGAATGACATACTGGACCAGATGGACCTCATAGATATATACAGAATACTACACGCTAGAACAACAGAATACTCGTTCTTTTTGAATGTACATGGAACTTTCTCCAGAATAGACCATACACTGGGTCACAAAATAGGTCTCAACTGATACCAAAAGACTGAGATTATTCCCTACATATTCTTAGAGCACAGTGCTTTGAAACTGGAACTCAATCACAAGGAAAATTTCGAAGAAACTCAAACACTTGGAAACTAAGAACCATCCTGCTTAAGAATGATTGGGTAAACCAGGGAATTAAAGAGAACTTAAGCAATTTATGGAAACCAATGAGAATGAAAACACATTGGTCCAAAACCTATGGGACACTGCAAAGGTGGTACTAAGGGGAAAATACATAGCCATCCAAGCCTCACCAAAAGGAATAGAACAATCTAAAATGCAGTCTTTATATTCTCACCTTAAGAAGCTGGAGCTAGAACAGAAGAACAGACTTAACCCATGCACAAGAAGGCAGTTGATCAAGATTAGAGCAGAGATCAATGATTTAGAAACCAGGAGCACAGTAGAGCAGATCAACAGAACTAGAAGCTGGTTCTTTGAAAGAATAAATAAGATCGAGAAGCCACTGGCCAGACTTATTCAAAAGAATAGAGAAAGGGCCCACATTAATAAAATTATGTCTGAAAGGGGAGAGATCACGACCAACACCAAGGAAATAGAAACAATCATTAGAAACTATTATCAACAACTATATGCCAATAAATTAAACAACCTGGAAGAAATGGATGCCTTTCTGGAAACCTATAAACTACCAAGACTGAAACAGGAAGAAATTGATTATTTAAACAGACTGATTAATTTGAAGAGATTGAAGCAGTGATCTAAAACCTTCCCAAAAACAAGAGCCCAGGGCTTGACAGATTCCCCGGGGAATTCTGCCAAACATTCAAAGAAGAAATAATACCTATTCTCCTGAAGCTGTTTAAAATAAATAGAAACAGAAGGAAAACTTCCAAACTCATTCTATGAGGCCAGTATTATCTTGATCCCCAAACTAGACAAAGACCCCATCAAAAAGGAGAATTACCGATATCCCTGATGAATATGGATGCCAAAATTCTCAATAAGATCCTAGCTAATAGGATCCAACAGTATATTAAAAGGATTATCCATCACGACCAAGTGGGATTCATCTCTGGGATACCAGGGTGGTTCAACATTTGCAAATCGATCAGTGTGAGAGATCACATTAATAAGAGAAGAGACAAGAACCACATGACCCTTTCAATTGATGCAGAAAAAGCATTTGACAAAATACAGCATCCTTTCCTGATTAAAATCCTTCAGAGTGTAGGGGTAGAGGGTACATTCCTCAATTTCATAAAAACCATCTATGAAAAGCCTACACTGAATATCATTCTCAATGGGGACAAGCTGAGAGCCTTTCCCTTAATATCAGGGACGTGACAAGGATGCCCACTCTCACCATTATTGTTCAACATAGTACTAGGAGTCCTAGCAACAGCAATCAGACAACAAAAAAGAATAAAACGTATTCAAATAGGCAAAGAAGTCAAACTCTCTCTCTTAGCAGATGACATGATACTTTATATGGAAAACCCAAAAGGCTCCATCCCCAAATTACTAAAACTCATAGAACAATTCAGTAATGTGGCAGGATACAAAATCAATGCTCAGAAATCAGTTGCATTTCTATACACGAGCAGTGAGACTGAAGAAAGAGAAATTGGGGAATCAATTCCATTTACAATAGCAACAAAAATCATAAGATATCTCAGAATAAACTTAACCAGAGGGGTAAAGGATCTATACTCTAGAAACTATAGAACACTGATGAAAGACATTGAAGAAGACACAAAAAGATGGAAAAACATTCCATGCTCATGGATCAGAAGAATAAACATAGTTAAAATGTCTATGCTACCCAGAGCAATCTACACTTTCAATGCCATCCTGGTCGAAATACTAATGACATTTTTCAAAGAGCTGGAACAAGCAGCCCTTAAATTTGTGTGGAACCAGGAAAGTCCCTGAATCGCCAGGGAAATGTTGAAAAGGAAAAACAAAGCTGGTGGCATCACATTGTGGGATTTCAAGCTATACTACAAAGCTGTGATCACCAAGACAGCATGGTACTGACACAAAAACAGACACATAGACCAATGGAACCGAATAGATACTCCAGAAATGGACCCTTGGTTCTATGGTCAACTAATCTTTGACAAAGCAGGTAAAAACGTCCAGTGGAAAAAAAGACAGTCTCTTCAATAAATGGTGCTAGGAAAATTGGACAGCTACATGCAAAAGAACGAAACTTGACCACTCTTTCACACCATACAAAAAGATAAACTCCAAATGGATGAAAGACCTTGATGTGAGACAGGAATCCATCAAAATCATAAAGGAGAACATAGGCTGTAACCTCTTTGACATCGGCCACAGGAACTTCTTTCATGACACGTCTCCAAAGGCAAGAGAAACAAAAGAAAAAATGAACTTTTGGGACTTCAAGATCAAAATCTTCTGCACAGCAAAGGAAACAGTCATCAGAACAAAGAGGCAGCTCACAGAATGGGAGAAGATATTTGCAAATGACACTACAGATAAAAGGCTGGTATCCATGATCTATAAAGAACTTCTCAAACTCAATACACGAGAAACAAATAAACACATCAAAAAATGGGCAGAAGATATGAACAGACACTTTTCCAATGAAGACATACAAATGGCTAACAGACACATGAAAAAATGTTCAACATCATTAGCCATCAGGGAAATTTAAATCAAAACCACATTGAGATACCACCTTATGCCAATTAGAATGGCAAAATTAACAAGGCAAAAAACAACAAATGTTGGATAGGATGTGGAGAAAGGGGAACCCTCTTACACTGTTGGTGGGAATGCAAGTTGGTACAGCCATTCTGGAAAACAGTGTGGAGATTCCTCAAAAAGTTAAAAACAGAGCTACCATATGACCCAGCAATTGCACTACTGGGTATTTAAAAGATACAGGCATAATGATACAGGCATAATGAAGAGAAGGGCCATATGTGCCCCAGTGTTCGTAGCAGCATTGTCCACAATAGCCAAACTGTGGAAGGAGCCGAGATGCCCTTCAACAGATGAATGGATAAAGAAGATGTGGTCCGTATAGACAATGGAATATTACTCAGCCATCAGAAAGAACGATTACCCAACATTTGCAGCAACATGGACCGGTCTGGAGGAAATTATGCTAAGTGAAATAAGTCAAGCAGAGAAAGACAGTTATCATATGGTTTCACTCATTTGTGGAACAAAAGAACTAACAGGAAGATAGGTAGGAGAAGGATGTGGAAAAGAAAGAGGGGGTAAACAGAGAGGGAAATGAACCATGAGAGACTATGGACTCTGGGAAACAAACTGAGGGTTTTAGAGGGGAGGGGGGTGGGGGGATGGGCTAGCCCAGTGATGGGTATTAAGGAGAGCACGTATTGCATGGAACACTGGGTGTTATATGCAAACAATGAATCATGGAACACTACATCAAAAAGTAATGATGTACTGTATGGTGACTAACATAACATAAAAAAAACAAAAGATTTGTGTGAACAGTCAGTGGTGACTACGAGCCTAGAAATGTTAAAGGAAAAGATTTTCAAAGATATCTACTTTAATGATGTCTCCTTTAATTTGAGGAAACAAAGGCTGAGCCAAGTGCTATGACTTAACCTGAGTTATAATCCGTAGCACCTGGGTCAGGTGCCAGTCCTTCCATATTCAATACACTTGAAACTGGATTAGTGGTTGTTTGTAAATCCCCCTGCAAAAATTTAGAAAACTGAATAATACATATTTTCCTTTAAAAAAAAATTGGATTTGGGGCACCTGGTTGGCTCAGTGAGTTAAGTGTCCAACTATTGGTTTCCTTTCAGGTCATGATCTCATGGGTTGTGGGATCAGGCCCCACATTGGCCTCTGCACTCAGTGGGAATTCCGCTTGAGATTCCCTCTGCCCCTCCCCACCTCAAATGTGCTTACAGGCAAGCTCTCTTTCTCTCTCCCTCTCTCTCTCTCTCAAATAAATAAATAAATTTAAAAAAAAGTTTAAGTTTATTTTTACTTTCTTGCTTCTCTTGGGCCCCTGCATTTGATCTTTCTCCAAAGTCTGTAATATCTTCTGGGCTGGAATACTTCACCTCCTACTAAGGGAATACAACTTTCCCTTTCTCCTATTTCTTAATATTTGACTGCCTCATTCATTTGGTTCCTAGAATTCTAGTTTCTTCTAGATATCATTTATTTCTCTTAAAATGAGTCAATGAACCCTTTGCAAAGGACGTCAATAACATATATTAGAAACCTTTTCATCTTTCTGAGTTCATATTATTTTTGACTTATCACTCTCACTTGTTGAAATATTTGTCTAAATAAACAAACCCAATGGCAAAGGAAGATTTCTGCACAAAATGTTTTAATCACAGAAATACTTGTAATGATGAAAAAAATTAGAAAAATCTCTATGTTTAGTGATATTGAAAGAGTTATATAAATTCAGCTGTTCATGTACTAGAACGTTATGCTCTCATTAAAGGCTTCTATTAAAACTTTTAATAATATTAAAACACATATAAGATAAGATTATAAATGGCCTGTCACATAGAAAACACAAATACTTCCTTTCTTTGAAAAGAATATTTGCAGGAAAAAAGCTGTGAAGAAATTACTATCATTTTAAAATATCTTTTTAGTTTGGAATAGTTTTAAATTTATAGAAAACTTGCTGAGATAGTATAGAGTTTCTGTGTACAGTTCACCTAGCTTCCCCTAATGTTGACATCATATCACCTGTGGTACATTTTCAAAGTGAGGAATTTAACAGTGTTACAATGCTATTAACTGAACTACACACTTTATTCAGCTTTCACTAGTTTTCTCACTAAGATTATTTCTCTGTTCCAGAATCTAATCTAGGATACCACCCTGCATTTGGTTACCATGTTCCCGGAGTCTTCTCCAATCTATGAGTGTTTCTCCGCATTTTCTGTTTTATTTTTTCAAGCCCTTAAAAAATCTGAAGAACACTTGTCAGGTCTTTTTAGAATGTTTCCCAATTTGGGTTTGCCTGATGTTTCTCATTATTAGTCTCAGTTTATGGACTTTTGTTGAAAGCATACCACAGAGGGGAAGTGCCCTTCTCATTAGGTCATATTGGGCGGTACATGATAATGAGTGACTTATCAGCTTACCAATAGTGACTTATCACTAATGATATTAATCTTGATCACCTGGCTGAGGTAGTGTTTACCAAGTTTCTCTATTGTAAAGTTACCATTTTTTTTCCCATACTCTATTCATTTACTTATTTTTGTTTTTTAAGTAGGTTCCACGCCCAGTGTGGAGCCCAATGTGGGGCTTGAACTCAAGACCCTGAGATAAAGAGCTGAGCTGAAATCAAGTGTCAGATGCTTAACCAGCTGAGCCACCCAGGTGCCCTGCCGTACTGTATTCACTGGAAGTGAGTAAGCGGAGCTTGCGTTCAAGGCGAAGAGAATAAGGCACAGAGCCCAAAGAGGAGTATGTTTGTGAGTATATCTGGAATTCTTCTGTAAGAAAGATCCCCCCTGCAGTTATTAATGTATTCATTTTTATACTGCTATGGGATCACATATATTTACTTATTTGGGGGGTTATAATCCAATATTATCTTTACTTAGTCTTTCAGAGCACACGAAGGACATTAACACGGAATTATGCCATTATCATTGACATCTCTTTTGCTACCTTTAGAATTTGTCCATTTTTTTAAATGAGCAGATACCAATTTTATGACCAGAAAAGAAAACAAAAAACATTAATATCTATGCTTTCCCCACAAGGGCAGACCACTAATCAGATTACTCATATTATCCAGTGCAATATTTGTTTTCCCCCCGGTTGTGTGAGATTGGGCTGGCATGTGCTGATTTTGGGTGAGTTTCACTCACATTGCCCATAGGATGAGTTGAGGCCTACCAATGGAATGATCCGCAGCTGACCATTGGGTTTAGGCCACACCAGTTTTTGTTCTGACAGCAGGACACGTGAGCCACAGGAGTGGGGACAGCAGGAGTGGGGGCAGATTATCTTTCATCCATGTGCCCTTCAGTGTTGAAACCAGGGCTCTCACTCATCTCCATTGCTGGCTCCACCCCCAGTGTGTAGCAGTCTTCCAGGAGTGGCTGTTGTCTACCTCCTTCAAGGACTTAAAACCATTGCTGTGTAACCAAAGGGGCCTTCTACCTTCTCTGACGTCTGTCATTGATGACATTATTCTCTCCTGAGTTGGTCTAAGTCCATGATGATTAGAGGGATAGACATTCCTTGCATGAATGGGGCCACTTTTCTCACTCTGCCCTCAGGCCTCTAACTAGATGATGGAGTATCATCAAAATTGAAAGAGGTCATTCTAGGAAAGCAGTGATTATGGCTTAAAGAGTTCAAGGAAAGATGTGATTTTACCTTTGTGCTAGGAAATTCCAAATGATAAATTTAACATGGCAGGAAAATGAATTATTGGTCACACGTTCCTGCATGCTCTGGATAAAACTGCATTTGTGGTCATGACCACTAAAGCAAAGTAAAAACCTTGAGAGAGTCACTGGAAGCCCATGGTCACTGGTGATAGGGTCGGTGATACAGCAGCATGAGTATGTAGCCAGCACTAAGTCAATGAGATTAGGAACTGCAGCCCAGAAGGATCTGTTATCGCAACACAAACAGATTCCAACAAGGCAGGTCACTGAGCAATAACAGTGTTACTACCTTTCTTGTCTCAGAAGATATGAAGTTAGCCAGAAACTGCACATTTGACATAAAGGGGAAGGCAGAGAGAGAGATAGAGAGAGAGAGAGAGAGAGAGAGAGAGATGGTTGTTGGACTGTGCAGGAAAAGATGGTGCTTGAATACTACAAAGATTCTTCACATCTCCCGACAGATAGGACAGTAGAAAATTGAATGCATGCTTCTTCTTTATCCATTTTGCTGACTCTTTATCAATAAATCACTATACCTCACACAGCCCATGAATTTTACAACGCACCATTTAATCAAAGTGTTATGCAGTGAAGGGACTGCCCCCAAATTATTTACTGGGATCCAGTACACTCAAGGAATAGCCCTTTCTTTGGTCCCTGTTCCCACTGTTATGCACAAATTCCCAAACAGCATATGTTGGGGGCAATCCTTTAGTATATTCAGTATATTCTGGTTTTGTCCTTGGCTCAATGGTTGCTACCAGTCTCCGAAACAGTGGTCAGAAAAAGAGAAGGAAAAAGTTGTCTGCTATGTTTGGGTCTTACAATTTGTTCCCCAACAGAGCTGACAGAGGGGGAGGATCACTTCATTTTCCAATTAAAAAGCCCTCAGGGTCTGTGCAGGTTTGAAACCTGCATTTCACTGAAGAAGAAGAGAACTGCTATCTTCACTGGGGAAACCTCTACTGAGTTGTGTTGCTGGGGAATTACGAGAATGTGATCTCATGTAGAGTTTTAGCCAGATGTTGTCCTTGGACCAAATCCTGGTGCAACTGTGCTTAGAATGCTCCGTCTCCAGGTAAAATCCCCAAACCCTAAATATGGAACAGGCTCATGTTACTTAATTATAATTCCATGAAGACTGATAAGGTAAGCAAATATATATGTAGGAATGATAACAGGTAAAATACACATTTAAAAAATTTAACCTCCCTGGTAACCAGAACAACATAATCTAAAATGTTGCATTTTGCCTATTGCTCTGGCAAAGTTTAGTTTTTTTTTAGTACTCAGCACTGGCAAGCATGTGAGCAAATGGCCTGTGATTCACTGTAGGCAGGCATGTAAATAACTGTAAGTTTTTGGAAGAGCAATTTGGATGCAGCTATCAAAAGTTTTAAAATGTACATATATTTTAGTCCAGCAATTCTCCTTCTAGGTAGGTACTCTCAGTTTTTTCCAAAAAAAAAAGCTTATTGCAAGATAACTATAATTAAGTCAAATCAAAGGGGGAACTAATCTAAATGTCATAGTAAGAATTTGTAAGTTATATTTTCATACTACGAACTTCTCTGCAGACATTAAAAATCATAAGAAAGTATCTGAAATACAGGGAATATAATACATCGTTAAGTAAAAATAGTATGTTACACCAGCACGACACGTTATTACAATATGTATATGTATGTATGTATATGTGCAAAAAGATGACTTAGCAAATATTAACACTGGTTTTCTCTAGATGATGACATTGTGAGTTATTTTCTATGACTGATTACTTTGGTTGTGAGCTTTTAAATTTTCCCTTCCCCAATTTTCTGCAGTGAAAGTGGAATAGTTTTATAACCTAAGCAAACTACGTATTATTTTTAAACTGCTACCTTCTCATTCGTACATATGGGCGAATACATTGTCTTCTAACTGCACTGGTTTCTATTTATATACTCTACTAATATATCAGTTTTATTAAGATGATTCCATTAATGTTTAGGAAGATTCTGAAGTCAGAGCAATTAAAGGATAATAAACTGCTTTCACAAAACACATTTTTAAAATTAGTAGGATGCATAAATTTTAAGTCCACAGTTAATGAACTTTTACATAAATAAATCACTTGGGCAGAGATGGAGAGCATTTCCATCACCTAGATCAAGACCTAGAACATACCTGGGATCTCAGAAAGTTGTTTCTTATGCCTTTCTAGTCAAAAACCATCCCAGCACTTTGATTCGCTGTCGTTGTAGAAGTAATAGTAAAACTGACTACTTGTTTACCTCTTGCCATGGGCTTGCCTCTGTGCTAGACACTTTACATACAATATCTCATTTTCTCATACTCATTCTGTTATACAACAAAGAAAAGAGGGGTTTTCAATATTAATCAACTCGCCACACAAATTGGTGGTGGTAAATAAAACCCAAACAGGTATTTAGTTTCAAACTTGAGAATTTTTTCCACGTTATGCAGATTTTTATTAAGTTGAACAATGGAGCTTACTAATAACCACCCCCAAAATGACTTGATAGCAGAACAAGTTGAGACATCAAATAAGGTGAAGTGACAGAGATGAACACCGGAGACCTCTAAATATTTAAGGGCAGATAATCCTTAAGTGCTCAGCACACTCAGGAACTGGTTTGGAGAGGTTTTAGGATTAAAGTCCCTATAGTACATTATATTGTTCCAGGAGAGCCCAATCCTCAAAATGAAGATTACATGTCCTTCAGGATTTTAGGACAAACTTCTAGGTTTTAGAAGTTTTTATTTAGAAAAAAGAAGCACTGCGTACTAGGCAATTGTAAAAGAACATAATTTACCCAGAATCTTATAGAAAAACTGAATAGTGATTAAATTAACAGAGATATTATGCATCTGAAACGAAATTAAAATTCATTTTAGTGACTGTGTATGTACAAGTTCTCAGTTCATTACTCTTCCAACAGTTTCATTCCTCTGCCAAGCTGGATGGAAATTTGCATTTCCCCAGGCTATGCTTCTTTAAGTGACTGACCAGGAGAGGGGCTGCTCCAGGACTCACCACATTAATGGACCACACACCAATTAGCAGTGGAAGGAAGCAGTCTTTACAACGCATGTAAATTAAGTCTACAATCAGCAGGCTTTTCTCTTTAGCTAAAGCCCTTCCATGGGAAAACACACTCAGGAGACCTTCTCTCTTCTCTCTGCAGCAGCCAGAAAAAAAAGGCAATCACCCTCAATTCTGCCTCAGAGATAAATTAAAATGGCTATTTGTATCAGGTGGGAAAAGAAAGGGTGATTTCCCACATCAGGGAACCACCATTAAGGATCCAGAGCTCTATCCTCTGGCTATATTACTCATATTTATTTCCTGTGGGTTTAGGGAAGCAAGAATTAGAAATGAATGGCATTCTTGACTGCTCACAAGGGATTTGCCTCAAGCCAAACTCCTGCTTTAACGCTACACATTTCTTCAGTCTCCAGATGCTACATGTCTGACTCTGCCATCAGAAATCTTCAGAGTTATGGCAAACCCAGAAACACTGATACAGGGAAGTCACACAGTTTGGGATGAAGAAAATAGCAAGATCAAACAGATACTGGAAGCCCACGGGACAGGATAATTCCAGAGGAAGGGGCATTAGAAAAAGAGGATAAAAAAAAAAAAAGAAAAAGAAAAAGAGGATGGACCATAACGATAATTTTGCTTTCTTTGAACCATTGGCAGCTCTCAGCCCAGAATCAAAGACAGCCAGCTAATCAACATCTGAACAGGGTATTACCACTCTGAATAACATGCCCTATTTCCAAAAATCAAAAACTCATCTGTATTTCAGCTTAGTCTTACTCATAGAGGAAGCATTCCATAACTTTGACCTCTGTTAGCATCAAGGGATCAGGCATGTAAATTAGCACCGCCCCGCAGGCCCTCCCCGGATCACACTCAGAGCAAGTGCAATGTTAAGGGGACCTGCAAAATATCAGCAGTGACTTTAAATATACCTAATTTTTCTTAAACCCTGTTAAGGAGAGCTTCATACAGAAATCTTACATGCAATTTCTATACCCTGCAGAAATCTCACCTTCGCCCAAACTCCATTCTCCTGTCCCCTTCCCACTCTCCCTCCCAATCCTAAACATTATTAATCCACCCTCTCTTGAACTCACCTCCTTCTCCACTCTATATCACTGGATGTTCTTCATTTAGCAAACCTTGGAGGAATGTTTTTAAAGCATTTTGTATCAGAGAAGATGCTTTACTTTTTTTCCCAGAGTATTCTCCAATTTCTACAGCTTACTCACTTAGCCTAGTGAGTAAGGATCTCAATCCTGACCACACATGAGAACCACCTGGAAAACTTGGAAAAACAAACACACATATCCAAGACCAATTAAATATCCAAAGATAAGGTATAGACAATTCTATTTTTAAAACTCCCGAAGTGATACTGACATTCCTATACTCATGGTTAGGTGCGTACATCAGAGGAAAAGCAACAAAGGACAGCTGACATTTCAAAGTTCCAACAAATGGTTCTCTGCTATCCTGTGTTACCATCACAGATGAAACCCTGGACATTTTGAACAGAGTTTCATACAGCAAGGTATGCAGGATATAAGCAAGGGACTCAGTGCCAGAGCTCTAATCCCTGAATCATTCTGTAAGATTACAAACCATACTTTTATCTCCTTGCAGATCCCCGCCCCAAAAAGCAATTTGGAGGAAGAAGCTTCAAAACAGAAATAATCAAAATGCTGCAGTAGGAAATCTGATAGGAAACATACAGCATGAGAAGAAAAATAGCAGACAGCATTCATTAAGTTCCCCAAAGCCCTGAGAAACACTGTTTTGAGGACTAGAAAAATATCATCAATTACAATACTTACTATGTCTTCTAACCTGAAAGAAACTATTATAGTCAATATGATGCTTGGATGCAGAGTGTCTGATTCTTATAAGAATGAATTTTGTCTGCAAAGATACTGAACCGCTTGTGATCAGGAATTTACCTTGTGAATCTTCTCACTTTCTGTCTCAAGCCCCATATGCAATGATTTACTAATGATGGATAACATTGTTATGTGTTGGATGGATTAACTGGGGCATGATTTAGCTCCTTCACATCACAGAGAAAGCAGGAATGTTTGTTTGATCACATTTTTGAAACAAAAGCCTATATTGGCCAATGACTTTCCCAAAGCTTCATGTTGACAAAGTTAAGAATAGAGTAAGGACAGATTAGTGATCACCAACTTTAACTGGACTGGCAGTATTTCTGTGTCATCTCGTTTTCTATTTCTTGACATCTTGTTGGGCCCATGTGAGTACATGAGGAATATATCAAAACTTCTGCTCTCTCTTCAGATTTAATGTTCCAAATTGCACCTCTTATCTTATTTCATAGCTTCTGTTCATTCATACTGTTTATTTCCTTATAATTTTGGTGTGGCTTGCAGATGGCCCATTGGCCACTCACCCATCTTTGTATCTTCAGCATCACAAACGCTGGAAAATTTCTCACTCTTTCTCTCTCTCTTCATATCTTTCTGCCAGTTTTCCTCTTCATATTTTTATTCAGCACTAAAGGGAGCTAGTTGCTTCAGGTAGTTTTTTGACACCAGACCTCATAAAAAATCTCTTGAGTCAGACTTCCATTCCTTGAGTAGCTTCTGTGGGGGCAACAATTCTCCCTAAAAGATGTTTGGGGCAAGAATGAAACTGCATTGGAGCCTCTTCTGCTTTTAGGGGTGACCTCTGACACCTATCTTTCACTCTGTTTGAGCTCAGGTCATTCTGATATGTTATCAGAGATGAGGTCATTGTACTAAAAGCTGAATGCTTAGCTAGTCATTGTACTAAAACCTCCAGTTACGTGCTGGGTTCTCCTTTTCTAAAATTACGATCACAGATAGCATTCTGGAAATGTTGAACCATCTCATATAACAACCTCATCAGGCTAACTTGCTGAATAATTACTGTTCCAAGGAAATGCATTCGTATCTGAGAGAAGCTATAAATGCATTTGAATTAAGGTATGTCATCTTTAATTGCACAAAAAAGGATTTTATGCCCATTAATGACATCTTAAGCATCTGAAGGCAGGTGAATATAGGTGTATATGGGCATTGGGTGTGGGGAGTAGGGATACAGGTCCTATAGTTACATTAAAGTTAGCAGGTATGGAAGGTAAACTTGATTTAGTTATCTAAAGAATAAAGGTGAGCAGGTCATGGGGCACCTGGATGGTTCAGTTGGTTAAGCATCTGACTCTTGGTTTCAGCTCAGGTCTTGATCTCAGGGTCATGAGATTGAGCCCTACCTCAGCTCCACACTTGGTGTGGAACCTTAAAAAGAATAAAGGTGAGCAGGTCAAAACTTATGACTAATTTTTTAAAGATCTTTATTTATTTGAGAGAGAGAGAGCGAGCATAAGTGGAAGGGGCAGAAGGAAAGGAAGAGAGAGAAATTCAAACAGACTCTGGGTTGAGCATGGAGCCCTGAAAGGGGCTCAATCCCATGGCCCCACCAAGATCACCACCTGAGCTGAAACCAAGAGTCGGCCGTCCAACCGACTGCACCACCCAGGCACCCCAAAACCTATGATTAATTTATTCCTTGGGGAAGCCATAATTTTTGTTAATATTTTTAAATGTATTTTAAAATTTTTGTTAGAATAATATAAGCACACACATCATTTAAATTCTAAATGATGTTATCAGGCTCATACCAAAAAAAGAATAGTCTTCTTTCCATGACATCCCATTGCCCAGACCAACTTCTCAGAAGCAACCATTCTATATTTTGAAATGATTTGCTTATACTGATATTTACATGAAAGGATTTCCGATTTCATTCATGGTAGATAAACATATAATTCTCTAATAGGCCCAGTGCCTCCCACCCTACATCCTCTAGATATCCTTCCCTGCACCTTCCAAACTTAACTGAACTTCATGGAATTTTTGGCATCTTACAGTCATAATAGCATTATTTTTATTCATAAATATTGTCCATTATTGCCACCAAATAATATGTTACAATAATGTTTCCTTTCCTATACAACTCTTTGCTCTTCGTAAATTTTATGTTTGCTTCATTTTTTTTTTTTTTTTGGTCTGGTGCTTTATGTAAAAATTAATATATTTTTACCTAAATTCTTAAGCAGATCTTCTAAACACCTACGAGTATTATTTTCAGAATTTTCAAATACAATTTAAATTATGTAATCTCCAAATAGTCAAATGCATCAGGAAACCTTTCATACCCCATGTTTACATATGTAGCTTTCATTCCCCACTGACCCGAGTAGCTCCCTAGAAAGGAAACTATCCTCCCTATCTTTCTGCCCCAGTCTATTGGGCTCTTATATAGGTTATGGCTCTACAGATCTCTACTATAGATTCTTTATACAGCTAAATACAGTCTTCTCTGGACAGCTCTTCTGTGTTAACCTCTCTGCTTCTAAAATTCATAGCTTCCTCTTTCTTAGTTTATTCCTTAACTTCTTACCAACACCTACTAATCAAGAGAGGTTGGGAGGCAAAAATTTTGAGATCATTGATATCTTAAAATGTCTTTGTCCCTCTCCTAGACTTTCTCAATAATAGGTTTGGTCAAGAATATACTTTAGAAGGTATTATCCTTCAGAATTTTGAAGTCATTGTTCCATTGTCTCTTAACTTTCAGTGTTTCTATTTATACGTGTAATTCCATCCTGATGCTTTGCCTTATTTTGTCTTTTTTCAGGAATCTTTTAGCACCTTATCCAATTGTGGTAAAGCTTTACTATGACATGCTTTAATGTGGGTGTTTTATTTTTCCTCATTTATTGTATTGTGTTCTCCATGGGACCCTAAATAGACTCATGCTGTTTAGTTTCGGGACACATTAACTTTTAGAGACTACCCACCTACTATTTCCTCTAAGCCCTGTTAGTTGGATGTTGGATCTCTTAAATATTTTCTTCATTTTCATATATTTTATCTCCTGTTTTTATCTTTGTTTTTATCTATGGGAAGTATTGTTGATTATATCATTGCATGGTTTTACTGACAATGTTAAGCTTCATTTATGGGATTTACAGTCTTTAAGGGCCATTTCTTATTCTTGCTTTGTTCACTAATAATAACATTCTTTATGAATTTTATAGATTCTCATGTGTCTGAGCAGTAATTTCCTTTAATAGGTACAATTTATTAATATCTCTATATGCTAAGTACTCTGCCAAGCACATTCCATACATCATATTCTTTACGTCTTACAACCCCTTTTCATGGAATTATTATTTTCAGAAATATTATTATCAGACATATTACTACCATTTTATAGAAAAAGATACCAAACATAAAAACTTTTTTAAAACGCCGATTAATTCCGATTATGTAATATTGTTCACTTTTTGCCAAGTAATATATTATGATTATGTTTTTAATTTCTAGTCAACTTTTCACTGATAAATGCCAATGGGGAATCAGTTTGACTGGAGATCAAACTCCAAAAACAGTATATGAGACCGTTAGGAGTGGTTATAGTTAGCACTATTCATTTTCTGTTCTTCACTACTTCTCATTCTTCATATTGTATGTATCATATTGTCATTATTTTGTTTATATGTTTTTCAGATTTCTTATATAGTAGTCTCCTTAGGACAGGGCGGCATGTTTTTATTTTCTTTATAATTCAGCATCTACCTCAGGGTCTGGAAAAGTAGTTGCAAAAAACTGTTGATAACTGAACAAACTTTCAGAAAGCAAACAGTTGCTGCTCATTTTATCTTAGGTGCAGATATCACCTTTCATATATTTAAAGTTATTAAAGTAGGATTTATCTGTAGATGAGGTAATAGTTGTTTCGGTCTTATTATCCATAAAGAGGAGATACTGATATAATCTGCTTTCTGGAATTATGTGGGATTAAAAAGATATTACATGTCTAGTACAACAACATTAGCATACTGTCTGATACCTGTACAACATTCAGTAACATTATCATCCTCCTCTTCATCATTACTGTCATTATGCAAGGGGTAGGAATAAAGCATTCTTTAATTGGACTAGATTAAGATAAAACCTGGTCTACCCAAAAGAACTTTAGTTGTGTGATAAAGTGCATTAAAATGTCACTTGTCATTGTGCTGCCTCTGAAAAAGGTAATGCATGGTGACAGCTTTAATTTGAAAATCAATCCAAATCAGTATTTGAAGCTTCTGAATAAACATTCCTTCAAACATTATAATATGCGGAAGTCCAGATACACTCCCCTGTTAGGAAATTCATCTGGTTTAGGAAGCATATTAAGCTTTATTTCTTGAAGTAAACCTTTGGCTATTGTCTCCAATCTAAATTATTTGTCCATTTTTCTATGAAGTTATAGCATTTTATTGGTTATTTATAAAATACCTATCACAATTTGTTTTGCGTTTATTTATTAATCTGTCTTTTCCCCTTTCTTGATCCAAAGGTTCTGTGTAAAGAGTCAGCAACACTTACGTCTTTGTATTCCTCCCAAAAGCAAGAGCAGCATCTCAGCTATGGCAACAACTTGAGACATATTTGTTGAAGTGAATGCATGAGATAAGAACAAAATTAAGATTAAGTTTATGTAGCACAGTTATATGGAACTATATAGTAAAAGTTATTTGCCTGAGACCATATACATTTCCTCAGGTCAGAATTCTTTATAAGTTGGTATTCCTCAAATTTACCATATATGTGACTTCTGTATGTGGGGCAGGTGTTACTGACAGATACAATGTTTTATGTATGTAACTTAGTTTTCAGTAGTGCTTATAGATTTGTATTGATCTGTCTATATACTCTTTATGGTGCTCTAATGAGCAGGAACCTATATAGTTTAGCGTGTGCTCCACTAAGGTCATGAAACACAGCAAAATTAACTAACCCACGAGTGGCTCAAACTGAGAATTTATCTTATGAGTAGAGTGATACATTAGTGATCTACTCAGCTATGAGCTTTAAATACTTCACTAGTAGTACTGAAGTACGACTTTCAGTACGTCACTAGAGCTTTAAATACTTCACTACCCAGCTGTGAGCTTTAAAGAATTTCACTAGAGCTTTAAGTACTTCTGGACTCTTGTAGAGTCCGGTGGTGTTTATCTTAAGTCAAACTGATATTCAAGAAACAAATCAGTACTACAAATCATGATTAAGATGGTGTTGGTAAGAAAAACTCAAGAGAGAAAAGAAGAGTTTTTGTTTTTTAAATATTTGCCTAATATTCACTCATTAAAATATATTTTAAAATTTAGGATTCAGATGGATTCACTGGTGAATTTTACCAAATATTTAAGGAATAAATTATACCAGTTCTCTATAATGTCTTCCAGAACGTAGGGAAACAAAGGGAATACTTCTTAATCCATTCTATGAAGCCAACATTACTCTAAACCAAAACCATACACAAACATTACCAGCAAGAAACTGTATACCAATCTGTATCTCATGAACATAGATGCAAAAATCCTAAACCAAATATCAGCAAAACAAAAAGGAAGTCAATTAATGTAATCCATCACACCAACAAACTACTGAAGAAGAATCACAAGATTATTTCAATAGATGCAGAACAAGCAATCGACAAACTCCAACACCATTTTATAATAAATACTCTCAGGAAACTAGGAATAGAGGAAGACTTCCACATATTGATAAAGAGCATCTAGGAAAAAAAAGAAAAAACAAACAAAAAGGAAAAAAACAAATGACAACAAAAACTATAGTTAACCTCATACTTTATGGTGAGAAACTAGAAGCTTTACTGATAAGATCAAGAACAAGGCAAGGATGCCCCTTCTTGCCATTTCTTTTCATTGTTGTACTGGAAGTTCTAGGTACCTCAACAAGACAAGAAAAGGAAATAAAAGGTATACAGATTGTGAAGAAAAAATAAAACTGTCTTTTTATCTTTTATCAAAGATTACATGACTGTCTGTGTAGAAAATCCAAAAGAATTGCAAAACAAAACAAAACAAACAAAGACTTCTGGAACTAATAGGTGGTTATAGAAAGATTGCTGGATAAAAGGTTAATATACACAGACCAATCACTTTTCTATATAATAGGAACAAGCAAGTAGAATTTGAAAACAAAATACGTACAAGATCTGTAGGAGACAACTAAATAAATCAAAGAACTAAATAAATGGAGAGCTTTTCCATATACATGGATGCAAAAACTCAGATTTGTCTAGATGTCAGTTCTTTCCAATCAAAATTCCAGGAAGTTGTTTTGTGACTATTCACACACTCATTTTAAAGTTTATATGGGGAGACAAAAGACCCAGAATAGACAACATAATATTGAAGGAGGTAAAGAGCAGGAGCACTGGCACTGCCCAACTTCAAGATTTACTAATAGTTATCAAGACAGTGTGGTATTGGTGAAAGAATAGACAAACAGATCAATGGAACAAAAAAGAACCCCGAAATAGACCCCCATGATATAGTCAAATGTTCTTTAAGAATGGATTGAAGATAGTCTTTACAACAAACGGTGGAGCAACAACTAGATACTCATATGCAAAAGAGAAGAGAAAGAGGAAGAAAAAGAAGAAAGAGAAAGTGAAGAAGAAAGCAAAGATATTATACTCTTAACAAAAATTAACCCAAAATGGATCATGGACATAAATGTAAAATGTGAAACTATAAAACTCCTAGAAGATAACATAGGATAAGATTTATGTGACCTGGTTATGTTGATGACTTTTTAGATACAATACCAAAGCACAATCCATGAAAGAAATAATTGATAAGCAAACATCATTAAAATTAAAAACTTCTGCTTTGCAAAAGACACTGTGAAGAACATGAGAAGATAAGCCACAGACTGGGAGAAAATATTTGTATAAGACATATTTGATAAAGGACTTTTATCTGTTATATACAAAGAACTCTGAAAATTCAACAGTAAGAAAACAAGCTGGTAAAAAAAAAAAAAAAAAAAGGAACAAAGGATTTGAACAGAAATCTCACCAAAGAAGATATACAGATGTCAACTAAGCATATGAAAAGATGTTCCATGTCATGTGTCATTATTGAATTACAAATTAAAACAATAATGAGGTGCTACTGCACACCTATTAGATTGGCCAAAATTCAAAACACTGACAACACCAAATGCTGGTAAGGATGTGGACCAACAAGAACCACCATTCATTCCTGGTGGGAATGTGAAATGGTATAGTCACTTTGGAAGACAAACTGGCCATTTCTTGCGAAAGTAAACACACTCTTACCATACAATCCAGCAATTATTTTCTTTGATATTTACCCAAATGAATTAAAAACTTAGATCCACCCAAAAGTCTGCACATGGATGTTTATAGCAGCTCTATTTAGAACTGCCAAAATTTCGAAGCAATCAACATGTCCTTTAGAAGGTGAATGGGTGAACTAACTGTGGTAAATCCAGACAACGGGCAATTGCACTAAAAAGAAATGACCTATCAAGCCATGAAAATACATGGAGGAATCTTAAATGCATATTACTAGGTGAAATCAATCTGAAAAGACTATATAGTGTAGGATTCCAATTATATAACAATCTGAAAAAGGCAAAACTATGGAGTCAATAAAAAAAATCAGTGGTTGCCAGTGGTTGGTAGGGAGCAAGGGGGGATGACTAAGGATTTTAGGGCAGTGAAACTACTCTGTTTGGTAGGTATATATCTTTATATATTTGTCCAAACCCTTAGAATGTACAACACCGAGAGTAAACCCTAAGGAAAATTACGGTCTTCGGATCACTGCTTGGAACAAATGTTACTCTGTATGGTATGTTGAAGTGGGGGAGACTGAAGGAGTGGGCTTGTGGGGGTATATGAGAACTGTGTACGTTGTGCTCCATTTTGCCATGAACCTAAAACTGCTCTAAAAAAAAATAAAGCACCTTGAAATTGGGGAAACCAGAATAAACACTAAAAAATCGGGTTTAAAATGAAAAAAAAGGAAAAATAGCAAGGCAGACCACACACATACTCACACACACACAAACATTAAATATTGGCTTCTGCTGTCCCTTAGGAATAGAGCAATTTAAATAGACCTGGGGAAGGCAGCCTTTGCTGTCACAAGAATGGTTTTATGTACCAGTTTGTTAACTTTGAAACATGCCCCTGGACCCCTCAGCCCAAGATATCAAATCTGTAGGCTTGGGTAAGACCTTCACTTGAGATTTGTTTATAGTTTTTCCATATGAGATTCTGCCACTCTACTAAGGTTCCATCAGCCATAAATTTTCCATTTGAAAATTCCTCTCAATTTTTGAACACGAAACCACTGCAAGCTATGGGTAGTTTGGGATTTCTTTTTCAATTTCTTCAAGACCAAGGAATATGCTGTACCACTTAGGCTGTAGCCATGTATTAGCAATCTATAGTTTCTGCCTTTGACGGCTGACAGCTCAGCGAGGGAAAATAGTATTTTGAAAGCTGTGGGAATTCAATCATCAACCATGCTCTCATGG
This sequence comes from Ailuropoda melanoleuca, assembly GCF_002007445.2. Lineage (NCBI taxonomy): Eukaryota > Metazoa > Chordata > Mammalia > Carnivora > Ursidae > Ailuropoda > Ailuropoda melanoleuca. Next base: position 18,247,262 of record NC_048230.1, on the reverse strand, counting down.
GCTCTCTTCCAAGGTATTGGGCCTGATTAAAGAAACGTTACTTTTGGAAGTGTGCATTTTTATCGAGCAAAAGTAAAAGCACCGGGGATGTACTGTATGGTGACTAACATAATATAATAAAAAATCATTTAAAAAAAAAAGTAAAAACAAAACACAAAACCAAATAAATTGAAAAACAAACAAACAAACAACAACGTACTGTTACTATGGTATGTCAGTGTTCCATCTTAGCCATCTTGAGTTTCCCCATTTGTTTACATTTTTTCTCTTTCCTTCTCAAAAGTGAGGTGTGTGTGTGTGTGTGTGTGTATGTATGAGTTTTTATGTTGGGAGTTACCACATATAAAATCCAGATATAACTGAAATCAACACATCCCCCTCTTTTATAGTCAGAAGGCATCAAAAAGAGATGAAGAGATCTCTACGTGCATAAACAGGTATGAAGCCAAACCTTAGATTTTTCTTTTTTTTTTTTAAGATTTAATTTATTTATTTGCTAGAGAGAGAGAGAGAGCAAGTGTGCACACCCACAAGCAGGGAGAGTGACAGGCAGAGGGAGAAGCAGACTCCTTGCTGAGCAGGGAGCCTGATGCAGGGACTCAATCCCAGGACCCTGGGATCATGACCTGAGCCGAAGGCAGATGCTTAACCGACTGAGCCACCCAGGCATTCCAAATCTTAGATTTTTCTATCGAGGCAGGACGTAGCAGAATTATTATAGGTACAGAAATAGGAGTCATGGTCTTGGATCCACAATTTAGATGTTTAGAAGCCAAAAAGAATAACACCAGTGATCCAAGGTTTACTTTCTCTCACACGCTTTTGAGGAAATAGGGAAGAATATAGGGGGTTGATTGTAGTTAAAAGGAGAAGTTACTTGTCCTTAAATCTGCAGGCAGGTGAAGGCAGTTTTTTAAATTATATCAGAAAAAATAGTGCTCACACACAGAAGGAAACAGAAGTCAAACTCATATCAGAGGTTGCTAATGCTCCTTAAAACTGGTGAAAGAAGGCTAAAATACATTGCAGCTGTCACTCACTAGCTGACATGATGGCTTATGTGACACTTTGCCCCAAGCAACCAAGAGGGAGCAAGAAGCCTCATAACCTCATCAGCCAGAGCCCAGATTAAGCTCCACAATGGTTCAATGACTGGATTCCCAATAAACCAGTTGTGCTCAGAGGTCAGGATTCATGAACTGCCCCTATGAGACCAGGTGCTATTATAGCAATCTCAAGGACTTGTGTGAAGATCAATACATAACCAACAGGAAGAGAAATCTGAGTGTAAATGGGGCATGAGGCAAGGAGGGAGAAAGAGGATGGAAGTCTCAGTCAAGATATGCCAGAAAAAAAAAAAAAAACAATGTGAGAAACAATCATGCTAAAAGGGCAGTCAACAAAAATAACTTACTTTTTTAAGTAAGGAATTTTAAATTTCCAAAGATATAAATAAAAGGATATCAGTCATAAAAAGAATAAAGGATATTAATAAATAAGCAGGTAGAAACCAAAAGGATTGAGATTGGAAGGTCCTACTGAGGAACTTACTCAGAATGCAGATAGGATACTTTAAAAGATGAAAATGTTCAGAGTTACAGAGAACAGATTAGAAGACACTAATAATTATATATGAGGCATTCAGTAAGAAAAGAATAGAGAGAATGGCAAAGAAGAAATATTGGAAGGGATAACAGCTGGGATTTTTCTGAAGTATAAGATATAGTCCACAGACTAATCCAGGGCACTGAGTGCTAAGTAGAAAAAGTAAATAAAATACATGTATAACTATACACATTTTAGTAAAACTATGGAGCACTAAGGTTAAAGACAAAACATTAATTAGAAAGTTAAAAAAAATAAAATTAGCGGATAAAGAGACAAATTGCATACATATGGATGGTGATAAGTAGCAAGCTTCTCATCAACAATATGAGCCAGAATATAATGGAGTAATATCTTCAAGATGTTCGGTGAAAATAACTGGCAGTTTAGAATTCTGTAGCCAGTTAAACTATCATTCAAGAGTTAGTATGAAGTTAGAAAAAAGAAATCAGACTAATGGGAATTTATCACCCATAGACTTTTCTGAAAGAACTGCTAAGGGAGGCACTTCAACCTAAAGAAAAGGCAAGAGCACAGGAGCCTGGTGGAAGAAAAAAATAGTGTGATAAAAAATAATGAAATATATTTGTAAGTTTAATTCGGTATTTGCTGTAAAATAATAACTGATTTGTGCTTGAAACTTTTAGAAAACAATAAAAAAGGAACACATGGATGAAATGCTAAGAGTGTTAAAACAGGGACGCTAGGGTGGTGCAGTCAGTCGAGTGTCTGACTCCTGGTTTCCGCTCCAGTCATGATCTCAGGGTTGTGAGGGCCTCTCCCTCCCCCTCTACTCCTCCCCCTGTTCTCTCATTCAATCTCTCAAATAAATAAATAAATCTTAAAAAAAAAAAAGAAGAAGAGTGTTTAAACACATGGGGGTCCTTATCCACTTGGGAGGAAGAGAATAGAATGAAATAATTTTGGCTTGGTAGAAATATGTGCAGTAAGGTCTATGTATTAAAATTTTAGGTGTAACCAGTGAACATTTAAAATTATTATCTCAGGGGTGCCTGGGTGGCTCAGTCAGTTAAGCATCCAACTCTTGATTTCAGCTCAGGTCGTAATCTCAAGGTGGTGAGATTGAGCCCCATGTGGGACTCCATGCTGAGTGTGGAACCTGCTTAAGTTTCTCTCCCTCTCCATCTGCCCCTCCCCTGCTCGTGAGCCCTCTCTCTCTAAAAAGTAATTAATTAATTAATTAATTAATTTTAAAAAATGCAGTTATTATCACAAATTTACAAACTGGTAAAGGAGAAAAACATATTTAAAAAGAGAGGGATTGGGGCACCTGGGTGGCTCAGTTGGTTAAGCAGCTGCTATTGGCTCAAGTCATGATCCTGGGGTCCTGGAGTCAAGCCCCACATTGAGCTCCCAGCTCAGCAGGGAGCCTGCTTCTCACTCTCCCTCTGCCTGCATTTCCCTCTCCCTCTGCCCACCTTTCCCCCCTGCTTGTTGTCTCTCTCTCTCCCCCGCCGTGTGTCAAAAAAATAAATAAAAGCTTAAAATAAATTAAAATGAAATAAGATAAAATGAAAAGGGAGGGATGAAGAGAACTTTACCCAAGCAGAGCAAAAACCTGGAAAAAGCAAGTGTTACTATATTAACCACAATAAATGCTAACAGAACGCTGTATTATGACTGGTATCCAAGATCTACAAAGAACTTCTCAAACTCAATATACAAGAAACAAATAAACAAATCAAAAAATGGGCAGAAGATATGAACAGACACTTTTCCAATGATGACATACAAATGGCTAACAGACACATGAAAAAATGTTCAAAATCATTAGCCATCAGGGAAATTCAAATCAAAACCACACTGAGATACCACCTTACGCCAGTTAGAATGGCAAAGATAGACAAGGCAAGAAACAACAATTGTTGGAGAGGATGTGGAGAAAGGGGATCCCTCCTACATTGTTGGTGGGAATGCAAGTTGGTACAGCCACTCTGGAAAACAGTGTGGAGGTCCCTTAAAAAGTTAAAAATTGAACTACCCTATGACCCAGCCATTGCACTACTGGGTGTTTACCCCAAAGATACAGACGTAGTAAAGAGAAGGGCCATATGCACCCCAATGTTCATAGCTGCATTGTCCACAATAGCCAAATCATGGAAGGAGCCGAGATGCCCTTCAACAGATGACTGGATTAAGAAGCTGTGGTCCATATATACAATGGAATATTACTCAGCTATCAGAAAGAACGAATTCTCAACATTTGCTGCAACATGGACGGCACTGGAGGAGATAATGCTAAGTGAAATAAGTCAAGCAGAGAAAGACAATTATCATATGATATCTCTCATCTATGGAACATAAGAACTAGGAAGATCAGTAGGGGAAGAAAGGGATAAAGAAAGGGGGGGTAATCAGAAGGGGGAATGAAGCATGAGAGACTATGGACTCTGAGAAACAAACTGAGGGCTTCCGAAGGGAGGGGGGTGGAGGAATGGGACAGGCTGGTGATGGGCAGGAAGGAGGGCACGTTNGGGCTGGTGATGGGCAGGAAGGAGGGCACGTTTTGCATGGTGCACTGGGTGTTATACGCAACTAATGAATCATCGAACTTTACATCAAAAACCAGGGATGTACTGTATGGTGACTAACATAATATAATAAAAAAAACATTTAAAAAAAAGAATGCTGTATTATGATACAGTCTTTCAGATGAGATTTTTTTAAACCCTAGTTATATGTTGCTTGTGAGGGTTACTTCTTACACAAAAATTCACAAAAATTTTAAAAATAAAATAAGAGGTACAGGCAAGATAGCCAAATACAAATGAAAGAATGTAACAATATTAACACCAGACTCAATAGAATTTTAGTGAAAAAGCATCAGCAGTTACACAGAGTGACATTGCAGTAGAGAGTGATTCAATACATGTGAATAAGAACAGTTGTTTTGCTTAGAGTCTAGCCAAGGCACCATGAGACAGACTTCATCTGGTAGCATAGCTCAACCGTCTTTAAGAGGTCATCCTCAAGGAGTGCTCTAGTAGCTGTCTCATCTCTGTCTTTCTCATGATAACTTCATATGTTTTGAAACTTAGAGTTTGCACCTTTTTTTTAGAAGTACAGATTCTTCCATGTCAAAGATTCTCATAAATACTTAAGTAATTAAATAGTTAAGCAGCTTGGTTGACCAGTCGTCCCTGGTACCAAGACCCTAAATGGCTGAAATGCATTCTTTCATAATGAGGTTTGTCTCAGTCACAGAAGCACCTCATGAAAGAACAGCAGAAATAATTTGCCTGAAAAGGAATAGAGAAAGTGATTCTTTTGATGTCTCTTTTTATGATGATAATTCCTGACAGAATAGCCATTTTATCAGTAAATGAATTCCTAAAGGAGAAGAAGGTTATTGAATCTGTCTCTTTCCTTTAGAACCCTCACACACAGAATGAAATTTGGATTAAAAAATAATAAACTGCAAAGAAGACATCACAACAGAGCCATTTAATTTCTTTTTGCTAACACTTTATTTTTCTGCCTAAAACTCCGGAGTGAAGGTAAAATATAGCATTATTGCCAGGAACAGTGAAAACATTTTCCCCTTTATGCTACCACACTAAAATGTGATTTAGATGTAAATATAACTTATATTTCCAGATATTAACCACAGGATACACTATGGGCAAATTGTTTTCAGGAAATACATATTGCACGTATATAGTTCAAGAGCACACTCAAAACACTTCATCCTTAGCAACCCAGTTGCTATAATACCTCTAACTCCATTATCCACAGCAGAGAAAACACAAACGTCGTACCTACGTCCCAAGCCTTGGAGTAGATAGATCCACCTTTGATTATCATTATTGATGGGGCTCACTCAAAACAGATTTCTCAAACAAATTGCTTCTGTGTTTAAGATGTATTGCACTTCACCTCCTTTGTCAATCGTTGTCCTGTTTTCCAGTGCTGCTGATTCCACCTCATGGTTTTCATTTTTCCCTCCCAGATGTTCACCACAGTCTCTCAACTGGTCTTCTTTCCTCCATCTTCTGGATCCAACATCTCCTTTGCATTGCAGACAGTAGTGTTTGCAACCTGCAAATGTGACCATATCCCTGCTTTAAAATTTAAGTAGGTTTTTTTGTTTGTTTCCATGCCCCACCTTATTTCATTCTCACCACAATTCTAAAAGGAGTTACATTTGATCGTCTTTGTTTTTGTTGTAAATGAGATTTAAAATGCAAGTCGTCCAAATTCCCACAATAGTGGAGAACAAGATTTGAATTTAGATCTAACTCCAGAACCTAGGTTCTTAATTACTATAATATAATTCCTCAATGTGCTTTATGATATATCCTCTCTTCTCTCTGATGTCTATCCCATCTTCATTCTCTCTGAAATGAGCAGCAAATAACTCCATAGATAACTATCCTTTCCTATCCCTCTTAAAAGTCATTCTACCTTGCCTCTAAGCTCTTCCTTTTTTTCCCTATTTTCTGTATGTGTTTTGATGTCCTTCATCTAAATAATTTCTTTCTTTTTCTTTTCTTCTCCTGTCTTCTTCCACACACAGGCTTCCCTCAATACTAAGTTCTTGGCATTGTACTTGAATGTCTACTCTTATTTGAAAGGCCCTTGCGTACGTACAAGGCTTCAATTCCATGCTGATTATCATTTTCCTAAATGGATACTTTTATTTTAGGGTCCTGTTATCATCTCACACTCAACAATAATTAATTGAATGCCCTTCCCGGGTGCCATTTTTATTTTATAAATCTATTAAATTTTTGCTATAAGGTCTAGGGCAAATAACCCAATTTTGATGTGTCTCTGTATTCCCTCTTTAAAACAAATAGATAATTTCTGCAATTTCTACAAACTGTGGAGTTTGGTGATTCCTTGTTCCAATCCATGAGAGATTTACCTTTGAATTTTTTTTTTTAATTTTATTTATTTATTTGACAGAGATAGAGACAGCCAGTGAGAGTGGGAACACAAGCAGGGGGAGTGGGAGAGGAAGAAGCAGGCTCCTAGCCTGATGTGGGGCTCATCCCATAACGCCAGGATCACTCCCTGAGCCGAAGGCATCCGCTCAACCGCTGTGCCACCCAGGCGCCCTTACCTTTAAAATTTTAAAAGTCAAAATTTTGAAGTTTATCACAGTTGGCTCCTTAAGGGTCCATCTCTTTGACTAATTGAAATCATAGTTCTCATTTAAGAAATGGGAAATGCTCAGCCTTGAGGACTTATCTCTTGAACCATCTTATTATACTCAACTTATATTTTGAACAACCCATTCCCACTTGGAAATTTCTGTTTTCTTAAAAGCTCTCCATTTTCGAAAAACTAAATTTTGCATTTCTGTCTCCATCAATGATCAATATTGGTACTTTTGAGCCTCACCTGCAAGTCAACTCCTTGAGCACTTTTTTTGCTTTGTTGTTGTTGATTTTTTTTTGTTGTTGTTATTTCATTTTCATTTCAGCCTTTTGGTTAATGGCCTCTAAAGCATTGCAAATTTATGCTCTGCCCCTGGAGACATCCAACCTGAAGCCAGTACGTTCTTAGTGGTTTCTTCTTCATCATTCTCCAAATCATTTATGTCCTTCATTTTTTTTGTAAGATTTTATTTTGTTTAACAGAGAGAGAGAGAGAGAGCCAGCAAGAGAGGGAACACAACCAGGGCGAGTGGGAGAGGAAGAAGCAGGCTCTCAGCAGAGGGGCCCGATGTGGGGCTCGATCCCAGACCGCTGGGATCATGCCCTGAGCCGAAGGCAGACGCTTAATGACTGAGCCACCCAGGCGCCCCTATGTCCTTCATTTTTTAAAAAAATTCTGTATAGGTACCTACAAAATTTAATTCTCAAAGTTCTCTCCCTTCCAATCATTCTGAATGTTCCTTTAAATAGCTTTCTTAAAGTACCAATTTAATTATGCCACTTTCCTTCATAATCACATAACTGAATTTATACAGATTAAGTAAAAGTATGATTTTAAAGTGCTTTATATATCAGTTGTCCAAATGTGTCTCTTTTTGCTCCTCAAAACACAGCCAAACATGTCTGTTTTAGTCAAGTCTATCTTCTCAATACTCTCTAAGAAATTATAAAGAATTCTGTGGTAGTACTATGATACAACACTCAGATCCTTCTTCAAGGAAAGATATTTTGCCCTAATTGTTGGGAGTGCTGTCCTAAAACAGCTTTGGTTATCAGTACACTCAGGGATCGCATCAGCAGCAAATCTTAACAACCTTGCTTCGATATCCCATATCCAATGACCAATTAAGGAAGAAGTATAGGGTAGGACCAGCCATTTTTAAAAAACATCTTAAGATATTCCACACATCGCAAAATAGGCTTTACTGAGAGTGTAAACTTCAATTTTTTTGTAGACATATAGTTATGCAACCATCACCACAGTTCAGTTTAGAACATTTATATCACCTCAAAAAGATGGCTTGTGTGAAATTGGAGTCAATCCTCACTCCCACTGGAAGTCCTAAGCAACTATTAATCATCTATCTCTCTTTATAGATTTGCTTTTTCTGGAAATTTCTTATAAATGCAATGTTATAAATGAAGTATTCAACTGCCTGTATCTTAAATCTGTTCTCTTCAATGTAGCTAGAGTTGTATTTCTAAAACATAGATCTCATCCTTATATCCCCCTGATTATACCGTTTAGTGTATTTTCTCTTTCTAGATATCTGAAATCTGTTACATATAGAATATGAGAGCCTTTTCTTTGTCTGACTAGAGCTAAGAGGCTCATCCCATCTCCAAATACTCCCTTCCATTCCAGGCATAGATTTGTAACATCTATTTCTATTACCTTTCCAGATTCTCAAATATCTCTTCATCTGTGAGGCCATCCCTGACCCAACATGGTATTAAGTACTTTTTATTTGGTATACAATTACTTCTAATTCTTATTTAGACCACACTATATTTCAATTAATATTTAAATATGTCTTTCCTCCTACATGGTGAACTTTTTGAGAGTAGGGATCAGGACTTTACAAACCTTTCCTCTTGCTATAGCAGAGCTCCTTGTCCATAAGAGATACTAGATGAATGTTCACTAGGTGAATGAATGAATGAATGAATGAAAATTTAAAGGAGTATATTCATGTGACAAGGAAAAAGGAAAATGAATAAATTGTCCCCATCAATTGATCATCTGCATTCAAGTCAATGCTCTGGATCCTGAAACTTATTAGTAATAATTAATAGGAAACAACACAGGTGATTGTTTCAGAACTGCTCTCTACTTACTTTTCTGCTGGACAAATAATTGGGTTTTCATGGTGTATAAATTGTGGTTAATAATTGCCTTTGTCTGGGCTCTTGCAATTTTTCTAACAGAGCAGAATCAAACTACAGCCAGAATACGGTGAGGAGCTCTTTAAACCATTACTGAAATTGCCATTAAGATTCAGCTGCAGGACAGGATCTTAAAAGGAGCTTCTCAGTTATAGAACCCAGGCTTATCACATTGAGAAACCATTGAAACTATTCAAATTCTCTCCCCATCACTTGTAGGCAGAAGAATAATTTTCACATCAGCTACTTTATTCTGGCTACATGTACAGAACCAACACATTGAAGGCCAAGTTTAATTCATTCATCCTCAAGAGGAACATAAAGACTATCTGTTGAGATATTGAATTCAAAAGTATACTCCAATCAAAAATAGTTTGGTTTTATCTTTTATGCATACATATGACACCATGATACATATTCAGCAAAGACATCTTACTGTTTCTGTCATATCCAAGGATATAAAACACAGAACACAGTTATTCCAGCGATAGTGTCTTTCAGCTCTTTCTGTAAGCCTGCATATGTATGTTTTCATGGACAGACTGCAAGTTCAAGATCTTATATTCTGTCATATATTTTTTAAAGCTTTGTTTATTTTTTTGAAGATTTTATTTATTTGACAGAGAGACAGCCAGCGAGAGAGGGAACACAAGCGGGAAGTGGGTGAGGAAGAAGCAGGCTTCCCAGTGGAGCAGGGAGCCTGATGTGGGGCTCGATCCCAGGACCCTGGGATCAGGCCCTGAGCCGAAGGTAGATGCTTAACGGCTGAGCCACCCAGGCACCCCTATTCTGTCATTTTTAATGTCAAGTGTGCCCAGTATCAAACATAGCAAGCTTTATCACATCCTTATAAAATTACTGGCAAGGCTTCCTGTTATTTTTTTACTGCTACTGTCACAAATTACCACAAACTTAGTGGCTTATAACGACATCCATTCGTTATCTCCCAGTTTCATGGGGAGAAGTCTCAGCGCAAGGTGGCTCAGGTAGACCCTCCGTGCAGTTTCCCGAGGTCTAACTCAAAGTGCTGGCTGAGCTGCCCTCTTATCTAGTAGCTCTGGGGAAGACTCTGCTTCCATATGCAGTCAGGTTATTGGAAGAATTCAGTAATTCGAATCCATTTTTAAGCAAACGAGAGCTTGTTGAATCCCTTTCTTCAAATCTCTGACTTCCTCTTCTGCTACCAGCCAGAGAAAAATCTTGTAAGGACTCCTGTGATTAGATTAGGTCCACTTGGATAATCCAGGATAATCTTACAATGTTACAGTCAAGTAATTGATAATCTTACTTAGGTCTTCGAAGTCCCTTTTATTATGTATTTGCAGGAGTAACACCAGGGGATCGAGAGTCTGGGGGCTTAAATTCTTCCTACTACTGGCTCTTAACTGGAAATGAATATAAGGAATTATATTGAACATGAAGTTCTTTCATTATTTTTAAAATTGTTACCCCAGGAGCCAGTTGATACCATCAAGAGCTCAATGAAGCTTACATTTACTGTGATTACTTCTGGGTGCATGTCTTCACCTTTGAACCACCAGCAAGACATCTGTAATACAATAAAGAATGCAAATAGGGATATTGGGCTTGGTATTGACACTTTACATGTACTTGTTAAGGATATCATCGATAGCCCCTGTTGAGTCATTGGGTTTTAGAAGTCACTACTTCCCCTTGCTAATGACTCCATGCAATATGTTTAGTGAAAGTAAGTTTTTTAAAAAAAAAGCTTTGCTTTTGCACTGTTAACAAAATATAGTGAGAGCTCTAAAATTTTTCTCTCCATCTAAGGATATTTGAATTTATACATATTATCCATAACAGACAGTAAGTGTGCTCTGCTCAAGTGAAAGTGACATAACCAGCAGAATTTGATTGCAAGATGCAATAGAAAATATTTATTACAGCCTGGGTTTAATTGAGATTGCACTTTAGCATCCTAAAGATCTTTTCATATATAGCACATTAAAAGCTGAAATTAATGAAACCTACACAAACGGTCTTATTGTTCCTCAGAGAAGTATTCCTACCTTCACCTTATATATTTTCTAACAAAGGCTCAACAATACTGCTTAAAGATTTGATGAATTGACATTTTTCTCTTCACTTCTTGAAATCCAGAAGTATTAACTCAGATTGTTTTAACACACACTAAGTATACTTCTGGCACTCTTTAGGGTTGATGAGTATTTCTGACATAATATTTTCAATACCTTTTGCTTTACTAACTAAAAGAGGAAAATTTAGTCTCAGAGAGTGGCAGAATTTGGACTTTTGTACCGAAGCCTAAGTCTGTCTCCTTCTGACAGATTGCCTCTAGATTTGGGGGTTAGAAAGTCTGCTGGGTTTGGCCATTGGGAGTCAATTAGGGATGGTGTAACCAGGTGATGGGTATTAAGGAGGGCACGTGTTGTGATGAGCACTGGGTGTTAGACACAACTGATGAATCATTGAACACTATATCAAGAACAAATGATGTACTATATGTTGGCTAATTGAACATAATAATAAAAAAAATAGAAGATGAATTTAAAGAACGGATAAGCAGTAGAGATGAAAGCCACTCTGAGGGCAAGAGGTTTCACCTAAGTGGATTTTGGAAAAATGGAACCAAATGATCTCTTATAAGTTTAGCAACCATAAAACAAGAGATAAGGTGACAGAATGAGGAGGGAAGGAAGGACGCAGAACGTTTTCTGTTCTGCATTTCTTTTTCTTCTCTAATCAGGATTATCTGAGAATGTTGGTAGCCAGAGAACAAGCAACAGACAGAGAATTTCCAGAGAAGAGTGAAAAATGGAGCAAGGTCAGTGAAGAGATAGAAAAGAATAAAACCAAGAAACTTAAGTGAAGAAATTTTCCTTAGAAAAGAGAAAGGACATTTGTCATTTTGAAAGAGGAGAGTTCATTTGACAGCTTGCACTGCATAAACTTTGCTATTTAGTTGGAACCCAGGGGGTAGAAGGACCTATGAAAACAGTGTCTTTTGCATTTGATAGATGCCAGTTAGGGATGACAACACCCCTGTCTATGTAGAAGACTGATTAGTGTATTAGTTACCAGTTCAGGTGCTTTAGTCGGACTAAATATAAATCCTGGCTCTGGCATGTCAACCACTGAGATAAATTTCACATATCATAAAATCAACCCAATTGAAGTATACAATTCAGTGTTTTTAGTACATGTACAGAGTTATGTGCAACCAACACCACAACCTAATTTTAAACATTTATGGCATCCCAGAAAATAACCCATTAACCATCGTTATCCTTTCCCTCCTCTTCTCCCAGGTCTGGGTCCCAGCCCCTGGCAACCACTAATCTACTTTCAGTTGTTACAGATTTGTCTATTTATGGCATTTTACGTAAAAGGCATCATGCAATATGTAGTCTTTTGTGAAGGTTTCTTGCACATACAGTAATGGTTTCAAGGCTCACCATCTTGTAGCGTGTATCAGAACGTCATTCCTTTTTATTTCTGTATAATCTTCCATGTTATGCATGTACCCTATTTTGTTTATTCATTCACCAGGTGATGCACTTTTAGCTTGTTTCCATTTTTTGGCTTTTATAAATAATGTTGCTATGAACATTTGCTATAAGTTTTGTACAGACATGTTTCATTTCTCTTGGGTATATACTTAGGAATGAATTGCAGAGTCATATGATAATTATAGGTTTTCCAAAAAGGTTTATCATTTACTCATATATTATTTAACATCACTGAGACTCAGGCTCCTGATCTCAGATGGGATGCAGAAATTGTACCTATTTCCTAGGATTTGAGGGAGGATTAGATTATATAAGTCATGTAAAACTTGGCACATAAAAAGTGAGTAGGAGAATACTTTTATTTTTACAACATGACTGGGTACAGTAACAACAAAAAATTTTCTGGTGTCTATGGGGTGTGTGTGTGTGTGTGTGTGTGTGTGTGTGTGAAAGAGAGAGGGAAAAAATAAGACTATAATTTGCCAGAAGGCAGTTTCAGCCTGACATACATGAGTATAACACTACCGTGGCCTCTACACATAATTTCTAGCCATGTCCCTGTTGGATCCCTAAAAGTATTTTTAAAATTTCTCTTTAGAATATTTAACTGGTCCAGATACCTCTCACTTTTGAATTAGCCATTATCACCTCACCTATTCATTCCTGTCTTTTTTCATCCACCTAAAACTCTCTCTTTGCCATCCTAAACCATCCACTAACCCTGTGAGCCCCTGGTAACCATCCACTTCTAGCAAGGAGTCTTTGTCTCAACTTTCATCATGGTAATGACACTCCCTTCCTCTGCTTTATCTTTTTCTGAGCATTCGCATATCCGAGTCTATACCCAGATGCTTTTGGCAAACAATTCTCATTCCTGTCCTTACCTTTCCCAGACCACTCCTAGGAAGTGAACATGGGAAAGACAATAATGTGTCAACCTTCAACATGACTGAGAGAAAAAAATGAAAAACGAAACCAATAAAGAGGTCATATTAAAAACCTAAAAGCAGATTAAAATTACTGAGTTATTTATCTGTTTGCCTTCCATTTTCTCCACATAAAGTATTTCTCATGGGGTGTTCTTATAGTAAGAGCTTGAGTCATTGTAGAGCTCAGATGTCTGCCCAGGGTTTATTATATTTTGACTGTTGGCATTTCCTGGATTATGTTGCCTTTGTGCTTTAGCTCTTCAGGGTATTTATGCCACTTCAGAATTATATTCAAATTCCTTAACCTAGTACAGAAGGCCCTTTGTGATCTTGGTCCCTGTGTACCTTCTGTCTACCTAGTTCAGACTCACATGCCACACTTCAAACTGACATGAAGAACTTCCGGCTCCCCCTGAGCCCTGGGCCATGTTCTCTTCCTATCTTATCACGTGCGGCAATTTCTCTCAGGAATATCCTTCCTGGGGCTTAAACATTGTCTTGACAGGGGCACTCTGAGTAAGGAGAAAATGAACTCTTGTAGCACGTTAATTCAGATTCATATTCAGGGACGACATTAGAAATAAGTGATATATCAAGTACAAGGTAACCACATAAGGACATGTCATACAGGTTATGGCCAGGGATCCTCATTAGCATGTTCAGGGGTTTTCTTTTTCTTTTTCTTTTTTTTTTTTTAACTTGGCCTGTTTAGCCAACGTCCCAGTTGTTCTCCTTTTCTCCAGTGACTTGCTCAATTCTCTCCCTCCATCTCTCCATATATTGTTTCCTCCCTCCTCCTACACACAGGCATCAGGGTGATTATTGTCCCACTTAAATTCTTCCCATTGGTTCCCGGGAGGAACATAATCCCCTTGGTGTGGCCACTCCACTCTTCATGATCGTGTTCCTCTGTCAACCCCAGCCTCATTTTTAACCAAGTTTTATGTGTGTACTGAATTGTAGTCATACTGAACCCAACCTGTTCCCTCCTGACTCATGACTTTATGCCTTGCACATCCTTCTTTCTAGAATTGTGCCATGCAGTATTCTAGGCACTAGAGATTTGCAATAAATAAAACAAAGTCCCTGTTCTCTTGGTACCTGAATCGGTTCCAGAATCTCACTCCGTCTGCCCATCTTGTGTTGCTCTTTTATAGCATTTACTGCTTTTTGACTCTATACTGTTGGTCTTCTCTTCGAGATGGGGCTTCCTTGAATATGGGGATTTTATATCTTTTATAGCTATACCTTAGGACTTTATATAAAGAGTTTGGGACATAATAAATACTCAACGAAGGATTCCTGAAACACAGTGAATTAGGACTGAAGATTCCAGGACTCTCAGCATCAATACTGACTCAATCTAACTTGGGCTAACGCTTGAGTAGATTAGCTAAGTAGGTATCCAAGCCAGACAGGACCATAGAATGAGGTTAACGAGGCCCCGCGGGTCTCAGCAAAGGGTCATGCAGTGAGATAGCACCGCTAATTAGGATGTAAGCAATGTTTACTCTATCTTCTCATCGTGCTTCACTTCTGTGAGCATATTTCCTCACGCAATGGAGGGGGTGGGATTAGACAGTCCCTTGGTCTCTTTCGTCTTTACTACTCTGTTGATGAAATGAATTGGNAATTGGAAAAAAAAAAAAAAAAAAAAAAAGGCATTGTATTGTTTCGAGACTGTGAATGCAACTGCCCTAGTGAAAAGGCGAACTGTATGTTCAGGACGTGTAGAAACACAGAGACACTCTATCCATTTTTGATGTCGGTTTGACAGAGATGTTCAAACACATCTCTTTACTGTTTAGTATTCACTGCCCACTATGGGCAAAAAAATCACGATTTTTTTTTGGCTCTAGAGTTCTAAGCACTTCTGTTTTAAATTGTGCTGAGATAAAAATAAAAATAAGGTAAAAAACATAAACTTTTGAGAAAGCAGTGCATTATTAATTACTCTTTGGATGAATTAACTTGGAGAATTTTTTTAATTGATGAAAGTTTATTTGATATATTGTTAAAAACTTCTTACCCTGATATCATTCTCCCCCCCACACACACACCCTGACTGTAATTAATTTTTTTTTAAGAAGTTGCTTTACAGCCATAGGAATTTAGAGGACCTAAGGACATTAGAGAGTATTGAACTGAACCCCCAGTCAGTGAAAACTCCCCATGTACAGAAACCTTTACAGCTGTCAATCCGATTATCTCAGAAGTTAGGGGATCATAACCATATACTATACCAACTCATTTTTGTTCAACAATTCTAACGACCATAAAGAATTTCTTTGTGTGGTACCATGGTGCGCCTTTCTGTACCCCTTGCTTATTGATCTCAGGATTTTTCCCTCTTTATCCTAGATCTGCCCTGTGGTTTTAGTCATAATGCATTCAATCTGTCTTTCAAATATTTGAGAACAGTAACTTGTCACATGTTTTTCTTCATTTTCTCCTTTATTTCAGCAAAAATCAATTGAATACATATGTTTTGTAAAGACGTCTCACTGTCTTGGCTAAAAACCTGGGTGGGATGACATAACCCAGGACAACTCTGTAATTTATATTAACTCTAACTCGTTAAAGGATAGGGTAGCCATTATAATGCATGTTCAAGGGGATGATCCTTAGGAGTTTGGCAGCTTTGCAAGCAGTAGTCAGGTGGGGACCTGATCCATTTGGGATGGAACAATTGCTTAGCAACATTTAAAACTGTTTTAACTGGGCAGAAGTATATTATTATCAATTGAAATGGATAACCCCACAACCCTTTTATTCTTAACCAGTTGGAAAACAAAACCTGAATATTATGGGCAGTGCAAGGTTTTTTATCTTCAGAATGTTTATCTAAATAGATCATTACTGTGAAAACATTCAAGACAGCATGAAGTAACATGTGAGACCAACAGACTTACTATTTGGGAATATCCAAGATGATGCAAGAGTCAAAACGAATAGAAGATAGACTGGAATACAAGAGAAAGCTTATATGTGTGAACGTTAGAGACAGTTGTTCATGACTATGACCTGTTTTTCACACATTCAGGTACCAGAGCATGTGTCAAGGAAAATATTTTTGAAAGACTGAAAAGAAAAGAAAAAAGAAAAGAAAAGAGAAAAGAAAGAAAGAAAGAAAGAAAGAAAGAAAGAAAGAAAGAAAGAAAAGGAAAGAATGAGGTAGTCAAAAGAGAGGAAAAAAGTCATTTCTCATTATCAAATTGTGTTATATTAGATTCATTTAAATTGGTAATTCATGAAGGTGAGGCAGGAAGTGCATACATGGCAGAGATATCACAGAGGAGGGGAACTACTGTTTATTGAATATGTGGTATGTGCCAAGTATGATGCCAGGGGCTCTGCGTATGTTATCGTTGCTATAATGTCAATTATTATACTAATTAACCTTTATCGGCTATGGCAAAATAGAAATCTGGGGGAAAAAAAGATCAAAAAGCTAGCTATAAAGTATATCCAGCCAGTGTTTCTCTTGGAAGGTTCAACCCAGACAAGATTATACCTAATGCCCTAAATGCTTTCAGGTCATACTGTGGTTTTCTCTTTTAGCACTTAACAATTTATACTTATACTTGTATAAGTTTTGCTAAAAGCTAGTTGCCCCTGCTAGATTATTAAGTGTGTGCAGGCAAAGACTAAAACATTTTTATTTATTTATTTATTTATTTATTTATTTATTTATTTATTTGTAGAATTCTCAGGTCCTAGCACAATGCTGAAGCATATTCTGGGTGACTAATAATGAGCTATTGAATAAAGGTATAAATCCATTAATTGAGATCTTTGTTAAGTCTGCTATGTCTTAATGACACCAAGAAAAAAAAAATCACAAACTATACTACTTGATCTATGTAGATTGAAAATACTGTTTTTTTCTGAATGTAGCAGAATGCCCTGAGTTCCAAACTGAAATTCAAATTTGACTATCTGTGGGTATCTTTTGAATCTGCTTTCTTTTCTTTTCTTAAAAAAATTTTATTTATTAGACAGAGACAGCCAGCGAGAGAGGGAACACAAGCAGGGGAAGTGGGAGAGGAAGAAGCAGGCTCATAGTGGAGGAGCCTGATGTGGGGCTCGATCCCATAATGCTGGGATCACGCCCTGAGCCAAAGGCAGACGCTTAACCGCTGTGCCACCCAGGCGCCCTTCTTTTCTTTTCTTTTTCTTTTCTTTTCTTTTCTTTTCTTTTCTTTTCTTTTCTTTTCTTTTCTTTTCTTTTCTTTTCTTTTTTTTCTTTTCTTTTCCCTTTTCTTTTCTTTTCTTTTCTTTTCTTTTCTTTTCTTCTTTTTTTCTCTTCTTGTCTCCTTATTTCTACCTTATTTTTAATGAGCTGATATGCAGATGGATTCTATTTAGAGCAGAAGGGAAATATGCATACAATCCTTAGGAGAACAGGTGAAGGAAGGAGTAGGAAAATCACAGTGCACTGTTACAGATTTGTAATCAGATAGAGTTGGGTTTCAGTCACAGCTCTCATACTGGACTTTTCTCAATTTCTCCAAGACTCAGGAACCCTATCAGTGAAATGGACAGAATACTGTCATGCCTATAGCATTATAGAATTATCAGTAATAAAGCCTGATATATGCTAGGTGCTTACATGGGTACCTGGCAATCACTATATACTCAGCAGGTGGTTTGCTATCGTTATTATCATTATTAGATTAATAAGTATTAATGGAGAATAGCATAATGGTTTCTGCCTTGTCCCACTGATCTGAGAGACTTCTTTAAAGTCTGAGATGAGAATTACAGGGCCAGAAGCTGCAAAAACTGTCATCCTAAAGTACTCTCTATAATTAGAGGAGCAAGCATTCAACTCTAAGGCCAAGTGACACAATGCAGGGAAAACTTAGAAAGATAATATGTTTGCTTCTACATTGAGGCCAGTATTGCTCCAGGACCTTAAGGTGTTGAGCCTTTGGCAGGGGCAGTTCTTTGATAATAGACATTGACAACAGAGACGATGATGCAGAGCCTTGGGGAGGATATCTGATCAAAAGACTGAGCACAGGACATCACCCAGAGCACCTGAGAAACCACCCTAAGAATTCCTACAAAAAGTGATTTGCAATAAAGTCAAGGTGCTTACAGCTGAGTAGGAAGGAGCGGGAGGTTGATGGCCTGTCGTCAGGGAGTGGGCTTCTGCAGCGTGCATCTCAAGAATTAATATGAATGCAAACTTGCTTACATATTTGTTCCATTAAGGCTGGGTAACAATCTGGTTGCATGAAAAATGAATGTTCCAACTAGAAGGGAGTTAACCTACACCAGAAAGCAGAAAAGGGAAGCTGAAGATGATGCCAAGCCAGTCAATGTCCAGGAGGGAGAATACCTTAGCCTGGTGATACTAGTTATTTGGACTACGAGCCTCACAGCTTTATCCTGCATCCTCCCTTCTCCCACTACCAGGACCATAAGCTCACATACTGGAGAGGTAAATCTAAGTGCTATACAGCATGCTGTTCTCAGAATTTTCCCACTCCATACAGCTACCATTCAAGATAGTTTTTGATGAGCATGCTTACTTTGCTTGTCTCTCTATACTGCTGTTTAGTCGATTGTCTCTCAGGAAGCAAGTCAATCACTCTTGCAAGGAGGCTTCTGAATTGGCATCCCACCACTTCGCCACACCTGTACTCAGATTTGTGGAAAGCAGACATAGACACAGTTCAGGAGCAGACTACCACCACCTGCTTCAAAAACTCTGGCTTTTCGCTATTAATTTTATTCTGAATATTTTAACTTTTCTTTCATTAAAAAGAAAAAAAATATATAGTTACATGCATGGCAGGCACATTCACATTTAACCAATACCTATGAGTAGTGGGTTCCAAAAGCTTTTCCTGAGTTTTATAAATTTGTTTCATGTCAACTATAGGTGTTCAAAAAGTACATTTAACCCTTGAGCCAACTACTTAAAACTCACAAGAGCTACTTCCTCTGGGCAATTGCTAAAGCATGTTTGAAGAGCCCATGATGTACCAGACAAAGAAAAGGAACAATCTTTGCCTGCTGTCTTTTCCTATAATTGCTGTTTGGCCTTTTTTGCAAGGTCAAGTTGCACACAAAACATTAGAGGCCTCTTGCCATCCTTTCTCTGCAATGATTAGTCACAAAGCTTCAGTTCTAACACTTTGGAACTTAAAAGTCTTTATTCTAAAGATGAGTGATACACTTGGTGGGTGGGGAAAGAGATTTGGGGAGGATGACCTAAAACGGGAATTTGAGGTAACTTTCCATTTTAATCAAACGCGTCATGGTGCAGGCCTGAGAAGTATGTCAGTTGACGATACAGATGTGAAAGAATGCTTGTGTAGAGAAGCAGTTGGACTATGACTTTGTCTGTATGCTCTCACATATGAAAACTAGTGTGATCTTGCGTGCAAAACTAAACTGTCCTTCTTTAGAGGATTAAAACAATCCCTGTGCAGAAAATGAACGGCCTACAGAGCAACCTTTTTCATGACACATCTCCAAAGGCAAGACAAACAAAAGATAAAATGAACTTATGGGACTTTATCAGGATAAAAAGCTTCTGCACAGCCAAGGAAACAGTCAAAAAAACTAAGAGGCAGCCCACGGAATGGGAGAATATATTTGCAAAGGACACTACAGATAAAGGACTGGTACCCAAGGTCTACAAAGAACTTCTCAAACTCAATACGCCAAGAAACAAATAAACAAATCAAAAAATGGGCAGAAGATATGAGCAGACACTTTTCCAATGAAGACATACAAATGGCTAACAGACACATGAAAAAATGTTCAAAATC
>NC_048230.1:18223399-18226407 GCF_002007445.2 Ailuropoda melanoleuca | reverse complement strand
ATATATATATATATATATATATTTAATATATTTTGTATTTAAACTCAGTGGGTTTTGTCAATGGATTAGTAATGGGAGGGAAAAAGAAAGGAGTTAAGGATGAGTTCTAGGGTCATTGCCTGAGCAACCAGAATAATAAAGCTCCCATTTACTGGAACAACCAGAAGAAGCTATTTCTGTATATGGTGGTGATGGTGGTGGGGAGGTGGGTTGGTGAGCTTTAGGATTTAAGAGTTCGACATATGAAGTTTCAGAAGTCTCTTAGATATCCACATGGAGATGTTCAGTCAACAGTTGAATATAAGAAACTATTGTCAGGGAAGATGCCAAGGACCATTCCTTGATTTTGCCTCCACATCCAGTAGACATTGTCTTGTTGAAACGAAAATTCTCTTGGGGCACCTGGATGGCTCATTCAATTGAGTATCCAACTGTTGATTTCAGCTCAGGTCATGATCTCAGGGTCCTGGCATCAAGCCCTGCGTCAGGCTCTGAGTTCAGTGGGGAGTCTGCTTGAGGATTCTCTCCCTCTCCCACGGCCCCCCCTTTCTGAAATAAATAAATTAATTTAAACAAAAAACAAAAAAAGAAAAAACCTACAAAAATTGTCTTGGATGAAGTTGAACAGGCAAGGAAGACTTTACTTAAAGCTATTGCAATAGGGGAGAGACACCAGAACCGAACTCTACTAGACCAAAAGGCTGCAGAGTTTTAAAGAGCTGGGCTGGGGGTGGGGAGATCTTAGGCCATTTTCTGTTCACTGATTGACTTTATCCAACAAAAAATTAAACTTTATTTTATATTCATGACAGGAGGCAGTCTTAAAACTTGGAACAAAACACCCACCAAAGTTAGGCTCCTACCCTCCCACAGAAACTGGGAATTCCCTTGATGGTTACATTTTAAGGAGATGTCTCCCAGGTCCTGAGAAAGATGTTTTTGTGTTGTAAAACTGGCGAGAGAATTTTAAAAAGGTTTACATCTCAAAGAAGCAGAGAAAGAGTTTATAATTACAAGTTTTCTAGAGGAGGGAAGGGCTTTTGTGGTTAGGCTTCCAGGATTCTGGAAGGGTGGGGCAGTGAGAGGGAGGTCAGGGGCCTAGAGGCTGGAGGAACCTGTTTCAAGTTCAGTCAGGCTGAAGGAAGCATAAAGGCTCTTTCGGTCAGTCTTTAATAGAGTGGCCATACAATTTATTGTTTAAAACAATATACTCTGAGAGTAGAATAGGACATTAATATCCATTAAGCTGGATAATAGGATAGGGCAGGGCTGCCCCATCAAACTTCAGTGGGTTGTTATTCCATTTCAACACCCCTCCTGCTGTTTTCATACAACTTAGAAGAGAGGGTACCATAAGACGTACCTGTGAAGATTAATGATACTTACCTTAAAAATGCTATCTGACCAAATTGCAGGGGGGGGAAATGTATTGATACCAAAGCTTTCTGAAAGATAAATTATGGAGATTATTTGGCTTGGATCCTTCTTCAAGATCCAGCCCAGGTATCACTTTCTGTATCTCTAGAGTTGTCTGTGTATTTCTCAAAAACAGGAGTCAGCATTTTTCTGTTGACTTTCTCTCCCCACAACAAAACTTGAACATGTTGAGACTTCCTCTTTAATCATTGTTACTTCAAAACCTAACAGTGTGCCTAGTACACAGTAGATGTTCAACAAATATAGGTTGATTGGATTAGTGGACAGGGTCACAAAGGGAGTCAAAGTTGGCACCAACGTGCTAAGCCTCAAAGACTGCAGAAATAGTTGTAAAATGAATAGAAATGGAAATAACAGAAGGCATGGAGCCTGCTGTTTGATTCCATATGGGATTCAGATTATAGTATACAGGCAGGGAAGAAGAGAGACTAATATATTTACCTAATGGTATCCATAATGCTATTTGTTGCATTACGGTCTATATTTTCTTCCTGTGGAATGTGCTTGTTTCCCATTAGTGCTTCATGAATTAACCATAACTGCCACCAATGTAATTAAAATATTGATTGCCAAGAGGAAGTGAAGATTCAGCATTAATTCATTCAGCAAAAACTTATTGAGTCCTATTAGATGTCATTCCTTGCAATAGGCTCCAGGAATATATATAATAGCAAGTAATTATCTTGGCTGCACCAACTTGGGGGTAGAATTGCATTATAAAATAGTACAAAACATCATTTTATGACTCCAAACTCACCAAATATATTGCAAATTAACTTCTCTGACTAACCCTGGTTCCCAGCAGCAGTACTCTCTGGTACATTTCACAAATGGCGTTTGCATGGAGGTATGTAGTTGCCATATCACTGTGCCATGGCATTCTCTCAGCAGGGTTCCCAGGGGCCATGCCACTGCCCAGAGAATCCACAAACTCGTAGTGGCACGCAGTACCAATATTGTGCCTATGCCAGTTCCAGGAGGCTCCCTTGTAGCAGAAACATTATTTATCTTTCTGTGCATCTGCTGTTATCTTTCACTTGAATTCATATGTTTTTCCTACACCTGACTCTATCTGAAGAGGGTGAATTCATTCCCCACCTGTGCTGTGGTGAACCTGGTTTATAATATTCACAATAGGTATCATTTATTGAGAATATACTATGTAACAGGCATAATCTTTGCAATAACTCAGTGAGTTTGGCATTGTTATCTCTAGTTTACATACAAGAGTTTAAATCACTTTCTCAATAGCTAACATTCTTACTTCAGAGTCCACATTCTTAAATGTGCTCCATACCTAGAAATTTGCTGTCAGCCACTACTGCTCAGGCATTGTCCCTTACCATCAAACACCTTGGCATTTTTGCTAGGGGCATCCAGGTGATCGCACCACTCCTGCACTCCAGAAATACCCAGAAATGGCCTATTAAGTTGAATCTGCACCATCAGGCCAACTGCAGGGAGCACCCTTATAACACAGATAGGAACAACACATGGACAAAGAGTCCATTGTCGGGGCACCTGGGTGGCACAGCGGTTAAGCGTCTGCCTTCAGCTCAGGGCGTGATCCC
>NC_048230.1:18217012-18218603 GCF_002007445.2 Ailuropoda melanoleuca | reverse complement strand
GGGGGGAATGTATTGATACCAAAGCTTTCTAAAAGATAAATTATGGAGATTATTTGGCTTGGATCCTTCTTCAAGATCCAGCCCAGGTATCACTTTCTGTATCTCTAGAGTTGTCTGTGTATTTCTCAAAAACAGGAGTCAGCATTTTTCTGTTGACTTTCTCTCCCCACAACAAAACTTGAACATGCTGAGACTTCCTCTTTAATCATTGTTACTTCAAAACCTAACAGTGTGCCTAGTACACAGTAGATGTTCAACAAATATAGGTTGATTGGATTAGTGGACAGGGTCACAAAGGGAGTCAAAGTTGGCACCAACGTGCTAAGCCTCAAAGACTGCAGAAATAGTTGTAAAATGAATAGAAATGGAAATAACAGAAGGCATGGAGCCTGCTGTTTGATTCCATATGGGATTCAGATTATAGTATACAGGCAGGGAAGAAGAGAGACTAATATATTTACCTAATGGTATCCATAATGCTATTTGTTGCATTACGGTCTATATTTTCTTCCTGTGGAATGTGCTTGTTTCCCATTAGTGCTTCATGAATTAACCATAACTGCCACCAATGTAATTAAAATATTGATTGCCAAGAGGAAGTGAAGATTCAGCATTAATTCATTCAGCAAAAACTTATTGAGTCCTATTAGATGTCATTCCTTGCAATAGGCTCCAGGAATATATATAATAGCAAGTAATTATCTTGGCTGCACCAACTTGGGGGTAGAATTGCATTATAAAATAGTAAAAAACATCATTTTATGACTCCAAACTCACCAAATATATTGCAAATTAACTTCTCTGACTAACCCTGGTTCCCAGCAGCAGTACTCTCTGGTACATTTCACAAATGGCGTTTGCATGGAGGTATGTAGTTGCCATATCACTGTGCCATGGCATTCTCTCAGCAGGGTTCCCAGGGGCCATGCCACTGCCCAGAGAATCCACAAACTCGTAGTGGCACGCAGTACCAATATTGTGCCTATGCCAGTTCCAGGAGGCTCCCTTGTAGCAGAAACATTATTTATCTTTCTGTGCATCTGCTGTTATCTTTCACTTGAATTCATATGTTTTTCCTACACCTGACTCTATCTGAAGAGGGTGAATTCATTCCCCACCTGTGCTGTGGTGAACCTGGTTTATAATATTCACAATAGGTATCATTTATTGAGAATATACTATGTAACAGGCATAATCTTTGCAATAACTCAGTGAGTTTGGCATTGTTATCTCTAGTTTACATACAAGAGTTTAAATCACTTTCTCAATAGCTAACATTCTTACTTCAGAGTCCACATTCTTAAATGTGCTCCATACCTAGAAATTTGCTGTCAGCCACTACTGCTCAGGCATTGTCCCTTACCATCAAACACCTTGGCATTTTTGCTAGGGGCATCCAGGTGATCGCACCACTCCTGCACTCCAGAAATACCCAAAAATAGCCTTTTAAGTTGAATCTGCACCATCAGGACAACTGCAGGGAGCACCCTTATAACACAGATAGGAACAACACATGGACAAAGAGTCCATTGTCAGGGCACCTGGGTGGCACAGCGGTTAAGCGTCTGCCTTCAGCTCAGGGCGTGATCCC
>NC_048230.1:18187952-18216874 GCF_002007445.2 Ailuropoda melanoleuca | reverse complement strand
AAAAAAAAAAGAGTCCATTGTCTTCAAGAGTATTAAGTAATACAATAAATGACAAAATATTATTGACAGCAAAGGCATTGAGGCCTGATGCTATGGAGAAAGTGTTATCCAATTCAAACGAGTTATGGGATGATTGTCACAGGTATAGAGAGGTTGGGGAAGCCAACATCTGTAACGTAACCCTGGGGCAGAAGTTGGGAAGCCTTATCTTTAGGTAAGAGACAGGCTGAAAAATTAAGTTGAGACAAGATCGTCCAGCGTTTTGAACGCCGTGCTTGTGTTTGGGCTTTATCATGTTGCTGTGAAAATGTGATTAAGGTCTACATGATTAGATTTGTGGTTTTGAAGAATAGAGAATGACTTCTCTAGTGTCAGTGTGGAGGATGGAGAGAATCAGGGTGCCCAGTCTGGTGGCTGCAATCATTGTACAAGCAAGAGAAGGGGAGAGCTGATCTACAGCAGTGGCGGTGGGAAGTAAGAGAAGTGAAAGAATTAGGTGGATGTTTCTGGAGGAGATCTATCCGACCTAGTTACCTATTGAATGTCGGGCATGAAGAAGAGGAAATTGTCAACAATGCCTGAAATTCCTTATGGTTCCTTACAATAGTTCCTTCATAATGATAGCAACCCCCTGCACAATGTGGCCTCCAGTCATTCCCTGATCTCACCTCCTATTCTTACCCATTCTCATATCCTCTCCAGCTGCACGGCCCTTCTTACTCTTGGAATATGGAAGACAAGCTCCCATATGAGATCATTTGCATTCCTCTTCCCTTTCCCTGGAGCACATTTTCCCCTCATATCTCAAATCCTCAAATCCTTCATGTCTTACTTTCTGTGTAAGGATCTCACTTAACACGTATCTAAAATTACACACACACACACCCCCTTACCGAACTTGGCACTACCTATCTTATTATCTTCTGAGTTATCAATACCACTTGACGTACTATATGTTTTACTAATTCATTTTTGCCCTTTTTTTTTTTTTTTCTGACACTAATGCAGGCTTGTTAAGACAGGATTTCTGTCTGTTTTGTTCATGGCTATAACCCTGGTGTCTATGAGAGGGCCTTTGGATGCTAATTAGTAAATAATTTAATAATTTAATTTCTAGATAAGCTGAGTCAGTGGATGGTGGCCCCACCTTTTTAGTACTATTTTCTTAAATTTTAGGTGATATCGCTCCCTTCTCTTCATTATATAGTACATCTGTAACATAAAAGCTTATACAACTATCCACACACATATAGACATACTCAGACTTACACATATGCACACACATGCATACACACATATCCATCCACACACAATAAGTTCCCACTTTGTGGGATCATCCCTTGGGACCAGAAATGGAGTTTGGTCTATGGTACTGAAATGGCCATCACTGCTTGAATGATTTTTTGGTGTTGTATTAAGCATCTTCCTTACGGCCACCTGAGTGGCTCATTCGGTTAAGTGTGGGACTCTTGATTTTGGCTCACATCATGATCTCAGGGTCCTGAGATAGAGCGAGCCCCCACCAGGCCTCCCCATCAGGTTCCGTGCTCAGCAGGGAGTCTGCCTGAGGATTCTGTTCCTCTTCCTCTGCCCCTCCCCCCACTAAAATAAATAAATTTTTAAAAAGCATCTTCCTTAACGCCAAACTTGCAGCAGATATTTTGCTAATTTTTAAAACAAGCGATAGTGACAGAGCAAGACTTAAACAGGGCATGGTTATGTCTGCGTGATGGCAAGGCTTCTGACAGAGTGTGTGCTGGAATCATAACGGACATGAAGCTAAAAACTGGATTAGGTGTGTGTGTGGGGGGGAATATTCCAAAGGCATGATTTAAATAATTTATTTTAACTCCTTTAGCAATTCCATCTGGGAACATGATATTTTTAGCTCACTGGCACTTGAGCGGTTTTTCTACCACAAAAAGGAAAGGGGTATCTGCTAAACTAGAAAAAGGGATATCTGGGGTGCTATTTGTTGATAATCTACCACTGACATGACATGGGACCCCCACATAGAATACAACTGTGAGAATTAAAATTGGCCCCCCAATCATCCATGAATTCAAACCAATTTTCTGAAAATAAACTCACCAAACCAAATCAGTCAAATTTATTTTGCCATGTAGTAAATCTGCCAAAAATCAGTCTTACTGACAGATACTTTGCTAAATGACTGATTTAACAAATTTATGAAATTTGGTAATTATGATTTTAACACAAGAATGGTTTAAGAGCTTTAATAGGAACATTTTAAGAGCTCCACAAGGATATACAATTCTTGTCCCTTTTGCTGAAATATAAGTTTATGAACAATGCAATTTATTATAATACAAAGTATTAGTATTAGAATTCTAAATATATGTATATATTTCTTTCAAAATGTCAATTACAGATTCTGCAATCAAAGTTTGATTACTTTATATGAAAATTTGTTAGGTTAGTGTAACTTAAACTTTTACTCATTCTGGATTTGTAATCTTTAACAGTTTTAGGATTCATTTGACAATTTCAGGTAGCATTGTAAATTTCAATTGTTATATCTAGAAATTAGTTCCACAGTTTATTATGTGCAATTTATTATGTGATGTGCTTGCTCCTGTCACATCCTAGTTTATTTTTATCCATCGAGTCCGTTATATTTGTCCCTTCAGGGCATCTATGCTTTGCTTCCACACTTGGACACTTCAGCTTTTTGATAGTGACTCATTCTCCTAACAGGTAACAAGTCGAAGTTTTCAATTGCTTCCTATTAGAAACCAAAATTTCNTAATTGTGGGTAACAGCCTACTTGGCAAATGATAAAGAAGTAACAAGGGAAAACAAAGGTGGAACGTGTTATGATTAGTGAACGAAACGTTTCTTTTTTCAGATTATTTAATAACATGTGAATCTGCTTACAGTAGACTATTTGGATATAAAGGCAGCATGTCTGCATACACATATATGAAAATATGAGTCTAATTTTGTCCACTTCATCTTTAAAAATGCAGGAGGTATCATGGCTCTAGGTGTGGCAGAGGTTGCCAGTGGCGACCAANTACTTCAAATTTCTTTTAGAGGCTTTTGGGTATTTTTTTTATACCTTCCAAATATAAAGCAAATTAGGTATAATGTGTTAAAAATTTTTAGCAGTGAAATCTAACTTTAATTAGGTTAAATTTAAATTTAAAATTGTTATTAAAAAGTATTTGCACATATGTAATATATATTTATTATATAAATTTATATTATGTGATATATTTTATTATATTTATTTATAATTTATGTATATACACATATATATTAATTTTTTATGCACCTATAAATAAATTTTTAAATTTTAGCAGTAATCAAAAGTATACATTCTTGTTAAAGCTAACAGACTCATCAAACCATTTTGCCAATTAGCTTATTTTATAAATTTAACCAGTTAATCAGTTGGCACACTGACGGCTTAGAAAATGTCCTCCAGCAATTACTTTTGTCTGAATTAATCATTCATCACGTTAGTTAATCTTCAAACTTCATTTCTGTGACTGGTTACATGCTAGCACCCCATATCATAACATGACCAGTGCCCTGAAAAGAGAAAATTTGTTCAGGATTAGGCATCTAATTTAAGCTGGGCAAATTAGAATCTCCCTCAGAATTTCAGTTACCAGGGCCTAAAAAAGGAGATAGTCTCCTATAGAGACCCTATGATGTCTTGGCTACAGACAGAAGCCAGAGGGACTGAAGGAGATACAGGGACTGAAGTATTAGGGAAAGCCAATTTGAGGAAAACAAAGAAGATAATCAGATAGGCGTAAAAGAGCAGAAATAAGATTAGAAGAAAAAAAAATGCACTGAAAGTAATTGAGTGTTGGTCCCAATTGTTCTTGAGGCTTATCCACATTTTCATCTCAGAATGCCTTGGGGTAGAGACTTGCCCCAGTATGTGCTCATAATAAATTTTCCTTTTTGGTAAAATGATGAGTTTAGAGTTTCTTTCATTTTCAAATTGAAGACATGAAACAGATCGACCTTGAGAGAGTCACAAAATAAAAGTGATAGTAGCGGGACAATGATGATGATGATGTTATGGTAATTTTTTAAGTGCCTGGCAGCTGTTTTATACTATTGGTAATCTAAATATTTTGTGGTACTTTTTCAACAACTGCTGAAAACAAGCAATGAGCAAGGTGTTGGGAATACAAATACGAAAATAAAGTCTCTCCATGATAGACAAGTAAACAATCATACATTAAGTGTTATGACAAAAAAATATGCAAAATTCCAATCCAGAGAATATTAGAAATTGATCCCTTTCCTCTTTTGCGGCAATATTTCTATGAACAAATGAATCTTTGTTGTATTTATATCAACTCCAATAATTAGCTTATAACAACAAATGGTTTGTTTTTATTAGACACATTAACAACTATTGGTAAAAAACATTCTTGAATTTCACAGTGTGGATATAACTCAGAAGTTTCACATATTGTGATACATATTCTGTTTAAGATAAGAAGTGAATATCCTTCTTAATAAAACTAGACAATTATTAATAATCCATGGCATTGTAGAGCAGAATGGGTTTATAGTCACAGCATTTTCTACATGAAATTATGGATTGATGTTCAATATCTATGAGTTATATGAAATATATTAAATATGAAATAAATATGAAATATGTATTAACTTATTGCCATGTGGGATAACTCAAAGGACAGCTTGAGTGTGGGTTCACAGTGGTGCACACCAAAAGGCTGTTCCTTACCAAGTCCTTGGAAAAGGTGACTCAGATGTGGAACGAATATAAACCATTTCTTTCTAAAGCCACTCATAAAACCATACTTTCATTATTTCTTTCTTATTTTAGGATATAGGACTTACATGATTACCACATTTGAAAGGACTTACATGATTCTGGGCTCTTAATTTTGAATTTTGATTGCCTTCATCTCAATTTCATGGCCACAGATACTATTATAATCTTTAATCAAATAATAAATAAAGTTTCATGTATGTTGAGACATTTCCTACAAACCGGCAAAGCTTTCTAAAAAGCGATAATGCCCAGTGTGGTCCAAGGTACAAGGAAACAGAGACTGATACACTCATGTGGGAATGTAAACTGCTAGAACATTTATATAGGGCAAGTAGGCAATATATAGCATTTAACCCAGAAATTCTCCTTCGGCAATCATCATTAATGTGGATGGACAGATGGTTATGCACAGACATGTTCATCACATAATTTATAATAGTTAATTGTGGGTAACAGCCTACTTGGCAAATGATAAAGAAGTAACAAGGGAAA
Source organism: Ailuropoda melanoleuca (assembly GCF_002007445.2). Taxonomy (NCBI): domain Eukaryota; kingdom Metazoa; phylum Chordata; class Mammalia; order Carnivora; family Ursidae; genus Ailuropoda; species Ailuropoda melanoleuca. The sequence continues at coordinate 18,211,593 of NC_048230.1, read as the reverse complement.
ACAAAGGTGGAACGTGTTATGATTAGTGAACGAAACGTTTCTTTTTTCAGATTATTTAATAACATGTGAATCTGCTTACAGTAGACTATTTGGATATAAAGGCAGCATGTCTGCATACACATATATGAAAATATGAGTCTAATTTTGTCCACTTCATCTTTAAAAATGCAGGAGGTATCATGGCTCTAGGTGTGGCAGAGGTTGCCAGTGGCGACCAATATCTGCAGCTGTCCTTTTCTCCCAGGCACACAGCTGGACCACATGTCCTAGCCTCCTTTGTAGTTAGATGTGGCTTCACAGGTCCTAACCTCCCTCTTGTGTACCTTTGAGAAGTGCTTAAAAGACAGTTTTGGGGGCACCTGGGTGGCTCAGCCAGTTAAGCGTCTGCCTTTGGCTCAGGTCATGATCTCGGAGTCCTGGGATAGAGCCCCATGTCAGGCTCCCTGCTCAGCGGGGAGTCTGCATCTCCCTCTTCCTCTGCTCCTCCCCCTGCTCGTGCTCTCTCTCTCAGGTAAATAAATAAAATCTTAAAAAAAAGACAGTTTGTAATTTATAATACCTACTGATTATCCCACCCCCATAATATCTGGATGATTTTCCCCTTATCGTCTCTATCTTAATACTTCGGATTCTCTCTCCTATCGTGTCTCCTCAGAATATGTCTTAATCCGACAAAGGAACTTCAGCTGGTTAGTTCTCATTTTAGTCTCCTGCGCTCAACTGCACATGGGAGCATTACAAGGTCTTTTGGGTTTGGACTGCCATTCTCAGGCTGGACTACTGTAATTTCTAGGGAGCACACAGCGACTATTTTAGGTTTCTCTGGATAACGGGTCGTCAGAGGTCCCGAGGCTTCTCTGCACAATCCCTGATGGGATAGGGGTCTTGCTGCTTTCAGTGGTTTGCTTCCTGTCCCTCATATTGTGAGGTTTGTAGATGTTGTTTTGGGGGTTTGGGTTTTGCTTTCCTGGTTGTGGTTTCAGTTTTAGGGGAAGAAGTAGAGAAATTAAAAACAGAACAAAACAATATCCACAAGAAAAAAACACCCCAAACCCAACAACTATATTGTCACAGCTATCATCAGCACAGAATCCTGAACAAATTCCACTTGAGTGGGTACAATATAAAGCATGGTGGATGAAGTGGTGAAGGTAGACGGATTATGGAGGTAAACAAGATCCGTAGATGGGATTATAAGAAACGGTCCACGGCCCTGGGCAAAAAATGGACAGGAAATTTATGTATTAAGTCACCTGAGCTCTAATTCTAGATTAACCACAAACTTCTACATGATTTTGGGGGAGTAATCTTTTATCTTAATTTCAGGTTTTTCTCACGTGTTACATAGTTGAACATTGTTGCCCTTTCGGCTTAGACTTCTTAAGGTTTTTATGAGAGAGACATCTACATTATGCACTTACTTATATTACATTTATACGGCCTCACAAACTCACAGAGGTTTTCCTTCCCACAATAAAATCTCATTTATCTACCCTGCAACCCAGTGCCTAAATGCATTCCAGCATTCTCCTTTACCCTGACCATCCCTAAACCTTCTCTTCTAACTATGCTGAGGTTGAAACCCCCACATGTAAACCAACAATTTGTTCACTCCTCTGCTCTTGCTCAAATGTGGCTCTCTTATCTAGCGCAGACCAGAAAATCTTTGGCTCTAGTCTGCAAATGGAAATTTTACCTTTTCAACTCACCAGCTACTTCCCTGAGGAAGACATCATGCATCACCACAGTGAAAAGATGCTCTTCCTTCTCAGATATAAAGGCATTGATCCCACTCTGCCTTCAATTACTGCTGTCTGAATATATGTTTGGTGCTTCATTACAGTTGAGGCAGAACAGAGCAGAGCAGCATAAACAAGTCATCTTTAGCCTGGAGGTCAGACCAGGTGATTTTGCCAATTTATATGGACTTTAACGAAGTCACTTGAGCACTCTGAATTTAACATGTGGACGATAATATCAAATATAGTTTGTAAAGATTTAAGATAACCTTTATTCATTTATCTCAATTCTCATGCTCAATTGCAGCTCTTTGCTTGGAACCTTCAATTACCGTGCCCAAAATACTACTTGTGAAATATATATATGTATCTCCAAAATGTGTATGAACCTCATCTTGCTCAGTGTTAGAATTATACCGGTAGTCACCCAGTTACTCAAGCCAAATGATTAAGATGATTAGATTCTTCTTGTTCTGTCTCACCCCTCCCACTTCCAAATCATCAGTAAGCATAGTTTCGTTCCTAAATCTTCATCTCTACTACTGAGACACTAGCGTCTTGCATTGGGCAAAGGCAGCCTCCCACTTTTGGTTCCCAACAGTCTACTTCCTACCCAGTAGAACAACCAAAGTTACCTTTAAATAAATAAATGATATCACATAACCCTCTTCCCCTAAAACCATCTAATTGTGTTTCTCTACTCTTCAAGTGTAACCCAATCTCTTACCACATCCTACAGTGCCCTACAGAATCTGCACCCTGCACCCTCTGAGCTCCCCTACTACAGTTTTCCCATCTATATTCTGCTTTAGCTACCAGGGCCATATTGCCATCTCTCAAAAACTCCAGGACTGTTCTTATTTCAGAACCTTGAAATGTCTGTCTCTTTTGCCTTGAACACTCATTTCTCAGGTTTCCTTGTTGCAGACCATGTTAGTAGGCAGATCTCTGCTAAGTCAGTTAACCGGCCAACATGTATCGCACTATGTCTATACAACACATGCCATATATGCTATATTATGCCAGACAATCCGTCTAAGGGGCATCAGTAATTGGCAAGCTCCTATTGCTGTGGCGGTTACAGTGGGAAAAGTACCAACCGAATATCACAGAACAATGGCAAACTTGAAACTAAACCAGCATAGTTTCTTTTAAGGAAAGGAAACTTGTTTTGGAGTCTCACACCAAAAATCATTATCCCTGAAGTAATATTGACAACTGGAACAGGTGCAGCTCCAACTTAATATCTGTCACAGCTGAGCGAGGAGATAACAAACGTTTCATTTTATGAGACATCACCATGATGTCAGCCGTATGTCAGCCGATGTCGCTCATCATGGGCCTGATGTCATATTACAGCATATATCATACTCATTACCAACTTTAAACTTTTGCTTATGCCATTTTCAATGCTTGGAATCCTATGCTTATCCTACCATATTCCAAATTCCTTGGGATACTTCTAAAATGTTTTCTAAGGTATAACCGCTCTTTGTCAGATTCCTCTGTAAGCCTTTATCACTCGTTGTCCAATTTATCATATAACATATTTTTTATTTAATGTCCCTTTTATTAGGCAACATATTACCAGATGTTAAGGACTGAACTTAAACTTATTTTATATGCAGTGAATATATTTGAAATACTTATCTTTTTTTTTTTTTTTTTTTTTGAGAGAGAGAGGTGGTCAGAGGGAGAGGGAGAATGTTAAGCAGACACCACACCAAGTGTGGAGCCAACGCGGGGCTCAATCTCACGACTCTGAGATCACAACCTGAGCTGAAATCAAGAGGCAGATGCTTAACCACTTGAGCCGGTAAGATGTTCTTTACGTACCTTAATGATAAATAATAGAAAATCAAAAATGAGCATTAGACAGAAAATTCACCCTACAATGTCATGCAAAAATTAGAAGTAAAGGCATGAACAGCATATTTTTCTCATTTGTCTTTTAAAAAGTAATTTTTGATTTTCAAATTATTTATGCTCCATATATATGAATCAGTTATTTTTAAAAATCTAATCAAACATCTTGATGTTTCCAACTATCTGGATTTTGTACATCAGCTAGCTATAATCCATCCATAATAAGAAGGTTTGAGGCAGCATTTCTGCCTTATATATGTTATCATTATGGCATATATATGCCATATTATATGTATCGTACATATAATCAGTGTGTGTGTGTGTATAATCAGTTTATATTATCATTATGTACATAATATGTACCCATTGGCTGGAACAATAATTAAAGTCTGTTTGAATATGCTTTGCTTTAAACAGTATAGCTATAGTTAAGTGACAAGAAAAAAAGGGCCATATTTGTTTTTGTTTTTCTACTGAGCAAAACCTTCTTGCATGCACTGTCCCCAAATATGTTCTCATACTTGCAATGAGTTCCCAAGAGGCAGTTAATTAATTTCTTCTAAAGAATAGAAATATATTCAATAAAGATCATATAAATGAGAATAAATGTGGGAGAGGGGTGAGGAGGAGACTAAATTTATTGAAAAACAAACTGAGAAATTCAAAGAAGCAATATACAGAAAATGAGACCAATCTCAAAAGTTAAGGGAAGGATCAATAAATAAAACCTGTGGGCTTGTGGGAAGAGCCTGCAAACACCAACAACTTTACATATTGGCAGACAGTGACCTGTAATCATCTTGGAAGTTATGAGAAAGAGTTTTAGCAGTGAGGGCTTTCAAAGCTGATCAGACTAGTGCAAATTTTGGCTTCAGAATCTACTATATGTGTAGACTAGGGTCGAACTTGCAAGTTAATTGAGCTACAGTTCTCTTACCTTTACAAATAAGAATGGTGAGTGGTACCTGGTTCACTCAGTTAAGTGGCCAACTCTTGATTTCAGCTCAGGTCATGATCTCAGGGTCCTAGGATCGAACCCCATGTTCGGGCTTTGTGCTCAGCACAGAGTCTACTTGGGATTCTCTCTCTTTTCCCCCTGCCCCTCTCCCTGCTTTCTCTCTCTCTCTCTCTCAAATAAATAAATAAATCTTAAAAAATAATAAGAATGGTGATACCACCTTGCACTGTTTGTATGAGAATTAAACAAGATAATGTATATTCTTGGCACATATTCATTATATATATGCAAAATAGTTAACTTTTAAAAAAAGGTATTTATGGGTTAATTAGGTGTTGGGTAATAAGGAGGGTACTTATTGTGATGTGCACTGGTTTTGTATGTAAGTAATGAATCACTAAATTCTACACCTGAAGCTAAAATTACACTATATGTTAACTGACTAGAATTTAAACAAAAACTTTAAAAGAAAAAAAGGAAAAAGGTATTTACTACCCACTAAACTCTATTCTGAGTATTTCATGCATATTTAATACCAATCCCATGAGAGAAGGACTATTAATATCATATTATAGGTGAGGAAACTGAGGCACAAAGACTAGCCCAAGATCACAGATCTTATGAACAGTTTTGTCAGCATTTGAGCCAAGCCAGTGTGGCTCTCATGTCTGTGCGGTTAACCCTGGGCTTTACTGCTTCTCAAGTTACATTGGCTTCCATCTTATTTCTCTTTGAATAATTTCACCAGAGAAGGCACACAAATGGCCAACAGACACATGAAAAAATGTTCAACATCACTCGGCATCAGGGAAATACAAATCAAAACCACAGTGAGATACCACCTCACACAGGTCAGAATGGCTAAAATTAACAAGTCAGGAAATGACAGATGTTGGCGAGCATGTGGAGAAAGGCAAACCCTCTCACACTATTGATGGGAATGCAAACTGGTGCAGCCACCCTGAAAACAGTATGGAAGTTCCTCAAAAAGTTAAAAATCGAAATACCCTTAGACCCAGCGATTGCAAAACTAGGTATTTATCCAAAGGATACAAACATAGTGATTTGAAGGGGCACACGTCCCCAATATTTATATCAGCAATGTCCACAATAGCCAAACTATGGAAAGAGACCAGACGTCCATTGACAGATGAATGGATAAAGATGATGTGGGGTGTGTATGTGTGTGTGTGTGTGTGTGTGTGTGTGTAGGAATATTACTCAGCCATCAAAAAGAATGAAATCCTGCCATTTGCAACAATGTGGTTGGAACTGGAGGGTATTATGCTAAGCAAAGTAAGTCAGTCAGAGAAGGACAAATAACATGATTTAACTCATAAGTGGAATTTAAGAAACAAAAGAAATGAACATAGGGGACGGGAAGGAAAAATAAAGTAAGATGAAAATAGGGAGGCAAACCATAAGAGACACTGAACTCTAGGAAACAAACCTAGGGTTGCTGGAGGGGAGGTGGGTGAGGGGCATGGGGTGACTGGGTGATGGGCATTAAGGAGGGCACTTGAAGTAATGAACACTGGGTGTTATATGCAACTGATGAATCACTAAATTCTACCCTTGAAATGAATAATACAGTATATGTTAACTAAATTGAATTTACGTAAAGAATAAAAAAAGTTTGTTGACAGAAACGACTGAATGGACTATGTCTTATTTGTTCTGTATCTTTAGTTTAAAATCTTACTATATCTACTTTAAATTTTCTCCATACTGCTCCTTTGGGTTATTCACAATAAATATCATTGAAAGGTCCCCTAATAAGGTGTTAGTTTTCCCAGAAATCCTGAATCCCTGTCAGTATTACAGTGTTCATTCAAGGCTATGGGATGAACATATAGCTTCTGACTGGCCCTATTTCTACCCCACCTATTGGTCAAGAGGCACCTGTGAGCTGAACGTTATAGCACTCGGCTTAGAATTACAACTAGTCAGTGAGTAACTGTGTGGATGATTCAGCACATTTAAAAATGTTTATGACCTTATTTCACTGTTTATTCATATGTGAAGAAACAATTTGCAAACCTAGAAATACTAATTTGAAGAGGACTAGAATTGCTTTGTGTTTTTTTCCATTTTTCTTTCTTATGTTCTTTTTTTCCATTGAGAAGATATTTCTAAGTGAACAGAGTTCTAACTTCCGGAGATATGGACAACAGAACACCAGTTTCAACTTTACATTGTTACAAAAAGCAAATAGCTCATTCATTATTTGTTTGTGTGTTTTATAAGCACTGCCGGAGGCTTCTCCTTACCAATTAGTAGCTGCAGTGACTCCATGCATACAGATTGTAGGAAAACAAATAAATAAACACGGGGAAGGTTCTGGTGCTGAGAGACTGGAAGCACGCCTATAATAGGCTGTTATGCTGCTTCCATTTCCCATCATTGCAGTTTAAATCAGCAAATATATTTTAAGCATCAATATCAGGGAGTGGAAAAGCAGATCTGAAGAAAGGACATAGATAAATAGCAGCTAGAAAATGTAAGAAGACATCATACAACGTTAGTGTTTTCAACAAATATAATTGGGCCACTACTTGTTCCAGGCACTATTCTAGGTACCCATAAAGTCCCTAATCCCAAAGACCTTACATTCTAGTAGGAGAGAAAAATCGCATCCCTTTAACAAATAAGTAAGTTAATCACAGATAGTAATACATGCTCTGTAGACAGCAAAACAGGGTGAGAGAGGAAATAGAAATGATAGTTATGCAGTTAGTTACAGCATTATGGATATATTTCCAATATCTTGCGTGACCTGTAAGTTACAAGTTAGGTTGCTCTTCTCCTTCTCCTGTCCCCTGACTCCACCCCTCCACCCCACCACCTTTTTACTCATCTCCAACTACAGGGTTCCTTGCTATTTTTCAAACCCATCAAGCTCTCTCCCAGATTGGAGTTTTCCACTAACTGTCCCCTTGGCCTCACATTCTCTTTCTCCGGATGTGAGACTTCCTCATCTCCTCTCCATCTGTGCTCAGATGTCAGCTTCTCAGTGAGCTAATTCTGACCACCCAGTTACTCCATCCTCTACCCTGTTCTATGTTTTCTTATTTTTATATGACTTATCACTTTCTAAAATCCCATATAATTTACTTATTTATCGTGTTTACTGTTTATTTTTCTTATCCCATTATCCGTGTTAGAATATAAGCTAGACAAGGTCAAGGATCTTTGTCTATTCTATTCACTGATGTATCCTCAATATATAGAATTGTGTCTGGCCAATAGTAGGCTTTCAGTTACCTTCAGGAGGTAAACATAACCACTTAGTAACCACAAGAACGAAATGAGCTCCAAAAGAGAGTGAGTGGAACAGAAGACATATAACCAAGAGCTAAGAAACCATGGGTACTGGCACCAAGAATGGAGATGACTATGATCAAGGTATGGTTTTGCTTAGAATTAAATGGGATGGTAGTGTCGAATTAAAGTGCAATGAGGAGTACATGAAAACATGCTTGGAATGAAGACAAATATGATATTTGAAAGTGGATATGCATGTGGAACAGCAGGTGCACAGAGGACCCACCAGTATACCAACCAAAAGAGAGAATACTACGTAGCTCTGCTTTTGCACAGGATTGCATGCGTCTGTTGAATACAGAACAGGCAGTGTGGATTGAAAAAGTATGTAACTAGGGCAAGCAGCAATAATATGGTCATGGTGCAACTAGAGAATTTATCCACGAGAGTGTAGGGATTTAACCTGCCATATAATGGAGTGACTTCAGAATGGATTAAGTAACCTGAACATTAGCGTGCAAAAAATTGAGGATTAACTGTTTGAGAAGTGTTTTCATGTGGTAGAATCATATCTACCAGTGGCACTTCATCCACCTACCTATCCATCTACTCATTAATTCAAGTAAAATATATACTGAGGACCTGATATATTACTTAATACCATGTTAGAAATTGTGGATACAAAAATGACTATCACACAGACTCTAAAATGAGAGGGCTCATATTCACTTGTGAGATCACAGGTGTATAGGAAAGAATTTCTATGAGTATAGAATCAAAGAAGAACTTCTATGAACATACGGAAGAACAAGGAACATTTTTGTGTTTTTGGGAGGTNTTATCATATGATTTCTCTCATCTATGGAACATAAGAACTAGGAGGATCGGTAGGGGAAGAAAGGGATAAAGAAAAGGGGGGTAATCAGAAGGGGGAATGAAACATGAGAGACTATGGACTATGAGAAACAAACTGAAGACTTCAGAGGGGAGGGGGTGGGGGAATGGGATAGACTGGTGATGGGTAGTAAGGAGGGCACGTATTGCATGGTGCACTGGGTGTTATACGCAACTAATGAAGCATCGAACTTTACATCGGAAACCGGGGATGTACTGTATGGTGATTAACATAATATAATAAAAAAATCATTAAAAAAAAGAAAATTTATGTAGAAAGAATAGCATGTGAAAATGAATTAAGGTGTGAGAGTGCATGATACATGCTCAGAATAAGTAATCCATCACATTATAGGAAAAACATGGAAGATGTTATGGGCTGAATTGTGTCTTAGAGAGAGGGTATTATAATTACATAGGTAAGAGAGGATGAGGGACTAAAATAGGGAGCAGTAGTTAGAATGAAGATGTGGAGGTTCATAAAGAGATTAAGGGGATATAATCTATAAGATTTAAATATTGATTAGATATGAGGGAAAGGCAAGGGAGACATCTGTGGGGGGCTGGGAGGATGGGGTACCACATTCATGGAAAGGGAATAGCCATGGTCTTCAGGTAGGGGAAGGAAATTAGTTTTAGCCAATGTTGAGATCAATACACATATGGAAAAGCTGCCAGTTTACAAGTGAGCTTGTGAGTATTCTTTGGTGAGTTTTGAACTGAAAAAAAAAAAAGAGAAAATTAAAATGTTATGAATAATATTCTTTGTGCGATATGAAGGATCAAAAACAGGATAGAGATTAAAGTTGTACGGGGGAGGGAGTGAAGGCAGGGACATGGGGGAGGATTAGTTCTGAAATTCTTGAGGTAGTTCAGGCATGAGGTCATGAGCTTCAAATAACTAAGAAGAAGCAATAATGACTCCTTACACGGAATTAAGAAATGTTCTTTTATCTGAAATAGAAAGTATTCTGAAAGCAATACAGAAAAAGCACTGCTGGGGCGCCTGGGTGGCACAGCGGTTAAGCGTCTGCCTTCGGCTCAGGGCGTGATCCTGGCGTGATGGGATCGAGCCCCACATCAGGCTCCTCTGCTGTGAGCCTGCTTCTTCCTCTCCCACTGGCCCCTGCTTGTGTTCCCTCTCTCGCTGGCTGTCTCTTATCTCTGTCAAATAAATAAAAAATCTTAAAAAAAAAAAAAAAAAAAGAAAAAGCACTGCTTTACAGTAGATCTCACCTGGCCATGACCTTGTAAGCAATATATTTTATTTATGTTTCTGAAGAATGTTTATTATATAAATAAATATTAAAATGCTAAGAAGAATTAGCTTTCCTTCTAATACAAAAGGTATGAACTTTAAAAAAAATTATTGATACACATAAAGATAAAATAGTTGTCTAAAATTACTTAAATTATGAAGAGTAGAATGCAAAATAAGGGAGTCTTGACCCATGCCACCTACTCTCCTAATGTGATATTTATGAGAGACAAAAAAATAATAACAATGTATCAGAATGCTTCAATAGAAGTCCTATTAACATACTTCGCTGCAGAAAGAAAAAGCAGAAACTACAGCAAAACCAGCAAATATTTTGTGGGATGTATGTTTAAAAGTATTATTGTATTATCATACTTGTCCCTGATGTTGAAATTTCGTTGTAATTGAAATAACTACACTAGCTTAAAACAAAAGCATAAACAAACAAAAAAATAAAAATGTGTATCAAGTGAGAGAGAATGAAGAATAGTAAACAGGGAAGAACTTGACAGTTTGAGTTAGAAGACCTGGATTCCAAACCTCTTTTTATCAATGACCAGCTGTGTGATTTGGGGGAACTTACATCACTGAGTTTTGTCACGGGTGGAAGGTAAGCTAGAGATTAGCCACTACACTATTGAGTTCACAAAGGTGGGCTGCAAAGGATAAAAACCCAAACGAGGGTGGTAGGAAATTCTAATAATGGTGCCAATTGTTCATATCTCCCTGTATCCATTCCTATTGGTAGTAACCTCCTACACTGACTCAGGGCTTGTTCTCCATGACTCTCGTTAGCCAGCAGATTTTTAACAAATTTGACATACGCAGAAATTGGAAAAATAATTTGTGTATTGCTATTTCCATTCTTACACTCTTACCATCACCATGGGAACATGTATAAGCTAGCTCAAAAGAGGAATGTGAGAAAGACACCTGCAGAAACATCAAGGCCATCCTCAACCATCCGCAGGGGGCCAACCTAAACAGAGGAGGAAACGTGGCCAGTATCAGCAGGGCGAACTTAAAGACTCTCAGATGACTGCAGATGTATGAATGTGCTCAGCCCAAACTGGGGAGACCCCCTGCCGACCCACATAACCAATAATAAACAATGATTTCTCCCAGCAACCAAATTTCTTGGGAGTTTGTTACCCAGTATTTTTGTGGTAACAGCTAATGTATACAGTAAGGAAGGGAGAATATTCAGGAAGGACGAAAGAAACAATGGCTCTAAGGAGGCATACGTGGGGAAGAAATCCTTGCCATATGTAAGGCTCACAGCGTATAATGCACTCCTGAAAACCTATGAAACTTAACCCCTCATTGTGCATCTCTTCTGTGGAAAAAAAAAATGACTATTAAGGTCACAACCAACCACAGTAGTGGAGCAGAGAGGCAGCCCAAATCTAGGCATCAGGATGGAAAGATGGCCGTCACATGTTCTGTTTATAAGCAGGCTAATGGTGTAATTTTGGAATGCTCTAATAAGTGATCGTTAAGGGTAATACATACTCCAGTTGCTTCTTTTTTTAAAGTTTCCACTAAAACAACATATGTTACATACTCTGAAACAACTAGACAACACACTTCTCATCAGCCGGAACAATAAAGTATTTTCAGTGTGTTTTACACATTGGCAGGCTAGAATTCTAAACGTGGTTTAATTATTTCATGAGGACTGAAAGATAGATAAATGTATTTTTATACAGAGAATGACAGAGCTTAATAGAGATTATCTCTGAAAGAACTTCTAAATGATTTTTTTTTAGGAAGAAATATTCTCAATACAGAAGATGAGAAGGAAATGCCCAAATAATTACTTTTCACCAGTTGTCTTGTGCAAATAAATTGGCAAATATGTTTGTAATTCAAAATAAGCACTGGATGTGAATGAGACAATATGTAACCAACATGGTGATATTAAGATAGAGCAGATATAAAATATCACATAGAAAATAATGTAGCAAGTAGAACAGGGAGATTGTAATTAAAACTAAGATATGTTTGGTCATTGAATATGAAAGGCAAAGGGAGATAACTGGTTTCCTTATAAAAGGGAAATAAAGAAACCAAGGGAAAGTATGATAATTAAAAATATTAGGAGTGCCTGAGGGCTCAGTTGGTTAAGTGGCTGCCTTCTGCTCAGGTCATGATCCCAGGGTCCTGGGATTGAGCCCCACGTCAGGCTCCCTGCTCAGCGGGGAGTCTACTTCTCCCTCTGCCCCTCACCCTGCTCTTGTGCTCTCTCTTATTCACTTTCTCTCTTAAAAAATAAATAAATAAATAAATAAATAAAATCTTAAAAAAAGAAAAAATATTAGATAATGGTGCAATCTAAATATATCAACAGTTATTCTAAATATACATGCATTAAAGGTACTTATTGAAAGAGAGTCTCAAATGGGATATAAAACAATCAGCTCCAAGATATTGATAAATATAATGGCAGAATACATAATGACTCAAAAAATTTGACAATGAAAAATACACTGGGAGAACACTAAATAAGGATAGCTGGTTTGCAATACTAATATAGTCCAAAAGGCTTTATTAAGGAAGAAATATTCCTATTAAGGACAAGATAATAGAAAGGACGACTCATCGTAAGGACATACCAACTCAAATCTTTGACAGAGTCTTTTACAGCTGAAATTCAAAATTAAAATACAAAATTACAAGTAGATCTTAATGAATCTGGATTCAGAGACAGATTTTTAACATCCCTCTCTCAGGAACTGAACTCAATTTTAATAGTAAATAATAGTTTGATTTTATAAGTATATATAATCTGATGCTCAACAATTAGAGGATGTATCTCTATCGATCGGTCAATCTGAGAGATTCCATTCCATTCAGATACACAAGAGGTTTTATCAGAATTAACAAACTAACTCAAATAAAATGGACGCTGCCTTAGAAAGATAATTAACTGATCAAAACTGACTCAAGAGGAAAAGAAAAATCAGTAGGCCTGTAATCATTAAAGAACTGAGGTGCATTAATATTTATCACTTCCCTCTCCACACCTATAAGCATCAGGCACAAATTGTTTTACAGGAAATTTTTACCAAAACCGCAAGAATCTGATAACCTTCACCTTACACAATTGTTCTAAAAGCTAGAAATAGAAGAAATGACACTTTATGCAAACTACTTTATACAGATACTTTATATAAGATACTTTATACGCTTTTTTTATACACTAAGACTCATATAAGTAGTATAATTTAGTATTGAAAGTGGACATGAAAACTAAAAGCAAATAATGTTATAGACCAATTTTTCTTACAAATGAGATGCAAACACCCTACATAAAATTTTATCTAACTAAACTACTAGAATAATAACGGTTATCCTAGGATCATAAGAATGTTATTTTTACTATAATTCCTAGGATCCCGACCCCAGACTACCAACATGAAGGAGATATTATCAACAGACATGTTAGTATTAGACCTTATTTTTCATATGATTCTATCAACTGCTTCTTGTATAATAATTTGGAAGAGTTTGGCAGCAGGGATTGGTTTTAGTGATTACAACTTACTATTCTATAGCTTTTGGGGATATATATATAATTTATCCTCAAACCAACCTGTGTAGTAAATAAGAAAGAAATCGAGGATTTGGAAAATTCACTGAAAATGAGAAGAATGTTTTTAACGGGTTGCTCCATGTCAATTATCCAGCAGAATGACCTAGAAGTGCTTGACTCAGGTTTCAGATTTACATTTTTCCTTTAACATCCCACCCATTCACATCTTGGGTGGTTTCAGATTATGCAATGTCAATGTCGGTTACAGTTTCATGAATACACATTAAGACATATTTACTAAAGTGCAGTTCTAGAGGCAGAGTTTCAATAATAAGGACATTATACCTTCAATGTTGTGAATATGCTAATTATGCTATAAAAATCAAGCAAGGAAACCTAATTTTATGTTTAAAAATAAATGTGCAAAACAGATCTGTTGAAACACATAAATACAACTGGATAACTAGGGGAATATTTTGCATAGTAAGGATACCTTCTGAGACCGAGGTTCATATTATAAAATTCATACTATAAATTCTAGGTACTGTACTGCATTAAGTGACTCCAAGAAGGTCAGGCTATGAGTTTTAGACCGATGTTACATGACTAATAAGTCACCTGATATTGTGTCATTAAAAAAATTCCTCATGCTGAGTTTCTGCTCTTTAACCTTTCTCTGAATGAAGGGAAACTCAGACAGTACAATAACTCAGTTATTATACATGAAATAGCATGTTTAAGAGATGACACATTTGAAGTAATATATGTAGCCATGGATACACTCACATTGTGGCATACTACACGTACAGTGATATAAAAGTTATTTTGTGAATGTATATGCTCCCTTTATAGTCATGTTCCTGATTCTGGATCTGTAAATAGGGATGTTCTTGGTACATTGGTCAGTCGTGGTGTTTATTAAGTCGTCAATCACACAGTACATAGCTAATTTTTCCCTCTGAATGTGAGGGCATGTGAGGACTTATTAGGACTCTTGTTTTCTGCACTCTGGTCATAAGCAATTACTTAGTTTCCCTCTCTACCTTTTTTTCTATATATCTGTGTTCATATTATATTTCTCAAACTGCATTGTTCTATGATTGGATATATGTCTAGTTCTTGCAGTGAATTGTGAGTACAAGTGCTAGATCTCACACTCAAATCGGGGGTATCTGGTAGGCTTTTCCCATGCTTTTGTCCCCCATCCACCAACCGAATTACCTTAAAGTCAGAAGATGATGGAACCATAGCATGAAAGCAGCCTTATCCTTGATTCATCAGGGTGTTTACCTAGAAGAGCACAGCAACCTACCTAGGACTACAAAGTAAGCAATAAATAAGTATTTTTGTGTGTTAAGACGATGAGAATTTTTTTGTTATTTACTACAGAAAATTACCCATTTACTAATCTCCCTTCCTCTCCCTTTCAACTCGGGTTTATTGATCACCCAGTAGTACGCATTATCAATGCACCAGAGGCAGAGATGAGAGTCTCAGTTTCTGTCTTCAGGCAGCTCCAAGTAGCATGAAATAATGGTGAAGAAACCAACAATGACAATTCATTTTGATGAATGCTGTTATGGAGTTATCCCTAAGGATGCTGGCACACTAAGGACTTTAGGGGATGCATCCTCAGAAAAGTGATGCTTAATTAGAATGTTAAAAGGCAGGGAAGATTTATCTAGAAGGAAGGGAAAGAAAGGCACTCCAAGCTCAGGAAAGAACAAGTGTTCCTCAGAGTTTCTGCCAGTGTATCTCAGTATTTTCTTTTCTTCTGGACATTTGCTCAAGTCAGCAACCTAGTAGTCATTCCTGACCACTGTTGTCTTCTATTCTCCATAGCCAATGAATCATCCAGTCCTGCTCTATCATCTTCTTAATGCCTGTTGGACCTATTTCTCCCATTCCACCTTCTGAGAACTTAGTATGGATGGCCTACATCTCTCATCTTAAAAGCTTTGTCATTGGTCTTTAAAATTCCACTTTACCACTTTCTAACAGTCTTCCACACAACAGTCAGAGCTGTCTTACTAAAACTCAAATATGCTCATATCTCTTCCATAGTTACAACTTTTCAGTGATTTCCCATTGCCCTCAGGGGAAAAAAAAGCAAACTCTTGAGTATGGTAAGTAAGTGCGCTTTATGCTGTGACTTCAGCTCATGTTGTTGACATCATCTCACCACGTGCCACCACACAATGTGCTCTCCAGCCAGACCCATTCTCTGTGCTTCAGCCTAAAATGGCATTTTTACACCAAAGTATTCTGTAACTTCTCTATGCACCTGATGACAAACAAAATGTAAGCTCACACAGCTTTTTTTTTTTTTTCAAGATTTTACTTATTTGGGAGAGACAGATCATGACAGAGATAGTGAGAGAGAGCACAAGTGGGGAGGAGAGGGAGAAGCAGGCTCCTGCTGAGCAGGGAGCCTGACACGGGGCTCAATCTCAGGACGCTGGGATCATGACCTCAGCTGAAGGCAGACGCTTAACTGATGGAGCCAGCCAGGTGCCCCAAGCTCACACAGCTTTAAAGTGGATGATGTGCGGGAGGTACGTGGACAAGGGGAAATGCATGCTGCTGACGGCTATGCCATGAAAAGCCTTTTAAGCCGAATTAAAGAGTCCAGACATCCACAGACTTCAAACAATCCCTGGGACTTGTGTCCATGTTAGCACCAATCCCATACAAGTTACTGATTGTTAGAGACAATTCCATCACAATGCATTCTTCTTGGAGCTCTTGATTCAGCTATCATCATGCCATGTCTTTAGAGTCTGGGTTTTTGTTGTTGTGCTGAGATCCTGAAAGAAGAGGAAATTTGTGCTTACTTTTCCCCCAGCTCCCTCCTATTTTCTTATCTCCCTAAGAGAAGAGCAGCTGCCAACAAGTTAGTTGAGATCTAGCATTGATGGGACTTGGTTGGCAAAAAGGCAACATTGCTGTGGGTTCAAAGGTACTCTGCTCTCTTAGATCATCTCTTGGTTTCTCATCTCATCTTTGGATGTACCGAGTAAGTCTGTTGACCAGAGCATGCTCCAAAGACCTTGTTGACTTGAGCCCCTTCCTGCCCTGACTTGCTTTTTCCATGTTGCCAGTCAGAGAACTAAGATTTAATGGGGGATGAGGTGATGGAGGATAGTATAATACAAGGATTTTGTGTTTTTGTGGTTAATTTCTTTTTGTTTTTTGTTTTTTGGTGTTTTCATTTATTTATTTATTTTTTTTGAAATGCTGTCTTGACCTAGTTTTAAGGCCAGCCCAGAGGCTGGTCAGTTCCCCTTCTTGGACAGCTGATTATATCCATTCCTCAACTACGTCCCTTATGGGGGTTCTCATGCTCCAAGGCTGCATAGGAACCCACCCTAATCACTGCAAGGCCTGGTGCAAGAAAACTAAGAGCCACCTTTATAGCCTGGAGCCTGTAAAATTATTCAAATCGGCTAATCCATGAAGGAGTTCATGAAACCCAGCTAAACCCTCCCAGGTTGCCATGCAAAAGCTGCCTCGTAGAGCTCCAGCTTGCTGTTTCCCTGTCCCCTGCTGCATCCCCCTGTGTGGTCCTACCTGGAAGCCTTCCTTGTTCAGAACTCTAAGTAGCAAAGAGTTCTGATTATCATCTATCACAATGTTGTTGTGCTGTGTCTTTGCCATCAAAAAAAAAAAATTAAATCTTAAAAACAGATGATTAGAGAGAAATAGGAAAGTGTGCTTATCTTAAATCCAAGGTTAATGTTCTTTTTTTTTTAAAGATTGTATTTATTTATTGGAGAGAGCACACGTTGAGGGAGGAGCAGCTGGAGAGGGGAGCAGACTCCCTGCTGAGCAGGGAGACTTACATGGGGCTCAATCCCAGGACCCTGACATTATGACCTGAGCCGAAGGCATACGTTTAACTGACTGAGCCACCCGGACACCCATCCCAAGATTAATGTTCTAAACCAATTTTTACAAAAGCTCTGCATAAGGTGTTCCTGAGGGCTGCTCAGTTTTGCCAAAACTCCTATTCTTTGTTTCCCACGTGACTTCCCTTGCATATGTTTCTTGTAGTAATCCCACCAGAGGTTAAAAACAAAGTCACTATATATGGCCGGAAAGGATACCAGTTTTTCTGTGCCTTCAATCACAGTGTCATCAATGTCATCAAGTTATAAACAAAGGTTCACCCTATGTCCTGACATACTAGTGTAGGGCTTGTAAGCTGGCCAAGCACAGCCATTTGGGGACAAAGCAAGACATGGGGAGATTCAGGTTCTTAGACAGCACTAGCAGTTAGCATCAGCTGACATGGTGTTGTTAGGCATTTTGTTTTTTAATTTTTGTATCTCTTTGCTCAGTTGAAACTAAAGGATTGTCTAGCAGAAGGAAGGTTCTGTTTTAACAGCATAATAGGTGGTTAAATGTAAGTAGGCTACCATTGAATTACATAAGTTTAGGCAAAACTCAGGGAACTTAAGACTATTTTGTAGGTAATACATGAAAGTTCATATTGCTTTTTTTTAGGCTATAAGAGAATTCCAGAAACATTTATTTAGGTTAAGAAAGCACGGAGATTCTGCAACATTTGAGTGTCAACTCAAATCATCACTGGATTGAAAATGTCTCCCAATACAATATAATCATCTAAATTATGGGTAATGAACAAATAATCTAATAGATTTTTATAATGTCCTGGATTCTAGATGGCAGTATACTGTACATGAATAGATGACTGAGAGGAACATTCTTCATCTGTATGTATCATCAGAAAATGCTCCAGAGAAGAGCTAAGGTAATAACTGAGGCTGTAAAGTACTTTACTTTTAATTATGGCTTAAAAATGTCATTCAGCATGGGTCTGGAAAAGGAATTCAACTATGCAGTGCATACGGTCTAAAGATCAGAAGCTGAGTGGAAAAATTCTAGAGGGTCCTGAGAAACCAAGTTTTATCCTGAAAGGTGAATTTCTCTAGTATGGTATTAACATATGGTCTTCCATATGGAAATAAAACAAAACAAAACAAATGGAGAGAAGAAGTTAAAGGAAAGTCTTTTCAGTGTATGCCATTGTTTGTTGCTCTTTGAGCAAATATTTATTAAGCTTTATTTTTAGACTGTATCTCATTTGAAAGTAATGATAATCCTATAGAGAAGATATTTTCTTTGTTATTTTCAAGAGTTGAATTGTATTCAGGAGGTTAAGCGGCTTTGTCAAAGTTACATCGTTAACACGTGACAGAATCAGAACCCAATTCTTTAATCTTATGTACTTTCCATGACATCATGCTACCATTAAAGACGGAAGGGAATCTCACACCAATGATCCTTGGAGGAGAAACTGTAAGTTACCAGAGGACCAAGGAAGTCTGGAGAATGTATTCTGTAATGAGATCTTATTCTATCCTGGGGTGTTTCGCATCTGAACTATAAATAGGTGGATTGTATTTTAAAAAAAGAAAACATCTTTACCTTTATAAACACCTCATACAGACATTAGCCTCTATGCTAAGAGAAATCGAAGGGAAGAGCTTTTGTCTACCCTGGAGCCAGCATTTTAAGAAGCATATATGATGCTATGGGTTGGAAGTAGTGGAGAATTGCAAAGGGGGGTGACATTCAGAAACAAGGTCAGAGAAAGATGATCCCACCTCTTTTTTTTTTCTTTTTCTTTTTTTTCATCTGGATATTCCCTTCTGGAACTCTCTTCTTCCTCCAGAGCCACAGATGATCCTATTGGAATGATAATGCTTTCTCCACCCAGCCTTATTAGGGGCTCCAACACTCACCTTCTGCTTTACCTACACTTCTCTACTACCACTCATAATTTTCTTACTGAGAATGGGAGCCTTTCTAAAATTATAAGCTCTCCAAGCCTCGTGGAATAAAAGTGGGCAAAGGGATATATTGGACATGAGGACGGAAGGCAGGAATAAAATTTAGGAACTAAAATTCAGTGATTTTAAAATGCAAACAAACTTAGCTCTACAGCATTCGAATTAAATTACACTTTTAATGTGGCTTCTTATGGCTATAAAAAGTTATTTAATGTTCTTATTTAAGCATTTTGAATGGAAGTAGGAGTGATATTAATGCATTAAATATGAACTTTTACTTAAAATAAATTCATTCTTCAAAATGATACTGAATATTTTTTATAAAGTGCTACTACATTCATATAACTAAAATGAGCATGAGCTAGGTCTTAAATATGCATATAAGTTAATAACAGAAGCCCATAAATGACTAATGAATGGTGAGGAGAGACTACAGAAAACTCATCTATGTAATGATAACACCAGATGATATCTGAGAATCATCAGTTTAATGTTTTTCTTATGATTTCACTACCTATTAACCATTGCTTTAATATCACTACAAGTAATACTAACGGGAATTATTATTTAAATGTGTGAACCAAACACAGACACAATAAGCAAGCTCCATAGATGTCTCAATGGCTTTTGTGCAGCGGGCCACAAGGTGTTGGAACAGGTATGGCTCTTGGTGCTTTACTGGGTTTGGCTGCAGATTTATTAATCACCACCGCAGAACTAATAATGATAATATTGTGACTAAAGGAATATTGAAATATTTCAGAGAATGACAGACAGAAATAAAAATTTTGTATGTAAAAAGCATATAATTAGCTAGATACAATTTTAACATACACGCTTGAGTCACTGCAGTATTAAACCAAGACAAGTATGTGTCTGTGAGTTCTAAATACTATTTTAGCGTCATTGGGTATTCGTTTTTATTAGAAAGTCATCTTATAGGGGCACCTTGGTGGCTCAGCCGGTTCAGTATCCAACTCTTGATTTCAGCTCAGGTCATGATCCCAGGGTCCTGGGATCAAGAGCCTGCACTGGGCTCCCTGCTCAGCAGGGAGTCTGCTTAAGGATTCTCTCCCTCTCCTTCTGCCCCTTCCCCTGCTCACACACACTCTCTCTCTCTGTCTCTCTCAAAAAATAAATAAATCTTAAAAAAAAAAAAGTCATCTTATGTAAGTTTGCCAAAATTCATTTTTAGTTTTTGGTTCATTGGTTTGTTTTTAAAAAGCTGCTCTTGAAAGCATCTTCATAGAGTACAAAAGGGATTACAAACCTGGGTGGGAAACTGAGCTTATCTCTAACAAACTGTATGACTTTGGACAAGCATCTCCTCTTCTTTGGGTTTTAATGTTTTCAACCTTCAAATTAGGGAAGATAAGCCCTATACATAAGACTGAAAATTAAAATATAGTGTGCTTGGTTCTTTGCCTGATATATTATAAATAGCTCATAGTAAGTATTCATGTGTTTCTTTCATGTTTTTAGCAAGAACCATATATATATATATGTATATATATACTTTTATAGAACTTAACACAGCAATACAATAGATGTGTCGGCAAGTGCTTATTATTCCTATTAATACTAATCCCCACATTACTGCATGCTGGAAACAGCACGAGAAAATAAAAATAGCTAGTTTAAAAACCTTTGTCTATACAAGATTACTTTAAATGGCTTCCATCTACTTAGAAAAATGATGTCAATCTGTTGTTTCAATTCTCATGCTGTTTTATCATAATGCAATATCACTTTGCTTTTCTGAATGGGGATGTCTTCGATTAGGCAAGTAGGATGTAGAAAGAATCCCATGTAGAGATTTAGACTCAAAAAAATCCATAGAATTTTAAAATATTGTCCACATATCACTTATATTTTCCAAATCTGCATCTTTAAATGTCTATAATAATCTTGTGCTCCTTTTGTAGGATATCCACAAATATATCCCTAGGAAACACAATTTTATAATCTCCTTCCCAAATATAAATGGGTTAGCAAATGTTTTCAACACACCCCCTCAGTTACTGGCCCTGCACTTTCACCTAGATAAGTCTTATTCACACTTTTAAGACTACTCAACCATTACCTTCACCAAGAGGCCATTCCTTAGTTCACTTGCCAATCTAGAGTCTATGCCTCTGTCCTCACTGCTTTCTTAGCACCTCGTGCATACCGCCACCCCCACTGA
Source organism: Ailuropoda melanoleuca (assembly GCF_002007445.2). Classification (NCBI taxonomy): domain Eukaryota; kingdom Metazoa; phylum Chordata; class Mammalia; order Carnivora; family Ursidae; genus Ailuropoda; species Ailuropoda melanoleuca. The sequence continues at coordinate 18,190,078 of NC_048230.1, read as the reverse complement.
CATATTTATTGTCTTGCATATTGCTCTTACCAGATTGTTCCTTTTATTACTTACTTACACCCAGATAGCAAATGGTATCTGACATAGTCAGTATTCAATAAGTGCTGTTGGATGAACGGAATGGATGATTTAATGAAAGAAGATGTGACACTTGTGTCACTCAGTTCCTAAGCAGGGGACCATGTGTCTCTGCCCAGTTCAATACAGTGATAGTGACTAACATCAACAAAGCACTTACGATGTTCTGACATTGTACCTGGGAACTTATGAGCGTCACTTTATTATTTCTACGGGGTGAGTAATACGAATATTATCAGTGCCACTTTAGAGGCGAATAAATAAAGTTTAGCAACGTTAAATAAGTTGTCCAAGACTGCACTTCTTGCTTGGAACCCAAGTTGACTCGGCTCTGAAACGTATGCTCCTTCTACCCTACCATGATGCGTTTCTTCTTTTATTAAAGCTCCACAAGTTGTATGTGTGTGATTTGGACACCCACATATTTATAAAACATGAAAGACACAACAGTTTTCTTCTGCTTTGGTCCCTATAATGATTTTTAAAGGTAGAATCCCACTGTAAGGGGGAAAAAAGGTGAAGCCTTCCATGACATATTTTATCTGCAGCTATGCCTTTCATTTTTAGCTAAATAACTATCCAATTGGTAAAATAAGGTGTTTTGTTAATCAGATACTATGGGCACCGATTGCCCTAATTGTCATTTGGTATTTTCTCCTTTACAAGTAAAGAATGNAGGTGTTTTGTTAATCAGATACTATGGGCACCGATTGCCCTAATTGTCATTTGGTATTTTCTCCTTTACAAGGAAAGAATGAAAGATGGAGGGGCGCCTGGGTGGCACAGCGGTTAAGCGTCTGCCTTCGGCTCAGGGCGTGATCCCGGCGTTGTGGGATCGAGCCCCACGTCAGGCTCCTCTGCTGTGAGCCTGCTTCTTCCTCTCCCGCTCCCCCTGCTTGTGTTCCCTCTCTCGCTGGCTGTCTCTATCTCTGTCAAATAAGTAAATAAAATCTTTTAAAAAAAAAAAAAAATGAAAGACGGAATCCCTATACTCACAACTCACACTCAGTACTAGATAAAGCATAAGTTTTAAGTGATGATTCCAAAGGCTGTTCAGAACCTTGTGATACTTCAGGGTATTCACAATGACACTATTCTTCATTGTCATGTCATGGAAGTGAGGAATAAAATAATTTTTTTTTTAGTTGTTGAAATTCCATTCCAGTGAGCTGCTCTTACTAATGTTGCCCTTTAAAAAATGCCCCAAGCCCTAGGTTCTTTTAATCACTTACACACACACACACACATTTTTATTGCATTTCACAAATATATAGTTACTTAGAAAGAAGGTATCTTCTCTGACATTTTTCAGTCTTACTGAGCAGTACTCACAGAAGGAAATCCATGGGCATTTGCCTTCAATGCAATCATTTATAACCTGTTTGGATAATTGAACTGTCAACTTGGCCCCAGCCAGGATCCCCTGGCCATTAGAACATTTGTTTGCTTTGTAGTAGTCAGTGCTTTCATTTTAATATGCCTTGTTAGTGCAAATAGCACTGCCTCAAAACTACTATTAAGGAGAAAAAATGTTCAGTGCTACACATGAGAATAAACTGCCAAAATAATGTATATGTAATTGGAATGATAAGCAATCTGTCACCAAATCCGACATATCAGTTTTCTCTTACCAGAAATCTCCAGCCTGACTTTCTTAATGCTTCAGCTGTCTTCGTTAAGCATAAATATTTTAAATTTTAATTTTTCCATGTGTAGTATATTGATGTTTTGTAACCCGATTTGTTCCAGAATCCTACCAAAAAAATATTCACAGCTGGATGGAAATATAATGCATTTATGCAATTCTAAGAATTATTTATGCTTCTTTTGTTGTTTGCTGCGTCCTTAAAAAGGAACAGGACTGTTAAAAATATTCCATATACATGCACATTCCCTTTGAAACTTCCTTCTGCAAATGAAATTTGGGTTCCATTTGACCATGGCTGAGACTGGCAAGCCAAGATGTCAAGAACTTTTCAGAGCACAAGTAACTAATGTTATCTCAGATTGACCAAGAGTAGTCTCAGTTTCCTTGTAGAAAGGCTACA
>NC_048230.1:18173167-18187852 GCF_002007445.2 Ailuropoda melanoleuca | reverse complement strand
TATACCCTCAAGTCATAAGCATGATATTTGATGACTCTTAAAAACTTAAACTGCTTTCAGATTTATACTGCTATTGATGATTTTCACATAATAGTAGGAGTGAGGAATTTAAGAGAAGATTTGGAAAGGGGTAATGTAGAAATCAGAATTTTAGGACTGAACCTCCCTCCCGTGGAGATACAAACACAAAACCTGCGTTTTATTGTTTTCCTTGAGCAGCAGTAACAGCTATGTCTTAGTCTGTGTGGGCTTCTGAAACAAATATACCTTATACTGTGTGGCTTAGAAACAACAAACATTTATTTCTGAAATTTCTGGAGACTGGAAAGTCCAAGATCATGGTGCTGACAGGTTTGGTGTCTAACGAGGGCCAGCTTTTCAACATGGCTGACTTTTTGCTTTAACCTCACATTGTGGAAGGAGCAAGAGAGCTTCTTATATAAGGGCATGAATCCATTCATGAGGAATCTCCCCTCTTGACCTAACCACCTGTCAAAGACCCCACCTCCTAATACCATCACATTAGAGGTCAGGATTTCAACATACGAATTTTGGGGGGACACAAATATTCATAGTGTAGTAAGCTGTCCCACTAAAAACATAATCTGAGATGAGCTCAAGCCCTCCCTGAAAGCCCAGTCCTGGGCTGCATCAGACAGCACACACTCTGAGTAAATAAGAATTAAAGATCTGGAAGCATTTAGTCAAGTGGGAAAAAGTACTATCTTTAGAAGGCATATATAATTCTGGCAGCTTCTCTGAAGTACTAATTCATTCATTTATTTATGCATTAATTCTAACAAACATTCGGTGAGGACCTACCATGTCCTAGTTAGTGATGATCAGTGCAGGGCTTGTGGAAGCAGCAACCTATCAAATTTAGATTAGGGACTGAGGGAAGAGTCTAATGGGCCCCAAATAGGAAGTAATCCTGGAGTCTAGGAAGAAAATAGACCAAGGATATATGCAAAAAATATGTTTGGATGGGCATGGCTAGGGAGACGGGAGGGTTAAAGTGGATATACAGAAGCATATCATGGAAGAGTAGGGAGTTAACCAAAAATAATTCCAGGTCCAAAGTCACAGTAAGCTTAATGCCGAAGAGTTTTAAAAATATTCAGCAAATATTTACTATAAAAAGAGCAGCAAAACCAGAAACAAGAGCCCTNAAAGAGCAGCAAAACCAGAAACAAGAGCCCTATAGTTAAGTAGGATCTAAAGTTAAAGTTAGTTGCAGGAGGGGAGGTCAGATGTTACGGGTGGGAGCTCATTAGTTTTAATCACAAGAAAGCCAAGCTGGAAAGAGGAGGACGTGGATGTGAGCTTGCCCTGGAGCGTGTGTATCTGCATGTTTGCCTTAGACACACATTCTCCACTTTTTTGGCTAATGGGAATGTATTGTTTCAGATGATAAAATCATACCTGTTCTTTTGCTACCATTTCCTACACTCTAAAGAGTACAGACTCNGTAATCCTGGAGTCTAGGAAGAAAATAGACCAAGGATATATGCAAAAAATATGTTTGGATGGGCATGGCTAGGGAGACGGGAGGGTTAAAGTGGATATACAGAAGCATATCATGGAAGAGTAGGGAGTTAACCAAAAATAATTCCAGGTCCAAAGTCACAGTAAGCTTAATGCCGAAGAGTTTTAAAAATATTCAGCAAATATTTACTATAAAAAGAGCAGCAAAACCAGAAACAAGAGCCCTATAGTTAAGTAGGATCTAAAGTTAAAGTTAGTTGCAGGAGGGGAGGTCAGATGTTACGGGTGGGAGCTCATCAGTTTTAATCACAAGAAAGCCAAGCTGGAAAGAGGAGGACGTGGATGTGAGCTTGCCCTGGAGCGTGTGTATCTGCATGTTTGCCTTAGACACACATTCTCCACTTTTTTGGCTAATGGGAATGTATTGTTTCAGATGATAAAATCATACCTGTTCTTTTGCTACCATTTCCTATACTCTAAAGAGTACAGACTCAACACCCAGAGGCAGCCATTGTTTATAATTATATGGCTTCCCTCCCCCGAGGTGCAGGCGGCTTTATAGAGATAAAGCACGGCCCAGGTAACAGTTCGCTCTCTTTCTTCACTTAACATCGCCAGCGGTTTCCTCAATAATATCATTTTGGTCACTGAATAAGAAAAGTGCATTTTTTAGCCTGTGAAGGCATTTTATGTCTTTCAAATAATATCTCTGAAAGATCTATACACTATAAGTTAATCAATCAATCTTCAGTGGATTGACTCACATCAAAGAAAAGTATGAGGATCAAAAATGTTTCACTTTACAAACACAGTTCCTGGACAAAAGCAAGGGGGAAATGTTACAAAAACAAAACCAAAACCAAAACCAACAAAGTAACTCTACTCTCTTATGTTCACTCTGGTTTGCTTTTTTACCTCCTTGTTTTTCACTTAAAGTCTATTTGNAAAATGTTTCACTTTACAAACACAGTTCCTGGACAAAAGCAAGGGGGAAATGTTACAAAAACAAAACCAAAAACAAAACCAACAAAGTAACTCTACTCTCTTATGTTCACTCTGGTTTGCTTTTTACCTCCTTGTTTTTCACTTAAAGTCTATTTGCTTCAACCACAGTTTTGCCTAGAAGAACTCATTGAGGGTATGAATCTTGTGGTTTCCTATGATTTTTCAGATCCTTGTCCTCAGAATGACAAGTCCATCTAAATATAAGCATAAAGTGGAAAAAATATTCCAGGATAAAAAACATATATGCATTTTGTGTATACATAATATTAATGAGCTGCCTATTGAGACCTGTGTATAATCTGTGTCTTCTATAAAAAAAGCTATATTTCTCTAGTGTGAATGTTAGGTAAAACACAATATTCTCACCAATAAATCTTGCTGCTAATGAACTATTACCACCTTCTACCCATACTTACTAAATTCTCATGCCAAATCCTAGATACAATTTAAAGAATAATTACCGTAAATAGAGCAGTTTCTTCCTTTCAGCCTACATGGTTTATACATAAAACATATCCACTATTGGATATTTTGTAACATATTATTATTAACAGTAACCTTAGCACTTATATTAATATACATTCAATGGGCCTCTTGAAATGTTATTTTTATTCTTTTAAAAAACACAAGTATTAAACAGATGATAGTTAAGACTACAAGATAGAAATTCAGTCCAATTTCCTGCAGGTCTATAAGAACCTTAATGAACTTATCTCCTTGACAACTTGTGATTTAGCTGCCCAGATCCACCTTTGAGGAAAGTGATATTCCCCTGTGTTACTCAAGAGCATAAGATGAGTTTTGGGTTGCCAAAACTTTCATTAAAATTTTATGTAACCATTCTCTAGAGCATGGAACTTGCATAATACCTTACCATCCATGAATTATGCATGCCAGTTTCTATATTCACCCTATTTTTATGTTTACTCTTTAAGTGTATTTATAGCAGGGTTCCCATAAGCTCATTATGCTGTAAATATATTAAAAAAAAGAAGTATACTGTGTCACAAGTTGAAAATAACAAGAACAACAAAAAAATCTTAAGGAGGGTCAAATTTATATGCATTAATATGTAGCCAAAAACCCCATCTGTGGTTCACCATCAAAAGTTGAAGGCATTCAAAGACATAAACTAGAGATTTACTGAAATCTCTAGTACATCCAGTCCCCAGANGTCACAAGTTGAAAATAACAAGAACAACAAAAAAATCTTAAGGAGGGTCAAATTTATATGCATTAATATGTAGCCAAAAACCCCATCTGTGGTTCACCATCAAAAGTTGAAGGCATTCAAAGACATAAACTAGAGATTTACTGAAATCTCTAGTACATCCAGTCCCCAGACACTGTAAATTAAAATTGAGGGAGTAAATTTATAGGATTTAAACATTGAAAGTATCAAATAGGAAAGCAGTCCTTAATCTTCAAAGCCAGCATCAAGAAATCCAAGGTAAGAATTTACTTAAGACAAGGTCCCGTTTATGCTTTATAGATTCTTTTAACTCACTGAACTTACATAATGCTGTATTGAGGGGCCCAAGACCACCCCAGGTTCAGTGATTTGCTAGATAAACTCACAAGAATCAGCACAAGATTTATTACAACAAAAGAATAAGAGTAAATGCAGCAAAAAATGAAATACATGAGACGAAATCCAGAGAAATCAGACCCAAGCTTCCAAGCGTGTTCTCCCCATGGAGTCACACAGACAGCATGCTTAATTCCTTCAACATCCAATAATGATAACACATGTGAGGTGTTGTCTCCTAGGGAAGCTCATTCAAAATTCAGTGCCCAATGTTTTTAATGGGAGAAGTTCACATAGGCACCCTCTGGCTAGCATGCACCAAAAATCCAAATTCCCAGAAGGAAAGCAGGTGTTCAGCATAAACCACATTGTTTGTACAATTTAGGCAGAGTGAACCACTCTTCTTGGTTCTGGGAATAGTGGGAATTCTTCCACATCCAAGTTCCTAGACACTAGCCAAGAGCGAACCTTGTAAGCAGGGCTTTCTATGTTAATTCTTCTCTGCACAAATGCCATTTTAGGAAATTAGTTGTTTTAATTTGTATATATTTTTGTCTTATCACTTATGACTAATTTTATCTGAAGGCAAAATATGTGTTCAAATGCAGATGGGAAGAGATGCGTGGCAACACATCCTTATACAGAATTCCAATCATACACATTGAATAGATGGAAATAACCTCAAGAGCATAGGTAATAGTCAAATAATTAGGAAGTGATGAGTTTTTACTATGCATTACTTTCGTTTTTAATTTTACTGATTTTGAATCATGGCTGTGCTTGACAGCTGGCTTGAACATTGCTGAAAATTACCCTTCAGTGAGCTGTCTTTGTCCTACACTTCATTAATACAAGCACATGTCAATCCTTTGTTCTCTTCATGTCTACTAATATCCTACTGACCACCTCTCCAAGCCAAGGATGGGAACATATACTCCTTCCATGAAGGCAGGGGAGAAGCCTGGAAGATTTGCTTAAAAAAAGTTCTAACCTAACACACAAACTTCTATTTTGAGTAGCATTTTACAGTTTTCATAGTGTTTTCACCTGCCTCATTTATTTTTAATTTAATTTTATGGATAGAGAAAGTAAAGTCCTGGTTTGGTTCTTTGGTATCATCCATGCAGTGGTAGAAGATAGGCAAGAGGCAGGGGAGGGAGATATTTCTTAGTTTTTGTTTTACTTAGGTGCCCTAAATTTAAACTCAGAGCAATATGTTTCAACAAAAAATAAAGCGAGCTTTGCCAAGAGGCTTGTAAACTCTCACTGGACTTTAAGTTTATAGTTTCCAGGCAACTTCTTTCCAAGATTCTGTTTAAGGTCTCCTCCAATGCCTTATGCTGCTTGAAATGGAAGATTTCCAAGTCTGTCATCCGTGGAGCTTGTTTCCAACTTTTAAGTGCCTTGCAGCCACTAAAGGCTCAGCTGCGTAAAAGTATTTTTAAGCTGGACCATTTAAACTAAGCCTGTTTGAAGAACACGACTTCCTTTTTATCCTGGAGAAGTGTAGGCTGCTCGTCAGGCCAATGAATATATGTCCTACTGTACTTGGGAAGTCCTATCTGATAGGGTGTGGTGGCCCCACTGGTAATGAAATTAAAACAGGAGGTGATATGTCAATGGTGAGAACCCTTGTGTGACTTACATCAGTTCCTATAATCACCAGAATCTCTTTAACTCCTCTTCGAAATAAGCTAATTGCGTCAGGGTTTTATCTCTTGAAGATTATAGAAGCTCATAGACACGGCTGTGCATGCTCCTTTGGTGCTGAAGAGTCTCCAGGAGACATTTCATTAGTAAACACCTTGAGGACATAAGGCTTGTCAATAGCACAACCACCACTTGTACCTCTAGTCTGTTCTCCTCCTTGTCCCTGGGTCATTTTCATTTGTGTCTTATCTCCCCAACTAGCCTTTAAAACCCTCGGGATAAGACCTTGATCTTACCTACCCATTCAAGGACAACAGTCACTGTCCACAGTGTATTTGTTAGAGGAATTAAATTTACTCCTCAAACCAGAGAAACATGTGCGTATGCAACACTCATTAACCATTATTTCATGCCAACAAATATTCAGGAATGCTAGCATAGAATGCCTTCTGGAATCTTGCCCTAGGTTGATAATTCTCCTCTCTTGCCCATCTCTTTGACCTAACTATTTGCATTCCTGTCCCCTGTGCCACAGTTTATGTTTCCCAAACTGCTGGATACTCTGTCTGGAGTTGCCACCTTCAGCTTGCTAATGTTTAAAATCTGTTTCAACATGACCTCCCCTAGAAAATTGTCCTTGAACCCCAAGTGTGAGTTAGAGACTTATCTGTGTTTCCACCATATGATATAATTATGTCTACCCTGATATTTATCAGACTGTAATTATTGACTCATCTGGTGGCTCTGCTAAATTTGTAAGCCCCTTAAGGACAGAAGCTGTACTGTACCTGGCTTTTTGTTTCCAGCACCGAGGGGTCTAGCACAATATAGGCTCTCAATACATGCTTACTGAGTAAATCAGTGGACATTTAAAAACTTGTACAGATGCTTCTGCTAAACAGGTTATTACAACTCAAGGTTTTTCACTTTGTGTGTGTTTTTCCTCATACAGTTCCATCTGTGAAGAATGCTCTATTCCTCTCTCTCTTCCTAAATTCCGTTGACTCTCCCAGGCCCTACACTAGAGCCACCCATTATAGTTCAGGAGGGATTCCTTCATCCACTGAACCTACTCCTTGAATTTTATATTCTATTGCCTCAATAATCTGTGCTATACTTTTTTCATTTATATTTCAGTAACTTTTTTTTCTGACTATAAAATACATACTTATTTTTAAAGTTAGAACATATAAAGTAAAAATAAAGATAATATGTATTTCCTTAGCTGGCAATGATCATTGTAAACATTTTAGAATTTCTGTCTATTTATGTATAATTAGAAGTAACTTTTTCCGGCTTTGTGCTTTTTTCTTTTCATTAATATGATATCACATGTACCTTCAAGCTTACCACATCGTCTATGAAGTACCGGAGGGAAAAGATGTAGATAGACATTTCCCCACTTGGGACTGTCACTGTCAGTAACATATTTGCATATCGGACATGCTGGCAACCATCTTGGCTCTGAATGGAAATCTAAAAAGAGATAAAGAGTAAGTAAAATAAAGCTGTATACTATTTTAAATGTAGTCCTTTTGGACAGCTAAGTCTGACTCAGATTTCAAGGGGTAATTCCAAAAATTCCATAAAGTCTCAAAAGGAAACTGCCAAAAAAAAAAAAAAAAGAAAGAAAGAAAAGAAAAGGAAAGGAAAGGAAAGGAAAGGAAACATTGTGTCTGAAATAAATAGCCGTTGATATTAAAATTTCTGAGATTGATATAGATTGTTCTATTTGCAGCCCTTCTGGTTAGTGCAATCCACCAACTCACTCATGCTCTCCCCTCCCCCCCCGCCTCTCTCAATAAATGCTAGTGATTTATTATTGTCTTCATCACTGTATTCTTCTCAGTTGTCCCACACTGAATAAGGGCATCTTCCTGGGTTTCTATTACAGATCCCTGATTATCTTTGGCAAAATTAATTATTATGACCTAAGTCGAGTAAGATACATTTCATTATGAACTCAGGTTTTTCAGTTCTCTCTCTTGCACTAACCTTTGAATATTCCCGGAGAGGTCTAGGTTGCTCATCTGTGGTCTGCAATTTGAATAAGGGAAAGGCACTGGTGTCAGTGATAGAGATAGAGATTGAAGAAACAATAAGAGACACTTAGAAGACAAAATTGGCAGGAATTAGAGTAATCAAATATTCAAGGTGCCCAGACATAGAAAGCACTTAAGTACTGATTCTTAATACTGTTCTGGATACTATTTCAATTCATGATTTGAACAAAAGGAGACTATCCTATGAATATAAACTATGTTAATAAAGATTTTTCCCATTACAAAACTAATACATGGTTGCTGTTGAAAGTTTGCATAACATACAAATGTAGAGCAAAAACAAGTAAGCATTTTTTCACACCCTGGGAAGAGCCACTATTAAGGGTTAGGTCGTTATAGTCATTTTTCCCCCATATTTCAGAATCTTATGAACCTATAAGAAAGTACTCGAATTTACTTAGGTAATTACTTAGGTAATAAAATACAGCTTAGATTTAGGGAGCTATAAGAATAAAGCAACTGTTTATACTGTATTTCACATGCCAGATGTCAAAAAGCATTTTGCTTTGCTTTCCTAAAATGTCTCCTTTATTCCTGAAGGAGTCCATTTTCCTGCCCTGCAGTCACAGAAATAATGCGGTGCGGCAGGTGTCCATCAGGGGTCGTTGGGGAAGCAAGAATCTTGTACCATTCCCACTGGGCTCACCCTGAAAACATCACAGTGCAGTCACTTTAGGGTTAACAAGAGCACTGTCAGTCCGATCAGTGGAGGGACAGAGGCTCAAGAGAGCAGTCTGGTGATATTTCTAAGACAGATGTGCCTGTGGGTGGAGCACAGCCTGGTAGTTAACAGAGAAGGACCTAACTTCCCAATCACAGCGGTGTTTAAAAAAATAAAGCACATGGTAACATGCTTGCCTAGTCCTCTCTACTGCTTGAAAGTAAACTACTTTCTTATTTCTGAAAAATATCCTTTTTCTTTTCTTTTTTTTTTTTTTTTTTTGAGAGTGGTGAGAGAGAGCAAGGAAGGAACTAGATAGACCCTTGACAACATCCATGTCCATACATGGTGGAAATTGAGTTTCATTCTTTTTTACTATTAATCATGATTCAGCATCTCCATACTCTCCAGTGAATACAGGAAAAACAAATATGAAACACAACGGAGAAATTCCTCATACATATTATTTCAGCATCTCCCAATCCTCTCCCTGCCCAGAAGTTATTATAGTGAAGGAGATCAGTACAAGGATGTGTCCACACTTCACCAGCTAAGTGCAGAGCTGTTCCCTCAACACCTTCACGTGTTCTCAGGGAAGGTATCTCTGATTGCCCTAGAAATTATAAATGTCCCCACTCCTCATCATGTAGCTCCTTTCCCCACTGTATTTTTTACTGTCTTCTATTACACTTTTTATATGTATTTATGTTGCCTTTTATCTGCCCCCCCACTGGAATATAATAAGCTGCAACAGGGCAGCGATTTTTATTTGCTATTTTTCAAGAGGCACATTGCTTAGAATAGTACTTAGCATATTCTTGCTGCTTCATAAATATTTGTTAAATGAATAAACCTCAGTTTTCATCAGTTTAGACATGATCAAATTATTGAATTTGTCATGATATAATGACACGAATGGCTACTGATCGGTATGTATATTTGTTTAGATTTTTTCTATAGAATCCCATGCAGTCTGCAACTAAACACAATTTTACTTCTTCCTTTCCTAATCTGTATGCTGTTATGTCAGTTCTTGCCTTATTGCACAACCAGATCTTCTAGCGTAACTGCATGTGAGTGGTAGGGAGAGACACCCTTGACTTGTTTTAGATCTTATGGTGAAGGATCCAGTCTTTTACCATGAAGGACGGTAAACACAATCGTTTCTGTAGATGCCTGTTAATCAGGTTGATGATTGACGAAGTCTCCTCTAGACCTAGTTTCCTGAAAGAAATGGATAGTGGGTTTGGTAATGCTCTTTTGCGTGTCTATTAAGATAATCTTTGTTTGTTTGTTAATATGGTGAATGCAATTATTGATTTTTCCTTTTTTTTCTTTTTTTGAGAGAGAGAGAATGTGTGCAAGTGAGGGGAGGGGCAGAGGGGGAGAGAGAATCTTAAACAGGCCCCACACCCAGTGCAGATCCCCACATGGGGCTCAATCCCACATGGCCTAAGCTAAAACCATGAGTCAGGTGCCTAACTGACTGAGCCACCCAGGCTCTTTCCTATTTTTTATTGTAGTAGAATACAAACATAAAATCCACCATCTTACCCTTGTCTAAGTGTACAGCTCAGCTGTATTAAGTATATTCATAATGTTTCCCATCCATCACCATAAATCTTTTCATCTTGCAGAACAAACTCTGCACCCATTAAAAAGTAACTCCCCATGCCCCTCTCCCCACAGACCCTGGCAACCACCACTCTGCTTCCTGTCTCCCCAGTTATGACTATTTTAAGTACTTCATGCAAGTAAAACCATACAGTATTTCTGTCTTTGTGACTGGCATATTTAACTTAGCACAATGTCCTCACCATTCATCCATGTTGCAGCATATGCCAGAATCCCTGTCCCTTTTGAGACTGAGTAATATTCCATCATGTGTATAGATCACATCTCATTTGTTAGTCAATGGACACTTAGGTTGCTTCTAGCTTTTAGCTATTGTGAATAATGCTGCTATGAGTAAGGGTGTACAAATCTAATAAGGAAACTCTGGAAATCAGATTCTCCCCTTTCACCAGGTTTTATTTTTTGTGTACTTTATTTATTTATTTATTTATTTATTTATTTATTTATTTATATTGTTGCAGGCTCTCTCTGTGCTTAAGATTAGCTTGTGGGGGGGTGGGGAGCCTGAGTGGCTCAGTTGGTTAAGCATCTGCCTTCAGTTCCGGTCATGGTCCTGGGGTCCTAGGATCAAGCCTTGCATTGGGCTCCCTGCTCAGCAGGGCATCTGCTTCTCCCTCTCCCTGGGCCTGCTGCTCTCTCTCTGCTTGTGCTCTCTCTCTCTGTCAAATAAATAAATAAAATCTTAAAAAAAAAGTTTAGCTTGTGGTATAAATTTAAGGTCTTCTCAGGTCTTTTCTGAGACTTGCCCTAGGCATACATAATCATTTTCTAATTTTCCCCTTACATGCAGTTGCTTTTGAATAACTTAGCCTTTAGTATCTGGCTCCCAGAGAGGGGGGAAAAGAGGAAAATGAAAGGGGGGAGGGGGGCACTGGACACTGGCTCTTTAAATCCAAATCCCCTGGAAGTCACCTCAGTCATATAGGGAGGGGCTTGCAACACTAGGAGGGGTGGGGAGCTGCAAGAATACTATCTGCTCACCTCTTTGGCTACAGCCCTGTGATCAGAAGCAGCAATTAGAGGTCAGAGAACAGGTTCTGATACTTGGATTACTTGTATTTGGAGGACGGGTTCCTTTTTGTTCATGCTGGATCCAGCAAGCTGCATGTAAGCTGCTCTAGGAACACGTGCGTGGCCGCTTGCCACGTGGCTAGGGTCAGGGAGGTTGAAAGCTACTACTGTGCTAAGAGCTGAAATTGACTGAAATGAACCACAATTTACTCTCTAAGTCTTCCCCAGGAAGTTGCAAGGCTTCAATAGACTCGGGAGTTCTAAAATAGTTGTATCAGGTAGATTCTTCCAGTGCAGTTGTTGTCTAGCTGAGGACACAGTTTTCTGGCACTTCCTCCTTCATCATCTTCCCAGAATCCTCTTTCACATTACTGATTTTTTTCTAAATGTTAAATTAACCTTGCATTCCTTGGCTAAATGCTGTTTTGCCGCAATGTTATATCCATCCTGCATATTGTTGGATTAAATTTACTAAAATTGTAGACATTTTGAAAATTTGGATATTTTGAACCTGTCTTTAAGAGGTATTGGTCCGTAGTGTGTGTGTGTGTGTGTGTGTGTGTGTTTGTGAGAGAGAGAGAGAGAGAGAGAGAGAGAGAGAGAGATACGTTTTTATCTGATAGGATGACCTCAGAATGAGTTGGAAAGTATTTCCTGATTTTCAATTACCTGGCAAATTCTCACTGCTATGTAAATTCTATTTACTTTTTTCCCAGTGTTTCTTTCTGGATTTTCCAATGGTGCTTTGTGTAGAGCCTAAAATTTTAGGTTTGTTTATTTTACTACTACTTATTTTTATATATGGTGAATTCTTCCCAAACAAGTGGTATTTTGTGAACACTTGGTATTAAGGAGGCCCCAGGACTCTAGTTTGGCTAGTAAAAAGTGTCTCACAAAGAAACTTCTCAGTGGGGGATTTCAGTGTATCTAGTAGATAATTACATTGTTTCAGTTGACAAAGGTGAGTAGCTATAAGTAGGCTGCCAAGTTTCCAAAAGAAAATACAGAATACCCAAGTAAAGTTGAATTTCAGATAAACAATAGCTATTTTTGTGTGTGGCTAAGAATGTCTCATGCAATATTTGGACCATATTTATACTAAATAGCATCGTTTTTAGTAAATCTGAAATTCAACTTTAATTGGGTGTTCTATATTTCTTTTTTTCTGAAAACCCTACCCCCAGGATCATTAACCACCCACACATTTTCCTATGTCATGCAACACATTTGGCCAGACGGCATGTCTAGGAGTCTCCTTCTTGATGCCATGTCCCCTTCAGCACTTCTTCCCTTGCCACACTGTGGGTTCCAACCAGGGCCAAGGAGGCCGCATAGCTAGATGCTTAGTGCTGGACCTAGGCAAGTGCTTCTAGGCTCTGCCCTTCTTATGTGCTCCCTGCTTTGGAGATACCCGTGCTCTTGAAGAAGTCCCAACTCAGTGTCCTTCACCCTGATAAATGTTTCATTAGACTGCCTGCTTTCTTCATTTTTTCAATTTTTTTTACTACATTTTACGCTTAGTTTAGATTTTATCTTTAAATACTATTATCACTGAAGTTGAAATACCAATTTCTGTTTTTCTCTTTCTTCTTACTGCTTTCAGAACTGGGTAAAGAAATGTTTACTTTGCCAATTCATACCTGGAGATCTGTTTGTTCTATTTAATAGTTTCTTCAATATCTATTTAATTTAATCTTTTTTCTACCTTATCTTTGTATTTCCCCATTTTTTCCAAGTTCTATTTGTTAAAAACATGTCCACTGTTTTGTAATGGGCCATGTCTTATTTATTAGTTACTTATACATTTTCCTTTGCCCTGTTGACCGCTGACTTCCCACTTTGTATTTTATTAATTTCTGGGATTTCCTTTAGCTTCATTATTTTCCCCCAGCATTGCATTGGTTTGGTTTGGGTTTTATTTCGTTATTCCTCTCTCTCTATCTCTTTTTTTTTTTCATTGAATACCTACTTCACTTTTTTTATCCAATTTTTTGAAAAATGCAAATATTTAAAACTATTAATTATATATGAGAAAAGATGGACTTTGTTCATTTTGATGCGCAGTGTTGCTGTTATGATTTCTCTTTCAAAGTCTCTTATTATGGTTTAAATTTGTATTTAACAAAATGATGTTATAACAGCACCTCCCCATCCCCACTGAATTCTAGGAAACTAAATATGTTTAACTTAAATGTAATTGTGTGGTAGCTTACTTCTTTCTTAGTTTTTGCTGTGTGACAAGAGAATATAAACTGTGTAATATATACATTTTTTAATTTGCTGACTTTTCTTTTTGGTTTGTAAATAGTACAAAGATAGTTATGATATAATATAATAGAAAAAAAGGACCATACTTTCCCTCCATGATTACCTACCCTTCCTTGGAATATAACCTTCCTGTGGTTTTAGAGACAACAATGCACTCTTCACCACCTGATCTCCTTCTCTCAGCATATCTTATATTTCAGAAGATGGATATCTAACCTGAGATGAATTAATTCAGGGACAGTAGAAAATTGTTAAGAATTCAAAATTAGAATGCGAAGTAGCTATGCCCGTGAGCTATGGCTTCTGAGAATGAGTACAATACAATAAAGGAGAAGCTGGAGATATGACTATTGGGAATTGCTGAATAACTGTCCAAAACTTAATGTCCTCCAATAATATTTAAGTTTTAGCTCATGATTCTTTAGGGTTGGCAGATCAGGTGCTTCTTGGCTTGGCTCCGTCATGAGTCTTCAATCAGATGTGAACCAAGTAGGCACGTCTGTGTCTGTAGCTGGCGTCAACTGGATCACTTTGGTTCTCTTCCCTTTGTCTTAGTTCTGTTAAGTCTCTCATATCCTTCCAACAGCCTAGCCCACCATGAAGCAGATGTGCAAGCAAGCTCAAAAGCACAAGAAATCAGGCTAAACATGCAAAGCCTTCTGAGGCCTAGACACAGAACCTGCACTTAATCACTTCTGCCATGTCCCATTAGTCCTAACAAGCTAAAAGGCCATCCCAGAGTCAGAGTATGGATGCGGAACACAAGATTCCAGGGCAAGGGGGGTGGATACATAGAAGCATTTTAATTTGTGTCAGAATAGCAATCAGTGACCACAGTCTTCCCTCTAGACCAACCACTGATGTCCTCATATGCAAAATACACTTACTGCTTTTCTAGACCCCTGGAAGTCTCTGTTTATCTAACCATGTATGCAGTCTCAAAGCCCAGGAATTCATGGTCTACCTTACTTTTGTATGTGGATCTCCTTGATAAGGAGAACTGTGAAGAAAAAAAATGAATCATCCACCCCTCACCCTCCTCTTCCAACCCACAGTAAAGCAGTGAAACAGGGAAAAACAAGAAACCAACATTAAACATCCCCATTTGTGAAGAGGATGGATAATTATTATATGATTGTCTTTTGTGTAAAAAAAACAGTGTAGACAGAAATAAATTATATTTACATCTAGAAAAAGAGAATATACCTTCTTATGATAAACTGCTCTAATTGGGGCCTCATTCAATTTCATTTGTATTGAACTGGGGCTGGTTTTTTGACATACCCAGTCTGAATGGCTTTAGTTTGTGTTGCTTCATTTGTTTCCTCGTGTTTAGATATTGGGCACAGGTCTTTTTTCTCCTGTGTGGCTTGGGGTCA
>NC_048230.1:18169251-18173067 GCF_002007445.2 Ailuropoda melanoleuca | reverse complement strand
GTTTTCATAATTTCTTAATAAAACCTCAGCATGAAATGATCATCAAAGTTTTCATACACTGTTAACAAAAATCAATCAAATCAGCAATTCTCAATTATGTGTAATTTTTTCTTTCTCCATTAAATACAGCAAGGATAGAAATATTAATAATCAGTTGAGTTATATATTTCATAATTGCATGGAAAACTTTTTCATTCCCCAAATGATTCTTGTAAGAGATGGTGTAATTGTAGGAATCTAGAATTATGAGAAATTTCTGCTACAAACTAAAATTCTAGGACCTAGCTCTGTGAACTATTACTACTACCATCTCACTTTAACCAAGATTTTGAGAAGGATTTTTTTTTTATAACAAGTTGAATTTAAAATTCAATGAGAGGAGTTAAGATGGCGGAGGAGTAGGGGACCCTTTTTTCAGCTGGTCCCCTGAGTTGAGCTCAGGTACCAGACCAGCAGGAACATCCACAGAATCAGCCTGAGATGCAGGAAGATTCATCTGGATCTCTACAAATGAACATCTCCAGCACTGAGTATTGAGGTACGAAGCGGGTAGCCGTGAAACCGCGCACAGATATCAGAAGATAAACGGAAGGGGGAGGGACCCGCCCTGTCCGGGCCCCGGGAAGCGGTAGCCACCTGCATGGGGGAGTGGGCGACCCGTGGACCCGCACCGTTGAGACAGCAGACTGAGACCATGAGCCGGGGGGTACACGCTACCACGCATCTCATGGAGCTCCGGAACCCTGGTGTGCTCACTGGATCCAGACTGAGACCGGGAGCACCGGGAGCGCACGTGGGGAGGCTGGCGGCTGGCGGGCCACCTGCACTGGGGAGTGAGCAGATCGCGGACCCGCACCCTCGAGACAGCAGACTGAGACCGTGAGCCGAGAGTACGCACCACCAAGCATCTCACGGAGCTCTGGAACTCCGGTGTGCTCACTGGATCCAGACTGAAACCGGGAGCTCTGGGAGCACACATGGGGCGGGTGGCAGCTGGCGGGCCACCTGCACGGGGGAGTGGGTGGACTTGTGGACGGCACCCGCAAGACAGCAGACTGAGACCGGGAGCTCCGGGAGCACGCGCGGGGCAGCTGGTGGCTGGCGGGGTTAGAAACACAAAGGACAGAGACGCGCTGGCCCTGGAAGTGAAGGCAGGGACACCAGGTGTGGGGCGCACATCCCAGGATGCTACAGGGTTGAGCAGCACCAACAGAAACAGAGTTAAAGTGGCCAGAACATCAGTGGAGAACGGGCCACAATCCCTCTGTTCTGTGACAGAGGCTGAATTTCAGCCGCTGCTGCTCTGACTCTCAGAAGAGGCACAGCAGACCACCAGGGAAAGCTGCCAGAGAACAAAAGCCTGGAAATACCGGCTCACAGGGTACCCATCCCCACTCCTCCTCGCAGGGGACATGGAGACTCTACCCAAACAGGGTTTCCTGAGTACCGGCACGGCAGGGCCCTCCCCCAGGAGGCAGGCTGAAAAATCAAGAAGCCCACAACCTGGGGCGCCTGAGTGGGGCAGTCATTAAGCGCCTGTCTTCGGATTAGGGCATGATCACAGTGTTCCGGAAAGGAGTCCCTCATCGGGCTTCTCCGCTGGGAGCCTGTTTCTTCCTCTCCCACTCCCCTGCTTGGGTTCCCTTTCTTGCTGACTGTCTGTCTCTCTCTCTCTCAAACAAATAAATAAAATCTTTAAAGAAGAAGTGCACATCCCTAAGATCTCTATAAAACAAGGGCGCATGGCCTGTGTCCCAGTCAATAATTTGGGCTCTGGACAACCCTGCTATCTCTCCTCATCAGAATGACAAGAAGGAGAAGTCCCCCCCCCAGCAAAGAAAAGATAATGAGTCTGTGGCCTCTGCCACAGAAATGATACATATGGATGTATCCCAATTATCAGAAATGGAATTCAGAGCAACAGTGGTCAAGATGATGAGTAGACTTGAAAAAAGTATTAATGAAAATGTTACTGAGAATATAGAATCCCTAAGGGCAGAAATGAGAGCGAATCTGACAGAAATTAAAAATTCTATGAGCCAAATGCAGTCAAAACTAGAGGCTCTGACGGCCAGGGTCACCGAGGCAGAGGAACGCGTTAGCGAATTGGAGGATGGGTTAGTAGAAGAAAAAACGAAAATAGAAGCTGGTCTTAAAAAAATCCACGCCCACGAATGTAGATTACGGGAGATTACTGACTCTATGAAACGATCCAATGTCAGAATCATCGGCATCCCTGAAGGGGTGGAGAAAAACAGAGGTCTAGAAGAGATATTTGAACAAATTGTAGCTGAAAACTTCCCTAATCTAGCAAGGGAAACAAGCATTCGTGTCCAAGAGGCAGAGAGGACCCCATCCAAGCTCAACCAGGACAAACCTACGCCACGGCATGTCATAGTGCAATTCGCAAATATTAGATCCAAGGATACAGTATTGAAAGCGGCCAGGGCAAAGAAATTTCTCACGTACCAAGGCAAAGGTATCAGGATTACGTCAGACCTGTCTACAGAGACCTGGAATGAGAGAAAGGCTTGGGGGGGCATTTTTAAAGCTCTTTCAGAGAAAAACATGCAGCCAAGGATCCTTTATCCAGCAAAGCTGTCATTCAGAATTGATGGAGAAATAAAGACGTTCCAAAATCGCCAATCATTAACCAATTTCGTAACCACGAAACCAGCCCTACAGGAGATATTAAGGGGGGCTCTATAAAGGTAAAAAGGCCCCAAGAGTGATACAGAGCAGCAAGTCACAACCGATACAAAGACTTTAAAGAGAAATGGCATCATTAAAATCATATCTGTCAATAATCTCTATCAATCTAAATGGCTTAAACTCTCCCATAAAACGCCACAGGGTTGCAGATTGGATAAAAAGACATGACCCATCCATTTGCTGTCTACAAGAGACTCATTTTGAACCCAAAGATGCATTCAGACTTAGAGTAAGGGGATGGAGTACCATCTTCCACGCAAATGGACCTCAAAAGAAAGCTGGAGTAGCAATTCTCATATCAGATAGACTGGATTTTAAACTAGAGGCCATAGAGAGAGATACAGAAGGGCACTATATTATTCTTAAAGGAAGTATTCAACAAGTGGATATGACAATTATTAATATATATGCCCCCAACAGGGGAGCAGCAAGATACACAAGCCAACTCTTAACCAAAATAAAGAGACATATAGATAAGAACACAGTAATAGTAGGGGACCTCAACACCCCACTATCAGAAATAGACAGAACACCCTGGCAAAAACTAAGCAAAGAATCAAAGGCTTTGAATGCCATACTCGACGAGTTGGACCTCATAGATATATATAGAACACTACACCCCAGAACCAAAGAATACTCATTCTATTCAAATGCCCATGGAACATTCTCAAGAATAGATCATGCTCTGGGACACAAAACAGGTCTCAGCCAATACCAAAAGATTGAAATTATCCCCTGCATATTCTCAGACCACAACGCTCTGAAATTGGAACTCAACCACAAGGAAAAACCTGGAAGAAACTCAAACACTTGGAGGCTAAGAACCATCCTGCTCAAGAATGACTCGATAA
The DNA here is from genome assembly GCF_002007445.2 of Ailuropoda melanoleuca. NCBI lineage: Eukaryota > Metazoa > Chordata > Mammalia > Carnivora > Ursidae > Ailuropoda > Ailuropoda melanoleuca. Next base: position 18,169,504 of record NC_048230.1, on the reverse strand, counting down.
ACCAGGAAATCAAAAAACAAATTAAACAATTTATGGAGACCAACGAGAATGAATACACAACGGTCCAAAACCTATGGGATACTGCAAAGGCAGTCCTAAGGGGGAAATACATAGCCATCCAAGCCTCACTCAAAAGAATAGAAAAATCTAAAATGCAGTTTCTATATTCTCACCTCAAGAAACTGGAACAGCAACAGAGGGACAGGCCTAACCCACTGACAAGGAAGGAGTTGACCAAGATTAGAGCAGAAAT
>NC_048230.1:18142066-18167905 GCF_002007445.2 Ailuropoda melanoleuca | reverse complement strand
GGGGGTGGGGGAATGGGATAGACTGGTGATGGGTGGTAAGGAGGGCACGTATTGCATGGTACACTGGGTGTTATACGCAACTAATGGAGCATCGAACTTTACATTGGAATCCGGGATGTACTGTATGGTGACTAACATAATATAATAAAAAAATCATTACAAAAATAAATAAATAAAATTCAATGAAAAGTATATTCAAACAGGTATAGACAAGGCATTTAAAATCGAATTATTTAAGAAAATAACAACAAAAAAAGTACTTCTGCCCTAACAGCCATCAAAATATAGTTTAAAGAAATACTCTTATCTACATGGTTTGGTCACTTCTTCGGGTCATTTTATTTATTTACTCTTTTGTCGTTTTATCACTTCCGCCACTCCAAAGGGAGGCATCCACATGGTTTGCCTATATTGAATTGGCCCATGCTGGTCGGTGTTATGTTGTGGTGTTTGTTCAGTGTGTTGTGCTGTTTGGCTTTGTGACAGGAGGTCTAGATATAATATACAGCTATTTGGCTCCTGGAAAGGAAGCGAATCTGTAGTGAAGTCAACACAGAGAGGGGGAGGTGGAGAGTTAAATAATTGCTGGAAAATATGGCCTGCTCCCAGTCAAACTATCTTCATGCAATGCCCTCATTATTGTTTAAAATATTTAGAATGGGATTTTCTATAATTTAAAACAAAATACCTTGCTATGTCTTATAAATAAAGTTGACATATATAAAAACTGAAGCAATATTGATGTGGTTTGAAGTGGTGGGGTTCAGAGATGATGACCAACAAAGAAGAGATGTCTTCAGTTCAAAAAGGCGGTTTAATTAAAGCACAGGGACAGGACCTGTGGGCAGAATGAGTTGCACTGGGGTCATGAGGAGTGGCCCATTATATACTTCCAAGTTGGGAGGGGCTTAGGGATAGTGTAAGTCTCTAAGGAGTTTTGGAAGCAAGGTTTCCAGGACCTTTAGGGGTGCTACCCATTGGTAGGAAAAGGTCATTTATTAACTGTCTAATAAAACCTTAGAAATGAGACCCTTGGATGTATATCTGTGGGTCATATGCTTGGGGCATGATTGCCAACGTGTATCTTAGGGGAATAGAGATAAAGGAAGTTTCCAAAGGAATTTTTATATGTTAAAGTAGACTTAAAGGGTCTTGAGGGGTTGGGCTAAGATTGCCCTTTGCCCTTAGCCAAGTATTAACATGGAGGCAGCTAAGTTCCTAGAGGAATGTCACTCTGCCTGTTTCAAGGACTTGTGAATAGGCTGTAAGTAGTAAGGAAATTTAATTTTGCTTTTGCTTTTGTTTCCTACATCAATATGGCCTCAGTGAAAGAATTGAAAAAAAAATTAAAGATGAATAGAACAGAAGAGAGTCCAGAAAACAGCCAAGGAAGACATATAAGAAAGAAACTACTTAAGAAGGTTGGGGAAAAAATTTCCAGGACTTGTGTTTTCTATTATACTAAAATATTTCATAGTAACAATTAAGGTAGAACATTGCCAGATTTATTCTATGTCAGTATAATGCTGATTTTAAGAGAAGAAAATTATGACACAGAAAAATTAACTATGGACATAACACCATTGAATTGTATGCTAAAATATTTAAAATAAAACATAAGCAAGAAAAATGCAGTAATATGTAAAAGAAAATATGTCATAACACACTAGTATTTATTTTAGGAAATTAAAGATGGTTTAAAACTTGATCTATCACTGCAATCCACTGCATTAATAAATTTAAAATTAAAAAATAAGATCACAATTAATAAATTGCTATTCTCTTGGAATTTGGGGAAAAAACTCATCAAACAAGAAAAAGAAGAAAAGTTCTTCAGTTAATAAACATAATAATGTTCAGTGTTGAGTAAACATTTATCACTGAAGAGTCTATCCAACACAATAAAAATACAACAAACAAAAAAGAGTCACTATTCCCCCTAATTCATTTATAAATTAAATTCTTTTCTAGTAAAAAAAAAATTCACTATGTTTTTATGTTTGGTAAGCTGATGCCATAATTTATTTAGAAAAGTTATGGTCAAGTTTATGAAGACTGTTTTGAGAAAAGAAAAGAAAAAAATATAGTGTAGTGGCGATCTTACCAGACATAAAGATACAAAGCATGGGGGCGGCACCTGGCTGGCTCAGTCAGTAGAGTGTGCAACCCTAGGTCTCAGGGCTGTGAGTGCAAGGCCCACATTGGGTGTAGAGATTACTTAAAAATAAAATCTTTAAGGGCACCTGGGTGGCTCAGTCCATTAAACGTCTGCTTTTGGGTCAGGTCATGATCCCAGGGTCCTGTGATCAATCCCCACATCAGGCTCCTTGCTCAGTGGGGAGGCTGCTTCTCCCTCTCCCTTTGCTGCTTTCCCTGCTTGTGCTTTCTCTCTGTCAAATAAATAAATAAAGTCTTTAAAAAAAGGTATAAAGCATGGAAACTGTACAGTAAAAGATACATATATTAGTTAAGTAAGCTAATAATATGTGTGTATAAATTACATTATAAAATAGTCATTTTAACATATTAGGAAAAAGGTTATTTAATAAATGAAGCAGGGTTCGTGGGTCATTTAAAGAAATTTGAAACACATTAAATCAAATGTATTCAACATTAAAAAAATAGATATGTAAAATTACAAAAGTAATGAAGGAAAATGGGAAACTTGACTTTTATTACCTAGAAGTATAGAAGGCTTTGTTTTTTAGCATAAGGGTGGAAGCCATAAAGAAAAATATTAGCAAATGAGTAGAAACAATTATAACTCCCATGACATTAAAAGTCTACATACAAATAAAGGTAAATGACAAATTACAAACAAGATGGATAGTAAGAAAACAAAGGTCAATTCTCCTGTATGACTAGATCCCATATAAATAAATAAAAACATGTAAATAAAGAAAAAAGTAGACTAAAATTACAAAAAAAGGGAGTTCTCAAAAAAATAATTCAAACGATTCTAAAGAAAAGACATAGATTCACAAAGTTCCTAATGAATAGGAAAATTCAAGCTAAAGAAATGACATAGCATTTGCAGCTAATGATGTTGGCAAAATAAAAAATGATTTACATTGAGTGTTAAGAATGTAGAGAATAAATAATGAATCATGGAATGCTACATCAAAAACTAAGGATATACTGTATGGTGACTAACATAATAAACAGTTATTTTAAAAAATAAAAAATAATAAAAAAATTAAAAAAAATAAGGATCTATTTTAATGCTTAGTTTGTATTCCCATAATTGGATTGAAACCTGTATGTTCAGTAAAATCATATTTTTAAGTTTCTTAATAGATAGTTGAAAACTATGAGATAAACTAAGTGACATAAATGCAGTTTTCTAATGTTTCCATTAAATTGCCCAAAATAGTGACAAAAAAAAAAAAAGAATGTAGGGAATATGATATTCTCAAACAATACTGATGGATATAGATTAGTACAAAGAATTTCAAGGTCAATTTGATGATCCTGTCAACATTTTCCTCATGAACAAATCCATTAATTTAGCAAAAGTTACAAAATGAGGGATGTTCAAGGATGTCCACTGTAGCATTACAAGCTACTGAAATCTCTCCCAATACAGGGAATAATTAAATCAGTTTTCATACAACCAAAGTGCTCTGACACTGTGAGCTAGAAAAGGAATAGCCTGTGCTCATATGAACTAAAAACAAAGAATGTATCATTTTTCATTAAAAATTAGAAATATTGGGGGTCATATGATTCCATGATTATAAAAATAATTAAATATGCAAAATATTTGAATGTGCATATTTGACACTTTAGAGGTATAAACATCAAATTGTTAATAGTCTTCCAGAGAACCAGTTCTCTGGTTAGTGGTGGGAAGAAAACGGAAAATGAACTTTTTATGTATTATAATGTCTATTTCAACATTTAAGCAATTGTACTATTTTTGTACTTCTATGATTTAAAAAAATTTTTATTTATTTGAGAGAGAGAGAGAGAGCACTCATGCAAGAGAGAGCATGAGCTGGGGAATCAGTAGTCAGAGAGGGAGAAGCAGACTTCCCACTGAGCAGGGAGCCAGACATGGGGCTCCATCCCAGGACCCCAGGTTCAGGACCTGAGAAGGCAGACACTTAACCGACTGAGCCACCCAGGTATCCCCGTACTTTTAAGATTTTTAAAAATCACACTTTTTCTAATATTCTTTTATATCATTTGTTCCAGATCTTGTAATTACTGTGTTAAATAGATGTTGTAATAAATGTATCAAGGAAACCAACTGGAGTTTTTATTTCAATAGAATTATTTGGGCAGTGTGCTTAAATTTGTAGTTATAAATTTCAAGTTTCAAATCTTTACTTTTGAGAAATATTGCCTATTAATTTCTGTATTGGTTAACTCATCAATATAGGTTCATTTTACTTTATTGCAGTATTTAACAACTGAAATTTTGATCTCATAGATGTTGTATCACTTAATTTCAAAACTGATGGTGTATGGTATATGGACTTTTTCTGTTTTGCCCTGTGTACCAGCACCTGGCCTCTAATGGACAGTAACTTCAAAATACCATAAAGTGAAATTCAGAGTTTTCTTCATGCTGTGTATCTCAGAGCCCAATTAAATATTAAAATAAAATAGAATTATATATAGATTATATATAGCTATACTATATATAGCTAGAGTAAAATTTATGTCTTTAATAAATATATATGTATTTTTAAAAAAGTAAGATCCTATTACTAAATCCAGATTGATCGGTCGACATAATCCTGGTTTTACTCCCAAACTCTTTTGGGGAAAACAAAAACCAGTAAAATTTTACCAGCATTTAATTGTGGTTAAAGAGATATGGAATAACATCTATCATCAATTACTCAGATTACATTAATTATCTTATTTTTGTTCATAAATCATTTTTAAAGTAGAGTAGGGACATGAGGTCATTAAAACACACCAATAATAAATAAAGGTTATTTATTAACCTTTTTTTCTAGACAATATTGCATACACATGTATATATATTTTTTTAATACGGGACTACCCTGTAGCTAGCTTGTGCCTTACTTAATTCAGTCATCAAATACACAAAACTGTCAACAAAGAAATGCTCTGCAGATGCCCTGAACAGGGTCATCAATGTGCACACACTACAATGATATCAGACTTTGTTTCTAGAATCACATATACTAAAATTTGGTTCATGCATCAACCATACATTAACTGGGTAACCTTAAGTGAATTACATAACCTCTTAAGCTTCAACTTGTTTATCAGGAAAATTGAACAGATAATGAATAGTATCTAGTACATAGGTTGCTCTGAAACATTAAATGAGATCATGGGGCACCTGGGTGACTCAGTCAGTTGAGCATCTGACTCCTTTTTTCATCTCAGGTCATGATCTCAGGGTCATGAGATCCAGCCCCGTGCTCAGTGGGGGGTCTGCTTCTCCCTCTCTCTTTCTGTCTGTCCCTCCCTCTGTTCATACTGTTTATCAAATAAATAAATAAAATCTTTAAAAAAAATTCTTTCTCCTTCTACCTCTGCCCCTCCCCTCAAATAAAATAAATCAACAAAATCTTTTTTTAAAAAAAAGAAAATTAAATGAGATTATGCATACAATTACCTAGCTTATGTCCTGGCATGTCATAATGGTTAAAACTCAAACTTTTTCACTCCGTTCTGTTCTCACTTTTCCTCAAATCTGATGAGTCGAAACCCTAGCAAAATGATCTTCCAAACAAAAAAAGAGAGAGGAAGGAGCGAGGGAGGGGAGGAAGAGGAAGAGAACTCTGAGTGCAATCGTCAGATTTTTGTGAGATTAACATTCACCAGAAGAACCATTATAATTTCAACATTCCAATTAGTGGTAATTTTTTTCTCATCCCACAGAATTCGTGAAGGTATTTTATCCTAACCTATAATTGTAACAAGGTAGTCTTTGAAGACCAGCAATAATAAATCCATTTTAAAACATCTTTTTATTAATACCCTCAACAAACCTGAAATGAACGAACTGAACAGCCAGTGCAGCTCATTTTACAGACGGGAAATAAAACGAGGTTCTTAGTTATCATAATTTACCTGACATGCTTTACACACTAAATCCTTAATGGTGGTGACTTAAACTTAATTCTCTTGACTACATGCCTGATCCTTTAATGCTGCTTCCTTCCATTTTCTGTTATTCACTGTCAGTATATTCAGTGACTGTTCCTTTTTCAGTTTGGCAGCACAAAATTTAGCTATTGATACATACCCAAAACAGCTTCTTCCTAGTACTGTTGTATTTTGTTTTTGTTTTTGTTTTTCCTTAGGCTATTCCAACATATATTTAAACAAGTCTAATTTTCCCAGCTCAGACTGAGGAAGAAACAAAGTGATGTCAGTCTTCTCATAAAAACATTTTCCTCTCATAAAAACATTTTCCTCTCTTCGGGTGACATGAAATCTGTTCTCGCTGTGGAACCTGAATTTGTCATGGCAATAAGAAGGGTGACAAGTGAAATAAGATGAAGATTTAAAGAGTAGGCATCCTTGCCCTTCAACAGATGACTGGATTAGGAAGCTGTGGTCCATATATACAATGGAATATTACTCAGTTATCAGAAAGAACGAGTTCTCAACATTTGCTGCAACATGGATGGCACTGGAGGAGATAATGCTAAGTGAAAGAAGTCAAGCAGAGAAAGACAATTATCATATGATTTCTCTCATCTATGGAACATAAGAACCAGGAAGATCGGTAGGGGAAGAAAGAGATAAAGAATGGGGGGTAATCAGAAGGGGGAGTGAATCATGGGAGACTATGGACTCTGAGAAACAAACTGAGGGCTTCAGAGGGGAGAGGGGTGGGGGAATGGGATAGACTGGTGATGGGTAGTAAGGAGGGCATGTATTGCATGGCGCACTGGGTGTTACACGCAACTAATGAATCATCGAATCTTGCATCAGAAACCAGGGATGTACTGTACGGTGACTAACATAATGTAATAAAATATTAAAAAAAAATAAAGAGTAGGCATCCTGGAACCGGAAAGTCCTTCTTCTCTCAAATCCATGAACCTCCAGCATNACATGTATTGCATGGCGCACTGGGTGTTACACGCAACTAATGAATCATCGAACCTTGCATCAGAAACCAGGGATGTACTGTACGGTGACTAACATAATGTAATAAAATATTAAAAAAAAAATAAAGAGTAGGCATCCTGGAACCGGAAAGTCCTTCTTCTCTCAAATCCATGAACCTCCAGCATGATGGGCATCTCGGGGTCAAAATAGCAGAGAAAGCACACTTGTAGAAATGAAGCTTACACCCAACCCCACCTCTTATTTTGTAGTAATTAGAGTAAATGTGATTTGCAGAGCTCAGAGATTGGTAACACAGGGGCACAGAACGCATGTTTTGTCTTCATCTAAGCCCTTCACATAGATTTGTAGACCACTATAACAGTAGAAAATCCTTTGAGATGTGGTTACGTTTTTATTGACGTAGTGAACTACCCAGCATCCATGATGTCCTGGCAGAGAATTGATCCCCCCTTAATGCGTTTTATAGAGTCTTGTTTCTTTTCATCACTGTGACTTACTATAGTCTATCTTGAAAGGTAAATATGTACTAGGACACATTCTTTCTCATAAAAAAAAATGGGTTAACAATTCTGAAAGCTTCTTTCTTCCGTATACATTTCACTAAATACGTGTATAATGGCTGAAGGCAAGATGCAACTTTTGTGCAACTGCTAGATGGATAAAAATTTGAAGTGGCAATGTTAGATATTTAAAATAAAAACTGATTAGGTCTACCTACATTTATAAGCCATTCTCACCAGTATGTATGTAAACAGACAAAGAGACAATTGTCCTAATATTCTTCTCTACCATTAATTCTTGAATTTCCCATATACCGATTTGAAAAATCTAGCAGGCACCATTCAGCATATCTTCCTTTACTTTCTCTCTTATATATCACTATGTACTTAGTTCTCTTTTAGTAATGAAAATATTTTTTCTTTATTTTAATAGAGCATATCTGGATGACCAACTTAATCAACTCTTTAAAANACTTTATCAACTCTTTAAAAACCCAAAAATAAAAGTTAAAGTATCTACTATGTATCTGAATATATTTGCATATAGACCACTTGCTAAGCTTGGTCCATCCATACATTAAAATTTGGCAAATTACCCACCTTTAAATGAGGATTAAAAAAAGGTAGGATCAATTAAAAAACTGTATTCTGCTTCCTCTGAATTTGTGTAAAAACAATAAGCAACCACAGCCAGCTCTTTGGAAATCTGTTCCATTTTTATCCAATCAGTTACATTTCCAAATCTGAATGCCTGACAAATGCCTTCTAAAAGGGTATAACATTTCCCCTTATTTTGCTTTGCCCAATTGCACACAACTTTTTTAACCTCCCTATTCATAGGCTTCATTCAAAATGGTGTTTTTTTTTTTAATTCATTTGTTTTTGACTGATTTTCTTCACTGAAGGCTACAAGTCCTTGTCTAAAGGGTCGGTTTCCACACTGACATCTAAAGTACCTAATCTATAGTCAATCAGAGAAGCAAGTTAGTACTGAGATGACCCAATAAATACACCCCAGATCAAACACTACCCATCCTCTGGCTCACAAAGCTAGCTCCTGTGTAGCCAAAAAAAAATTTTTTTTTATTATAATAATATTTTTTATTATATTATGTTAGTCACCATACAGTACATCCATGGTTTTTGATGTAAAGTTAGATGATTCATTAGTTGCGTATAACACCCAGTGCACCATGCAATACGTGCCCTCCTTAACTACCCATCCCCAGCCTATCCCATTCCCCCACTGTCCTCCCCTCTGAAGCCCTCAGTTTGTTTCTCAGAGTCCATAGTTTCTCATGCTTCATTCCCCCTTCTGATTACCCTCTCAATTTCTAAAAAAAAAAAAAAAAAAAGGCTTGTCTGTGATTGGAGCCTTGCATTAGGCATCTTGGGGAACAGTCAGATCTATGAATGATATGTAGATTTAAAATTAACAGATATCCATTCTATGCAGTTCACTTTTAGAGTATCAAGTAATGTCAGCAATAGCTTCACAAACCCACTTTGAAAGGTCTCTGCATAATCTTGACTTTGAAAGGTCTCTGCATAATCTTGCCTCTGACTGTAACAGGAGCCAATAGGCCTGCCTGCTTTCAATATTCCTAGGAACATTCCCTTCTGAATGTTGGCACTTTGCACTATAAGCTGTATATTTGAAATTTAAACGCAGTTTTCTGTGCTTCTAATTCTATTTCAAGTGTGTTTTCTATTTTTCTGGTAGATGATAAGCACATGAGGATGAGGATAACGATGGTGATGGTGATGACTGACAAGAAAAGTTACTTTTCCTTAGCTTATAGTAGTTTATCAACTTGTTATTTATATGTATTTTTGCTAACTGCCCCTGCAAGGCAGGCATTAATATATTCATTTTAAAAATGAGTAACCTAATTTCAGAGTTAGAGAGACTTTGCTCAAAATCAAGCTAACAAGCTCCAAGTTCAAGCTTTTGATACTATATCATGATTCCTTTTGTATCTTTGGGAAGCCTCAGATTGCAAAACCATGTCTCTTGAAGACAATGATGTTCACAATATGGAGTAGAGATCTACCAAGTGTCCATGTGTGCCTAACACTGTCTAAGTAGATGGGGAGTATGCATGACATATTAGATATAATCATTACCTTTTTGTGAGTTAAATGAAGATGATCCTTCTTTGGGAACAAATTAGAGGACACCTGAGAGCAACATGTTATGAAAACACAGATCATATTTAGAGAGTTCAGTTATTAAACCTTATACCCTTGAGGACAGGGATGAAGCCTAAATCATCTTCTTGTTGCACAGACTGTAGCAGTTTATTTACAAAGGTTTATTGTATGAATGTTTATTGAATGAATGAGTGAATGAAGGCTGGCCTTTAATGTCATTGTGTACTACTGTTTGATTCTTACTCCAATTGGTGCCCCAATTCTGACAACAGTGTCTTCTCAATCTCTTTTGAATGTGTTCCTTTCCTATTTCTTCTATCCATTATAGACTCACACAGAACAAGCAAACTATCAAATAAACAGCAACAAACAACTCAAGTAGCTTCCACCAATAAACAACATCAACTCCAAATTATTACTCAAGAATTCACATCAACCAAATAGGACTCATGTCACCTTCTTTCTTTTTCTCTGATCAGGCCAACCTGTGATTGTGTTTTATAAATTCCCGTAATTTTAATCTTCACACTGTTTTTGAATCTTTGAATCAGTTGCCTGGAGTTTTAAATTTGTAGATTTGACAGAACATCCGAACTTCTGGCTTGCTTTTGAAAAATTAGAAGATGTTGCTGCACTGAATCCTGCTTTTTAGGGTAAAATGGAGTTCCTACAGTCTTGCTTAGATGGAGTATGCACCCTCCAATACATCCTTATTTCCACTATTCACTTTATCTCTGCCTCACTGAGGCCAAAAGTCACATCCGCCCTGAGGCGAAAATAAAATATTTCCTTCACCGGACACACTCACTTGAGTCTGTGGCAGCTGCTCCCTATAGTTGATCCTCTGCAACTTCCAGTTGGTCCTGGCATTATTTCCTGCTTCTGGGCTGGCACACATTCCTTCCAGCATCTTAGATCTGTGGCTTTAGGCAAATTAACGTTGTTGAGCTTCAGCCTCTGACTGTAACAGGAGCCAATAGGCCTGCCTGCTTTCAATATTCCTACGAACACTAAATGAGGTGTTTCTCATCAGGTGCTGAGGACTTTGCTGGACACTTAATAAACCCTGGATGCACACTAACTTACTTTGATGATGATAATGATGATGATGCTAACAATTCCTACTTCTTCCATAGCCACATGTAAAAATCAATCGACATGGGAATTTCCCACCATTCTCATTGCAAAGTGGAGTCAAAGTAATCTGGGGTAAGAATGGAGGCATAAAAAGGGAAACAAGTTCCACTGAAATCACCTCTGAATTTCCAAATATAAGATAATAGATATAGAAGACCATTTAGAGATAAAAGCTGAGGGGAAATGTTGTCTTGACCTTTATACAGACAGATAATGAAAAGGAGTGGACCAGAAACAGGTGCAGGGAAAGGAGCCAGGCTTATATACTGGGGCAGCATGGGCTCTGTGTTATAGAACTGTATTGATAAGGACTCAGGGATGAGGGGTGCCTGGGTGGCTCAGTCATTAAGCGTCTGCCTTCAGCTCAGGTCATGATCCCAGCGTTCTGGGATCGAGCCCCATATCGGGCTCCCTGCTCAGCGGGAAGCCTGCTTCTCCCTCTCCCACTCCCCCTGCTTGTGTTCCCTCTCTCTCTGCCTCTCTCCCTGTCAAATAAATAAATAAAATCTTAAAATAAAAGAAGACGTCAGAGATGACAGAACACTGCCTGCACTTCTTAGAAAGGCTTCCAATGACTGTAGTCAGGATAACAGAGAAATAAAGCTAAAGGCTCAGCTCCCAGTAGAGTGTACGCTTACAGGCAAGGAAGGCTAACTTCTCTAACCCCACATGCATCCTTCAGCTGCTTGCATTTACAGGAATTCATTTAGCACATAATAATAATAGCTAGCATTTATTAAGAGCTTCCTATGGACCCATTCTAAGCCTATTATGTGTATTGACCCTTTAGTTTCCACAATCCTACGAGTCATACCAAAGAAATACAATCAATTGTGATGCGGGGAGTGAGGGAGGCTTCGGTCTTGGAGCTTGACGGCTGGGATGGAGGCAGAGATTGATGGCTAAGAGTCAGTGATAATCAAAATATATTTGTTAGTTACAATGGACAGGTTCTGATATTTTATCTGATGTTAGGAGAGTGGTGGTAAGGGAGGTAAGGGAGCCAAATATGATCCTAAGGTTTTTAGTTAGGATAGTGATGGGTGTAAATGTCATCATGGAATAGAGTGAATTCAGGAGAAAAAACAGGGTTGTGGAAATAGGACATGAATTCAGATATGAGCACACGGAGTTATGGACAATGAAATGCAGATGTCCTGTATTGCTTTGACGGGTTGATTTCTGATATAAGGTATAGATGGTTTCTCAGTACAAATGTTGGTTTCCAGTTGTTTCAGCACATTCTACAGACCACCAGACTTCTCATGGTGACCTTGGGCAAGTTATGTGATTACAAAATGGTGATTATAATGCCTGCCAAAAGGCTCTTTAAAGAACAAACGGGCACTGTGGTGGCTCAGAAAAATGTGACTTCATCAGTGTGATTATTTTTAAAAATCATGAAATAGATACATTATAAAACAATCAGCTCCTAATAGGTATTAGAAAACACTGCTGAATGTATACAGAACACACCCTGGGTATTTTACAGTGTGGGTTCAAGGCACAAATATTTAATATTATTCCTAACATTTTAATTAATGAAGCCCTATTTTCTCAGCCTTCATTGATTATTAAAATCACCCAGAGACTTTTCTCTAAGCCCAGCCCCTGCCCCAGATTTTTTAAACTAAAATCTCTGGGAATGATTGAATGTGGGGTCACTGTTACGAACCACTGGCACAGCCCATACCGTTAGCCTGGTTGGGATCACTTAAAAAAAAAAAGCCATTAATGAAGTTGCTTATACTGCTTTTCTTTATTAGTGATAGGGCTTTGATTAATTTGTATCCCAAGATTTGTAGCAAGTGATTTTCTGTTTTTCAGGCTTCCTTCTAGAGAACAGAATAATTCTTTAGAAAAAAAGTAATGCTTAGCCTTATGATATTTGAATCTGACTTCTATTTCCAGGCCTACTTTTCTAATTTTAAAGAGACATAGAACTTCATTTCTGTCTAATGTGGAATGTCCTTAAAATGCACTCCCTTTTCATCTTTGCCCCATCACTTCGAATAAAATGCCGATGCAGGAAAATAACTTCCCAGAAAGACAGTGAAGGGACTGTATCCAGTGTACGATTTCTTTGACAAAGCAGATTAAAGACTCTTTTTAGGCTTAGAAGACTGTGGAGAAAAGAAGTATATTGGCCTTTCATTGATTCCCAACCACTTTGTCACCTCTAGCCCAGATTCTCATTCCACTCTAGTTTGTAAACATACAAAATATTTTAAATAATTTTTGTATAACCTTACAGAAACAAAGATTTCTTGATATGCAGTTTTTACAAATTTCATGATCGTGTGTCTTTGCATAATATCCACTGTGGACCCTGTCCTACTTTCGTAACATAGAACAGGGCTGAATTTACATATTTGACATATATCCGATATTACTATATTGTCATTTGATGAAAATATTTAATGTATCACAATTCTCTTTCCGCCCCCCCCAGCTTTACTGAGATATAATTGACATATAACAATGTGTAAGTTCAAGGTATGCAATGTGATGATTTGGTACATATAGTTACAGTGAAATGTTTACCACAATAAGGTTACTCAAGATATCCTTTACAGTAAAGATCTACTCTCATAGCAATTCTGAACTGTACAATAGGGCATTGTTCACTAGAGTCAGCATACGCTGCATTAGGTCTCTGGAACTTATTCATGTTACAACGAAGAGTCTATACCCTTTGACTAATGTCTCTACGTTTACTCTATCCCAGTGCCGCATAACCATCAATCTGTTCTCTGCTTCTATGACATTGTTGTTTTTAGATACCACATATAAGTGAGATCAGACAGTGTTTCTCTTTGTCTTTCTAATTTATTTCACTAAGCATAATGCCCTCAAGGTTTATTCATGTTGTCACAAATGGCAGCATTTCCTTTTTTTTAATGTCTGCATAATATTCCATTATAGAAATACACCATATCTTTATCTATTCATCTGTTGACTGAAACTTAGTTGTTTCGAAGTCTTGGCTATTGTGAATTATGCTTCAATGAACATGGGGGTGCAGATATCTCTATAAGATCCTAATTTCATTTCTTTTCAGAGCTGGGATTGCTGAAGCATTTGATATGTCTGTTTTTAATTTTTTGAGAAACCTCCATACTGTTTTCCACAGTGGCTTCTTCTATATATATTCCTTCCAATAGTGCACTAGGGTTCTCTTTTCTCCACATCTTCGCCAGCATTTATTTCTTGTCCTTTTTTTTTAACTAAGTTTTAAATTTTAAATCTAGTATCATCAACACACAGTGTTATATTAATTTCAGTTATACAATACAGTGATTCAACAATTTCATACATCACGCAGTGCTTATCGTAAGTGTACTCTTAATCCCCCACCTAGCTCACCCATCCCCCTGCCACCTCCTCTCTGGTAACCACCAGCTTGTTCTCTAGAGGGAAGAGTCTGTTTCTCAGTTTGTCTCTCTCTCCCTCTTTTTTCCTTCCTTTGCTCATTTGTTTCTTAAGTTCCACATATGAGTGAAATCGTATGGTATTTGTCTTTCTCTGACTGACTTATTTCACTTAGCATTATAGTCTCTAGCTCCATCCATAGCATTGCAAATGGCGGGATTTCAGTCTCTTTACGGCTGAATAATACTGAATAATATTCCATTGTATATATGTACCATATCTTCTTTACCCATTCAGCTATCAGTGGACACTTGGGCTGCTTCCGTAATTTGGCTATTGTAAATAATGCTATAAACATAGGGGTGCACATAACCCTTTGGATTAGTGTTCTTGTATCCTTTGGGTAAATAGCCAGCAGTGCAATGACTGGATTGTAGGGTAGTTCTATTTTTAACTTTTTGAGGAAACTCCATACTGTTTTCTCTAGTGGCTTTACCAATATATATCCCCTCCAACAGTGCACTAGGCTTCCTTTTTTTCCCACATCCTTACCAGCATTTGTTGTCTCTTGTCTTTTTGATAGTAAGAATTTTAGATGATATCTCACTATGGTTTTGATTTGGATTTCACTGGTGATTAGTGATGTTGAGCACCTTTTCAGGTACTTGTCAGCCATTGTGTATCTTTGGAAAAATGTCTATTCACATTCTTTGCCCATTTTTAATTGGATTATTGGTGGGGTTTTTTTTGTTTTTGTTTTTGTTTTTGTTTTGCTATTAAGTTACATGAATTGCTTATATATTTTGTAGATTAACTCCGAGGCTACAGGGTCTCATTACTGCTGCATGGGAGTGTAGGCTAGGGAGTCCACTGCAGGTACATAACTGGAGGGGCTAAGCTGCTGGTGATCCTGGGGATGTAGGCTGTAACAGGAGACAGGGTCAGATCTGGGCCCATAAGCAACCTCCTGGGTGCTTGCCATCAAAGTGCACTCCTGTGGCTACAGAGTCTTGCCATAGGTGTGGGCATGGCATGGAAACCAGTGATGGGAGTCAAGCAAGCGGGGTGCAGGTGCACAGCTGGAGGGGCTAGTCCTGAGCACACAAATGGCGATGGGGGTCAGTGTGGGGGTCTAGGTTGGGATCTTGCACTTAAGCAGCTGCAGAGGTTGGGGCTGGCTGTCCAATGAGGATCCTGGGCTCCAGTGGGACATGGACAAGAGGGACGAGGGAGGGAGCTGGGAGGGACTCAGGTGACTGGCATCTGTGAATGTGAAAACCTGAAGGGTGAAAACTGCTAAAATCTGCAGAGGGTCCTCGGCAGCTGTGCTGGCCTTTGCTTTTTTCAGTGGTGAGAGCTGCTGGGGTTTTCTGCAGAGCAGGTCATTGGGAACTGGGGTCACTTTCACTGAATGGCTGGTACTAGTTGCCTCTACACTACATCCTTGTTCTTAGCCATGTCTATAAGTCTAGGTTTTGCAGGTCTCTGGGTAGCATGAACCAAAATGACCCTTTGTGTAACGTCCCAAAAGGTTGGGCTAGCTGCTCATTCACTCCAGTGAAGGGAACTCTTTCTGGCTAAGGAGTTCCCTCGTGGTGCCAAGCAGTGACAGTCTGGAGGATGGGTTAAGTAGTTAAAGTGGAACTGTTCTTCCTTCCCTTTTTGTGAAGTTATTCTCTGGTTTCTTCTGCCACTGTGCTGCTGAAGCTTCTCAGGTGGACTCCTGAGCTCTCCCAAAACTGTTTTCATTTGTGGATAGCTAATTATTGATCTCTGTGGGGACCAAACTGGCTGGGGTGTCCTTCACCATGGTCTAGGTGACATTACCCCTTGAGAATTTCAGGAATCACAATTCTAATATTTTATGATGTTATAGATTTTGAAAAGATCAGACATTTTAACTTTTTTTCTAAGATTTTCCATGGACCTTGAGTGATGAATGTAAGGATAAGCCAGGTGAGAGTGGAATCAGTATCCACGTAGTGATTCTCCACCATGGCTGTGTGTTAGAATCACTTCTCACCACCCATGCCAACATAGAAGAGCTTTTAAATTTACCATAACTTAAGCCCCACCCTAAATTAAACATGCCTGGGATGAGTCTCAGGCAACAATTTGTTTTATAAACTCTCGACAGTTGACTCTGTATGTATTAGGTTTGAGAATCCTTGAGTTAGATCAATGTGTGTGCTGGTAATAGAGGAAGAAGTGGGGATAAACAGCAAAACAGCTGGCATGGGGGCAGGTGCATAAGCACTGAAATATCAGGTGAGCAAATGAAGACCAGAATCCAAGAGGCATAATTGTAGCATAAAAAATTCAATGAGGATTCAATAGACTGGTAAGGTCTATAGATACCAACGGAAATGCACAGCAGATCAAGAGGATGAGAGAATTTGATTCTAAAGTTGAAGCATGGAGAACCCCAGGAAGTAAAGAGTCATTGACAAAATTATGGAGGACAGTCCTATTTCACAGGCGAAATGGACAAGCTTCCACACAATGGAAATCTCTAGGGTTCAGAAGGTTGGCTGATGGCTAATCACAGCGAAATAATTTATAAAAGATCCTTTTAAAAGACTATCAAGTTAGAGGTTAGAAATCAGTCCTTTAAGCATGGATTGAAATCTTATTTGGAGTAAAGATGCCATTGATTTGCTAGAACTTTGAATAATTTGCTACATTAAATACTACAGCACTGAAATCAAACAGTTAAAACCATCTGTATTAAGCCGTTAGTGCCTTAAAATAGTGAGTTTTAATAGAAGCAACTTATAAGGGGACTATATTGGTTCTTCCATACATTTCTTTAAGATTTCAGAGGTGTAGCACTCCCAAAATCTTTCACCTCTTTCAATATATTTTGTTCTTCATTTAAAACTGGAAGAGTCATTGGGAATTTAAAAAATAATAATAAAGATAAAATGATAGAAATACTCTTAAAGTATGAGAACAAGTTTCCTACAAGTGAGCACGTGGGCTTGTGACCTGTGAGGTCAAACCCTCTGTACTAAAGATCACCTCATCTCATTGTGAACCTTTTTAACTTAAGTCACTCTGCACACCGGTAGTAGATTTTGATGCTATACAAACCATAGCTGTTGATAAATGTGAACTTAATCAAATATTGTTCAATTTCTTCAATTTAATGACTTTGCTCTTCAGCCAACTGTTTAACTGTTCAAAGAGTAAATACATAAAATCTGACAATTTAAAAAACAGAGAAGAAAAATAAATCCAACATTAGTCTACCACCCCGAGATATTTTGGTATGTTTCTATTGAGTCTATTTTCTGTGATTTTGCACATAATTGAAACCATGCTCCACAATTTTAATTCTTGCTTTTTTCACATAATGTTACTTTTTACCCTAATGTTTTCATAACCAGCATTCTAATCACTATACAATATCCCATTGTTCGTTCACCTATTGCTGGGCATTTAAGTTCACTTTCTATTAAAGCATTAACTCCTCACATATCTTTTATATTAATCCAGAATGTTTATAATCAAATATTATACCAACACAAATAACAATTTTTAAAAGCACTGTAATGAACATCTTCAGATCATCTTTAGAATACTACTTGCTAAAAATGTCTCAGGAGAGTCCGAGGTGGGGGAAGGGGGACAGGGAGGGAGACAGAACGTGCACTATGATTTAAGAGTCTAAATCTCAGTTCTCATGAAAAATTCTAGATATTTGTACAGCTCCCACAGTTTAGTATTTCCAGGAATCGCCAAGGGATGACAAAGGTGAGTCGGCAAATCAACCAAGCTGTTGTATACTGTTGTAGAGCCCATAGCCATTGAAGCTGATGTGGTCGCAGCCACTGTCAATCACCTTCGGGCTAGCAGGACTAGAGCTCTGTTTTCTGGCTGACTTGGGTTATACAGGAATTTACAGTCAGTAAAACATGCTCTGGAAACTTACAGTGTCAGGTCTGCTAGACAATATATTTTGAAATAAGAGGGGTAGTCTCTCTTCCTGTGTGTTAAGCTCAATTATTGAAAAGATCCCAAGGCCAGGTGGCTTGGGTTCTGGGATGCTACAGGTTCATTGAGTTCTCATTGTAGCTATCACAGTGTGAAAAAAAAATTAATTATTGTTTAAGAGCCACAGGTAAATCTGGCTCATAAAGCTAGACTGATTATTTCAAGATAGATGTATTTCCCAGAAACCTTGTTAACTCTTCTAGAATTCTGGCTTCTAACTATTGTTTACATTTACAATGAATGTCTACACTTGTATATGTATTTGAAGATTCACCCTACACATTATTAAACCATTTTCTTCAAGATCCATGCCCTAATTTAACCCTCATGGAGGAGAGGAGGAATAAAAGCAAAGAAAATTAAGACTAAAGAAAGTATATTAAGAGAATATTAAGAGAACTAAGAGGGTTTCTTCCTAAGTCTTTGAACATAACTAATTTTATTCATTCAACTTAGACTTTTTCAATAAAAAATGGAGCATGATATTCCAAATAGGGAAGCCGATATGAAAGAATTCATAGAGAAAACACAATGTAGAAATCAGAGCTTTAATGATTTTCTCTTACTACTTTGGCATCAGTACCCTTTAATATCATGGTCTGAAAATGCCCTTGGAGTTGATTCTGATTTATAACAATACTTCCATTGCTCTTATTGGAGTGGGAGTCGAGGTCAGGATGACTTCAGTGACAGGACTATTGCATTAAAATATTTTTTTTCCTTATTTTGAATTATTCCTATAAGATAGATTGCCAAATGTGAATCTAGGCCATTGACTGTTAACTGATCAAATGCCAGTGTTCTAATGTTATTTGGCTTACCCCTTTATTTGATGCTCCAATATTTTGTTGTATGTATTTATTTGTCTGTGTATTTCTAAACCACCTATATGGTTTTTCTATGCCATCTTCTCTATGCAACTAGACTTTGTGCCTATTAAATAGCTATGCTATTCTTTTTCATGTTCTAATGTGACCGAATGCCGCTCATAGAATTCTAACATTATATCTTACAGAAATTCTTACATCAGTATTTCTCAGATGTCTCTAATAAATTTCTGTTAATATCAGAATACACTGGCAGGAAAGCTAAGAGTTTGAAGAGACTGTCGGAAATTGCTATCACATTCTTCTTTGTACTTTATTTTATATTATTTATCATTTAAAGTTTTCCTTTAGTATAAAAATAATTGTTTTTAAGGCATTTGTGTGTGTCTTCCTTTACTGAAATGAGTTAAATTTGATGCTCCAATTGGATTTATCAGGGTCTACTACGGCTGTTCATTCCTCAGTATTCAGTTGCATTTTTACATTTATGTTGAAGTGGTGAGTTGTTGGCTACGATGTCTTTCTTATATAGTCTTTTGTCCCAGATAATCTAGCTTGTTGTGGGTTGTCAGTAAAATTAATTGAGAAGGAGAAGAAGAAGGANCGAAATGGACAAGCTTCCACACAATGGAAATCTCTAGGGTTCAGAAGGTTGGCTGATGGCTAATCACAGCGAAATAATTTATAAAAGATCCTTTTAAAAGACTATCAAGTTAGAGGTTAGAAATCAGTCCTTTAAGCATGGATTGAAATCTTATTTGGAGTAAAGATGCCATTGATTTGCTAGAACTTTGAATAATTTGCTACATTAAATACTACAGCACTGAAATCAAACAGTTAAAACCATCTGTATTAAGCCGTTAGTGCCTTAAAATAGTGAGTTTTAATAGAAGCAACTTATAAGGGGACTATATTGGTTCTTCCATACATTTCTTTAAGATTTCAGAGGTGTAGCACTCCCAAAATCTTTCACCTCTTTCAATATATTTTGTTCTTCATTTAAAACTGGAAGAGTCATTGGGAATTTAAAAAATAATAATAAAGATAAAATGATAGAAATACTCTTAAAGTATGAGAACAAGTTTCCTACAAGTGAGCACGTGGGCTTGTGACCTGTGAGGTCAAACCCTCTGTACTAAAGATCACCTCATCTCATTGTGAACCTTTTTAACTTAAGTCACTCTGCACACCGGTAGTAGATTTTGATGCTATACAAACCATAGCTGTTGATAAATGTGAACTTAATCAAATATTGTTCAATTTCTTCAATTTAATGACTTTGCTCTTCAGCCAACTGTTTAACTGTTCAAAGAGTAAATACATAAAATCTGACAATTTAAAAAACAGAGAAGAAAAATAAATCCAACATTAGTCTACCACCCCGAGATATTTTGGTATGTTTCTATTGAGTCTATTTTCTGTGATTTTGCACATAATTGAAACCATGCTCCACAATTTTAATTCTTGCTTTTTTCACATAATGTTACTTTTTACCCTAATGTTTTCATAACCAGCATTCTAATCACTATACAATATCCCATTGTTCGTTCACCTATTGCTGGGCATTTAAGTTCACTTTCTATTAAAGCATTAACTCCTCACATATCTTTTATATTAATCCAGAATGTTTATAATCAAATATTATACCAACACAAATAACAATTTTTAAAAGCACTGTAATGAACATCTTCAGATCATCTTTAGAATACTACTTGCTAAAAATGTCTCAGGAGAGTCCGAGGTGGGGGAAGGGGGACAGGGAGGGAGACAGAACGTGCACTATGATTTAAGAGTCTAAATCTCAGTTCTCATGAAAAATTCTAGATATTTGTACAGCTCCCACAGTTTAGTATTTCCAGGAATCGCCAAGGGATGACAAAGGTGAGTCGGCAAATCAACCAAGCTGTTGTATACTGTTGTAGAGCCCATAGCCATTGAAGCTGATGTGGTCGCAGCCACTGCCAATCACCTTTGGGCTAGCAGGACTAGAGCTCTGTTTTCTGGCTGACTTGGGTTATACAGGAATTTACAGTCAGTAAAACATGCTCTGGAAACTTACAGTGTCAGGTCTGCTAGACAATATATTTTGAAATAAGAGGGGTAGTCTCTCTTCCTGTGTGTTAAGCTCAATTATTGAAAAGATCCCAAGGCCAGGTGGCTTGGGTTCTGGGATGCTACAGGTTCATTGAGTTCTCATTGTAGCTATCACAGTGTGAAAAAAAAATTAATTATTGTTTAAGAGCCACAGGTAAATCTGGCTCATAAAGCTAGACTGATTATTTCAAGATAGATGTATTTCCCAGAAACCTTGTTAACTCTTCTAGAATTCTGGCTTCTAACTATTGTTTACATTTACAATGAATGTCTACACTTGTATATGTATTTGAAGATTCACCCTACACATTATTAAACCATTTTCTTCAAGATCCATGCCCTAATTTAATCCTCATGGAGGAGAGGAGGAATAAAAGCAAAGAAAATTAAGACTAAAGAAAGTATATTAAGAGAATATTAAGAGAACTAAGAGGGTTTCTTCCTAAGTCTTTGAACATAACTAATTTTATTAATTCAACTTAGACTTTTTCAATAAAAAATGGAGCATGATATTCCAAATAGGGAAGCCGATATGAAAGAATTCATAGAGAAAACACAATGTAGAAATCAGAGCTTTAATGATTTTCTCTTACTACTTTGGCATCAGTACCCTTTAATATCATGGTCCGAAAATGCCCTTGGAGTTGATTCTGATTTATAACAATACTTCCATTGCTCTTATTGGAGTGGGAGTCGAGGTCAGGATGACTTCAGTGACAGGACTATTGCATTAAAATATTTTTTTCCTTATTTTGAATTATTCCTATAAGATAGATTGCCAAATGTGAATCTAGGCCATTGACTGTTAACTGATCAAATGCCAGTGTTCTAATGTTATTTGGCTTACCCCTTTATTTGATGCTCCAATATTTTGTTGTATGTATTTATTTGTCTGTGTATTTCTAAACCACCTATATGGTTTTTCTATGCCATCTTCTCTATGCAACTAGACTTTGTGCCTATTAAATAGCTATGCTATTCTTTTTCATGTTCTAATGTGACCGAATGCCGCTCATAGAATTCTAACATTATATCTTACAGAAATTCTTACATCAGTATTTCTCAGATGTCTCTAATAAATTTCTGTTAATATCAGAATACACTGGCAGGAAAGCTAAGAGTTGGAGAGACTGTCGGAAATTGCTATCACATTCTTCTTTGTACTTTATTTTATATTATTTATCATTTAAAGTTTTCCTTTAGTATAAAAATAATTGTTTTTAAGGCATTTGTGTGTGTCTTCCTTTACTGAAATGAGTTAAATTTGATGCTCCAATTGGATTTATCAGGGTCTACTACGGCTGTTCATTCCTCAGTATTCAGTTGCATTTTTACATTTATGTTGAAGTGGTGAGTTGTTGGCTACGATGTCTTTCTTATATAGTCTTTTGTCCCAGATAATCTAGCTTGTTGTGGGTTGTCAGTAAAATTAATTGAGAAGGAGAAGAAGAAGGAGATAATAAGAAGGAAGAAAACACAAAGAGGAGGAAGAAAAGCAGGAGAAGGAGAACAAAGAAACATCCCTATAATCTTTGATTTTCTCCATTCCAAGTTCAGAACACCTGTGCTATTGTTTAGCTTGTGCAAACAGCTCTAGAATAACCTCTGATGATTTGCATTAAAACCGAAATACTCTTTAATAGTTTAATTTAACAAGTAAGCATTTAATTTACATTTATTAAGATAGTTTATATGTCAATTCAGAGAAATGGGGTACCAACAATATTATAAGACCAATCTAACTGATTCGTGATTATATCAATTGCAATTAATCATTGCACTAAAAATGAAGAAAACAAAAAGAAATAGAAGTTATCTTGTCTGCAAATGCCTATTTGTCCTGGTATACATCCTGGGGATCTCATAATATCTTTAAGACAAAATAATTTTCAGGTATCTTAATTTCTTCTTGTGTTTTCTCTATGAAAGGAAGACCTTTTCCACTGCCACACAGACTTACAAAGACCATTAAGATTTAGTGGTTTGGAACCCTGCCCCTTTTGCTGAATAAAGTTGCTTTCTAATGACTTTGAACTTCAGGGCTGAAACACACACTCCATCCAGGATTTGCATGGGAGTTGAGGCTCATTAGTGCCTTAAACAGGGTCTGGAGGCTCTTCAAGGACTCAAAGACTGAAGGATCTACAAATACCTGGAGATGAAAACAAAAGAGAACAAGATAACCTAGTAATGGAAGAGGATGGTAAATTCTGAGTTTTTGCAACTGATGAAAACTACAAGTGGATTGCTTACAATATTACAAATGGATGAAGCACTGGCTGCAAGCTGCCTGGCAAGGCTAAACACCAATGCTGTGCCTTGAGGATGTCACTGGGGGTGGTAGTAACCAAGCATGAAATCTGAATCTAAAGTGGAGAGTTGCTCTTGTGAGAGGCATCTCTGAACCCACTTGGAAATGTGGCTTATTACAAAGTGAAAGTCATCTGTTGTTATTAGCAATGATAGAAGGAATACGCCCCATGCATAAGGAACAGACTTTTCCCCTAGGTTTCTGGAACCAGATAATTGGAGATTTCTTATGTGTATTTGGGGAGACAGAAGGTTCCTACAGAGAGATTGGCACTCTTGTTTACACGGATGAATGGGGGCTCTGAGAAAGCTTAATTTATTCTATAAAAGTAAAACAAGTGACATTTTCTTTTCCTGGAGTATTCTGGAGAAGATTCATAGTCACTACACTTGTCTTGAATCATACATGGCACATGAAATCTAGAAGAGGATTGAAAGGATTAAAAAAATCATTTCTCAAAGAAATTATGAGAAACATTGGCAGTTCCTTCTATATCAATCTAGTATCCAAACATCACAGTAGATTCCCAATCTCTCCACAATGAAAAATAGTTGTCAATCATTAAGGTAACCGTCTAGAACTGCAATAAGCACACAAAGATTGCTTCTTTTCAGTTCATTTTAAAATAATTCATCTATGAAAAGTGTACTCTAATATCTTGTAATCTTTTTGCAATATTGAAGTTGTTAATCCTTTTATTGTATCAGTTTCCAAATCATCATTATATCTCCTCTCCTATGTTTTTGTCTATTTTGTTTCTGTAATCCAAATAGTACCTGAAAATATGTAGAAAAATAAAGTATTTTCTTTCCAAATTGCTCTTTTCACATCAGCAAACCCTATTACAGTCACATATTTTAGACGTCCCACTCTGGCTTAGCAAAGGTGTCCTGGTGCCCTGTGCTCAGGCTACTCTCTGGGATGACATCTCCACTGGAAACTGACATACTGAGACAGAAGATAATGCATGGTTTTTGTTGTAATGTTTCTAATTTCAGTTTTATTTTTTTTAAAAGGGTTGTTATGATAGGCAAGTAATAAAGTGCCAGTTTCTCTTTTTATTTAATAAAAGTAAGTATAGTTGGAGGATTGGAGTTGTGGTACAACACTATTATGTGATCTTCATGAATTTCCATAGTACTGAAGGAAATCTTGTATGCTACGGTATTTAATAATAAAGATCAATATTCGAGCCTATTTGATATTGCAAAGCTTCTTATAGGAAATGTATTTGCCCAGCCCATCTTACAGGATTCTATCACATGCTTACAAAATTTTCTTCATGTTCCTGATGTTTTAAAAGACATTACTAACTAATACCACTATAAAAAAAAATACTGGAGAAAAGGAAAAAATTCTAGTAGTTGTGCTTATTGAAATTAAGATGCTTGATATTCTGAATACGTAGGTCTTTATCTATTGAATTTTTAAAAAATATCTTCTTTTTTTTTTTAAAAAGATTTGATTTATTTATTTGACAGAGATAGAGACGGCCAGCGAGAGAGGGAACACAAGCAGGGGGAGTGGGAGAGGAAGAAACAGGCTCACAGCAGAGGAGCCTGATGTGGGGCTCGATCCCATAATGCAGGATCACGCCCTGAGCCGAAGGCAGATGCTTAAACACTGTGCCACCCAGGCGCCCCTAAAAAATATATTCTTTTGAAGTTTCAAGCTTGAATACATTTTGAAAAATAGGTATATGGTTTTATCCACATCTTCGGCTTTGCTTACCTATCAAATTTCCCCCACACTAATTTGATTAAAATTGTATGTAGCTTTTGGATTGCTACTGCATACTCTTTCTGGGATGTATTTAAAATGCCCAAAATAATTTATAATACAAGATAACAGTATTATTTTAAATAATGAAGGAAAGGCAATTTTGAATTTGTGAAGTTGGTTTTTTCATTGTTTCATGAAACCAGAAGACAAACAATGANTGGTTTTTTTTTGTTTTTTTTTGTTTTTTTTGTTTTTTTTTTAATTTTATTTTATTATATTGTGTTAATCACCATACAGTACATCCCCAGATTCCGATGTAAAGTTTGATGCTTCATTAGTTGCGTATAACACCCAGTGCACCATGCAATACGTGCCCTCCTTACTANAAAAAAATTCTAGTAGTTGTGCTTATTGAAATAAAGATGCTTGATATTCTGAATACATAGGTCTTTATCTATTGAATTTTTAAAAAATATCTTCTTTTTTTTTTTTTAAAGATTTGATTTATTTATTTGACAGAGATAGAGACAGCCAGCGAGAGAGGGAACACAAGCAGGGGGAGGGGGAGAGGAAGAAACAGGCTCCCAGGGGAGCAGGGAGCCCGATGTAGGGCTCAATCCCAGAAGCCTGGGATCACGCCCCGAGCTGAAGGCAG
>NC_048230.1:18141646-18141976 GCF_002007445.2 Ailuropoda melanoleuca | reverse complement strand
GGTTTTATCCACATCTTCGGCTTTGCTTACCTATCAAATTTCCCCCACACTAATTTGATTAAAATTGTATGTAGCTTTTGGATTGCTACTGCATACTCTTTCTGGGATGTATTTAAAATGCCCAAAATAATTTATAATACAAGATAACAGTATTATTTTAAATAATGAAGGAAAGACAATTTTGAATTTGTGAAGTTGGTTTTTTCATTGTTTCATGAAACCAGAAGACAAACAATGACTGATTAGGCTGACAGTGCCATCATCAGTTAGAATTTCCTGAATTAGCTTTAATAAGTGAATAAGAATAATACTTTGTACTAGGTATTATTA